>NC_080176.1:66818570-67136903 GCF_950295315.1 Erinaceus europaeus
TTTAAAAAAATATTAGTACTTATAAGTGTTACCAACCCAGGGATGGTGGCTAATGTTCCTCATCTCTCAGTCAGGTGTTTTAAAGGTATTTGAATAGGGAGGTGGCTTAGAGACAGAGTGATTGCCTCACATATGCAAGGCTCTGATTTAGATATTAGGACCTCATGAGAGGAGTAAGAGCACCAGGGGTACGTAGAGTGGCATTTTGTTTGTTCCTTCTCATTCTCTCTCTTACTCTGTGTCTCTTATTCTAAAAGCCAGAAAAGTTCAAGGAAAATTCTTCGGTGGTAGTACATAGACTCCCAGAGGAGAGGTGGCAGGTTTGATACCCAGTATGACCAATAGCTAGAACTGAGCAGTGTTTTGACCTACCCTCCCCCCAACAAATGAAACTTCCAGTCAAGATGGCAGCATATTAGCAGCTCCATGTATTCTCTTTCCTTCACCACAACAGAATCTATGGGATAAATGGGGGAAAATCATAGAAAAAATATGAGCCTGGAAGTTGGATAAACAATAGGAACAGGGAGGGAGAACACAAAGTGAAAAGTGGATTGGGCAAAGTGAAATTGGACCACCAAATAGCACCATGAACAAAAGTCAATTTCAGGTAGATTAAAGACATGGACATTGTGGTCCGGGAGGTGGCGCAGTGATAAGGCTTTGGACTCTCAAGCATGGGGTCCTGAGTTCGATCCCCGGCAGCACATGTGCCAGAGTGATGTCTGGTTCTCTCTCTCTCTCCTTGTATCTTTCTCATTAATAAATAAATAAAATCAAAAAAAAAAAAAAAAGACATGGACATTAGACCAGAAACTATCAAATACATAGAAGAAAACATTAGCAGAACGCATGATCTATGAAGGTCTTCAAAAATTCAAATCCAATAGCAAAGGAAGCAAAACCAAAAATAAATCAAAGGAACTACATCAAACTGAGGAGCTTCTGCTCAGTAAAGAGTACGACCACCCTAACAGAAAGATGCTCTATAGTGTGGTAGAAGATCCTTAGACAACATAAAGCAGATAAAGGGCAAATAACCAAACTGAGGACATGGACAAAATCTTCACAGAGCAAGCGATCCAGAGGTCTATAGATACATAAGAAAGCATTTACTTCCAGTGGGAGTAAACAGACTAAGCAAGAAAAACAAGCAGAGCCCAACTAGGACTATTGACTCAGCAAGTGGAACAGGTTGACACAGTGATTTGAAGGAAGAGGACTGCAGTGGGGAAGTGGTTCACTAGACTTGGGTGGAGGAATATTAGCGCTGGGGGTGGTGGGCTTGGGTAAAATGCACCTTGAAGAAATGAAAAACTGTTCTTCTAAAACACACAGAGACTTTTAAACTGTAACTATTTCAAAAACAAATAAAAGCCAGTATCATTAAAAATAAGAATACAGTGGTTCCTGGGACTTGTCATTGATTCCAGAAGGCCTAATGAGCATTGACAGCGCAAGAACCAGGGTCTAGATGGTGGTGCAACCAGCAGAGTATGCATATGACAGAGCACAAGGACCCAAGTTCAAGCCCCACCCCTCATTTGCAGGGTGGAAAGTTTCACAAATGGTGAAGCAGTGCTTCAGTCAGGTCTTTTCTCTCTCCTCTCAATCTCTGTCTCTATGCAAACAAACAAAATAAACAAATACATATATATTTAAAAATGAAATATCAAGAATCAAATGACTGACATGAAAGCTTGTCTTCCCCTCTTCTCTCCATTTCTCTCTGTCCTATACAACAAAGTTATCAACAATAATAACTACAACAACAATAAAAAACAAGGGCAACAAAGGGGAAAATAAAAAAAAAGAAAAAGAAAAGTGTTAGTTAAAAACCAAATGTTCTTCATGGTCATTTGTAGTCAAATCAATGCTTTTTACTACCCTCCACTCTGAGTTTCTGGCATCTACTGACTTTTGTCCCTGTTGCTTGTTTTGAATGTCATGCAATTGAATTATGCAATATGTTGTCTTTAGTTTCTGGCTTATTTCACTTAGCAAAGTGATGTTATGATTCATTTCTGTTATTAAATTTATCAGTACTTTGTTGGTTCTTATTGCTTAGTTGTTTCTCATACAATGGATACATCACAAATGTTTATCCATTTATCAACTAAAAGATATGTTGGCTCTTCACAGATATCAGTTGTTATATAATTGACTCTAAATATGAATATATGAGTTACTATGTAAGCAAAAATTTTCATTTTAGTTGAATAAATATCTCAGAGCTGTATTGTCAGGTTATATGGAAACTTAGACTTGCCTATTAACATGTATGAGTGCTCTATTTGCTCTGAATCCCTGTATTGCTAAGTTTTAAAATTTTTAGTTTAGTCTTTATCATTATTTTTGATTATACACCAAACCTGATCCACATCCTTTGTAAAATTGTCTAGGACAGTGCAGTGATGTGATTATATACCTACTGTTTTTAGATATACCTAATGCTGACCTGATACCTATAGCTTATTAGAGATAAATTTTTATTAGAGACATAGAAATTTATTGTCCTCTGCATTGTACTTGCTTTCTGGTTTCATCCATAGCTATTTCACTTATGCACATCTGTCCCTCTTTCTTCTCTTCCTGATGCTTTCATAATTTCAAAAGCAATTTCTGCCTTTGTCCTTTAGGACTTTTATAATCATGCTTCTCTCAGTTTCAAATTCCCTTCTTTGTTTTCAACCTCAAAGACCTCCAGATGATCCAAATCAAGTACACTTGCAGCATTTTTCTGTATTATTTACCAATGTTACAAACTAGATTGCTTTTTTAAAATTTTTATTAAAGATACTTTGTGAGTGACTCTCTTGAGCTGTTGTACTAGAGGCACTCACTTTGTGAGCATATTCTTCTGCTTGACTATAAACACTTCATAGAAAACATGGGAGCTATGCTGTCACCATCTTCTTGTTCTTATTATTTTAGATAGAGATAGAAGGGGGGTGGACATCATAGCATCAAACTTATTCCAACAAAGCTTCCTGGAATACAGTGGAGGCTAGGTATGGACTTGATTGTGGACGTGGTAAAGCTGCACACTGTGTAAGTAGCTATTTCACCACCCAGTTATGTAGTTGTAGTCATTCTCCTCCTTCTCCTCTTCCTATTCCTCCTCTTCTTTCTTTTTTCCCTAGGACCTAGTGCCAAAATTATCTATGCAATGAAATTTTATAATGTTGACTTTGTTTAAAAAAAATTCAATAAATGTTCTCTGAAATCTTAATGATATACCTTGTTGGGGTCAGGTGGGCGGTAGCACAGGGGGTTAAGCGCACATGGCAGGAAGCACAAGGACCAGTGTAAGGATCCTGGTTTGCCCCCGGCTCCCCACCTGTAGAAGGTTGCTTCATAAGCGGTGAAGCAGGTCTGCAGGTGTCTATCTTTCTCTCTCCCTCTCTGTCTTCCCCTCCTCTCCTTTCTCCATTTCTCTCTGTCCTATCCAGCAACAATGGCATGAACAACAACAATAGTAATAACTACAACAATAAAACAACAAGGGCAACAAAAGGGAAAAAAGAAATAGCCTCGGGAGTCGGGCGGTAGCACAGCGGGTTAAGCGCCCTTGGCGCTAAGCCCAAGGACCAGCATAAGGATCCCAGTTCAAGTCCCTGGCTCCCCACTTGCAGGGGAGTCGCTTCACAAGCAGTGAAGCAGGTCTGCAGGTATCTGTCTTTCTCTCCCCTTCTCTGTCTTCCCTTCCTCTCTCCATTTCTCTCTGTCCTTCCAACAACATTAATAATAACTACAACAATAAAACAACAAGGGCAACAAAAGGAAATAAAGAAAAAAAAATACAAAGGAAAAAAGAAATAGCCTCCAGGAGCACTGGATTTGTGGTGCAGGCACAGAGCCCCAGTAATAACCCTGGAGGCAAAATAAATAAATAAAAAATAAAAAGGTATACCTTGTTTTACGTGGTATTTATTAAGGATCAATAACTTTGGGAAGTAGCAAGGTGTTCAGTTGTTATCTTTAATTTAAGGGGTCCAGAAGTGTCCCATGTTGTGCTTCATTTCAATTCATTCTTTGAGGTGGGATAACTCCAGTGGGGTATGACTTTAGGTAAGGTAAATCTATGTAGCTGACACAAACCCTACAGAAAACGCCAATGGGTGTTCCTCTGTTCTAAATTAGGGTGTTAAGATTACTTTGAAGGATAGTATATCTCCAGGTCTACAGTGAGTTGCAGTAGACTTATTTATTTATTTATTTTCCTCCAGGGTTACTGCTGGGCTCGGTGCCTGCACCATGAATCCATTTTTCTGGAGGCCATTTTTCTCCCTTTTGTTGCCCTTGTTGTTGTAGCCTCCTTGTGGTTATTATTATTACCATTGGTGATGTTGTTCGTTGTTGGATAGGACAGAGAGAAATGGAGAGAGGAGGGGAAGACAGAGGGGGAGAGAAAGATAGATACCTGCAGACCTGCTTCACCGCCTGTGAAGTGACTCCCCTGCAGCTGGGGAACCAGGGGCTCGAACCGGGATCCTTACTCTGGTCCTTGCGCTTTGCACCACGTGCCCGACCCCCGGCATATTTATTTTTTACCATGTGCCAGAATACAGCAATTATAATAATTAATTCTCACTTTTTAACCCCAGAATAAGTTTTATTATTGCCATTGTTCAAATGAGATACCAGGCTGATAGGGAGTAATTGACTTATCCCAAGTGAAACAGTGACTTTTAAGGGAAGCTGACATTATAACCTAAACAGACAACAAAGCTGAACTATTTAACCACAGTGATATCCTATGTGGATCCACACAGACACTTAGCTGCAGTTCCTGAATCCTGGTAATCCACATACAATAAATATTTCCCTATTAAGGACAGAAGGGATTTCCCTTATCTCCCTTCTAAACATATGCAAGTAACTTATTCAGCAGAATCTTTTCATTGGTTAGAGTCATGTGTAGTGTAGCTTGATAAAAGGATAGCTTCCTGTATAGTCTCCTGAAAATTCCATACACTGATATATCACTTGGCTAGCACTGGAGGTGAGTCATGAGTTGGCCCCACCTGCCTGCCATGTTTATGTTAATAGAACACACTGATTGAAGTGCTGAGAAGCTGCAGGGAGCCAGAACAGGGCCATCAGCATTTGTAGGCTGTCCAATTTACAACCTTCTAGGGACTCAGATGAAAGTGCAGCAGTCACAAAGTTGCTTTCAGCTAAAGAGCTTTGCAAGATGATAATTCACCTTTAGATTTTCCATGCAGCTGTAGGTAACAGCATCAATTAGCACTGGCGAATTCAGTGGTGGACCTCATTTTCCCTCAATTATCTTTTGATAGATCTATATTAAATAACCAAATGAACTTTGAACAGGTGTTACTTAAGAAAAAAAATCCTTAGCCTTCTCAATCCAAGGTCGTGATACATATATGTACGCATTTTTTTCTTTAGAATTTTTCAGTGACTTCCTATGCATTATCTTTTTTATGAAGAACTTAAATAAAATAAAGATAGACTGTCCCAGTTATTATTAGAGGTGATAATTTGCAGTCTAAGTGTGTTGCCATGGAGACCTAAGAACCCCCCCCCCCCCAAAGACTTAGGCCTGGGAGTCAGGGTCTAATCCTGAGGTGCTTTTCAATAGCACCAGCTGTCCAGAGTCTGAAAGGCGTGGCAAATTACACCATTATTAGAGTGAAATGGTATGGCTAAGCTAATTATTTGTGGGCTTTAGACACAGGTGTTCATAAAAGGGTGAACTGTGCACTCCTAATCAAGTCTGATTGGGCCAGAACAATAGCTCAGCATGGAACTATCAAGGAGTTGTTTATAGTGTCTTTCATTTAAATAATAAAAGAGGCCACTGTAGGCCTTCTGTTCAGTAGACTCTGTAATGTTGATTGGAGTTCATCTTTACAGGTAATATTTGGTGTTTTTCCTTGACTAAATTCACTCATGGAAATCTGCTTCTTGATATTTATTATAGTTTACTTGGTAGTCACACAATAATTTGATGCATTTTAGCTACTGCTTGGCAACTTCCTGTTAATGCTGGCTTCAGTAGATGTGCTTTAACCTTTACAGAACTGACACTCAGAACTTTTTGAATGTTACTCAGAATTTTTAATTCTTCAAGTATTTCTATTTGTTAGCTTTGACACTACTATGATAATTTGAATTATAACAGAAGTTCATTTAAAGTACACTAGAATTTCCCCCTCATCTAAAAATACTTGATTAAGTGAACATGTATCATCAGTTGTCAAAACTCATTCTTGGTGGGAAATATTATATAGATTCATTATAGTTTGTTATACTGAATACAGCAAATTACTTTGCATAATTAGAGAAATGAATTTTTCGGTCTCTGGTTCTTTAGAAATAATAAAAATAATAATTCTTTACTGTCCATAGTTTCAATAGAAGTCCATATTCAATAGTTGCCAATTAACACATCTGACAATTAAACTCCAAATAATAACATAATAGATTCATTATCCTGACACAATCTAGTAAGGGATTGCTTTATCTGCTAGATTTCCATGGCTAATACAGTTTATGCATCTGTTAGAAGGTGTTAAGATTAATACTGCTACATAATAGTATTGAGAGATCTAGTTATTCGCTACAGTATCACAAATGCTTGTAAATTCATAAGATGTATTTCTAAGAAAAAATATCTTGTGATACCACAACTGGATGAAGATGTACTTACCCACTCTCCTGAGGCACTGAGTGAACTAAGGAAGGAGACAAATCATCTCATCAGTGAGTCAATGTGTAGATCAATATGATGAAATCTACCAGAATCATAGATATGCTCTTCGATGATTACAAGCACTGAATTTTGCCTGAGTCTATTCAGTCAAGCTTAGATACCTATCCCTGCTGTTCCTCTGTGTGTGGGTGAAGAGTGGGACATGTAGTTTCTGAAAATAATTATGTAGCCTTTAAAGACAATGACTAGTTCCTTTCACGATATTCTATACATAGGCACAAGACTTCATACACCAGTTAGAATGCAAGTATCACACCTCCCTCCCCAGATCAATAAGAATGTACACCTGAAAGTGCCCTCAGAGGTGATTAGAAGGAGACCTTGGCAGTGGTGACCTTGAACCTACAATGACTGTAGGAATTATCACTCAGGTAAAACTCAGTAATTATCTACCCAATGCCCACTGTGCTTGCAACTCTTCAAGAGGAAGGATTGGCCTTGGACACAGTTGGGTAGCTCCCAGCTCTAGTTGCTCTCACATATTCTTCTAATGAAATGCATTTTCCTGCTTTTATCTCTCCTAGTCCAGAGACACAGTCAGTCAATCATTTCTGGGGAACATAACTGTAGCTTGACTCTTGTGACCCCACGGAGAAACAAATCTACTCATTCAGTGTGAGAGTAATAGCCCTGGATGGAGGGAGACTCCAGAGAACTCTAAAAAATATATAGCTATTGGTGGCTGGACAGTGGTGCAACTGGTTTAGCAGCACACATATTACAATGTTCAAGGACCCAGGTTTGAGGCCCCCACCAGCTGCATGGGGAAAGCTTTGCGAGTGGTGAAGCAGTGCTGCAGGTGTCCCTTCCCTCTAGATTTCTGGCTGTCTCTATACAATAAATAAAGATAATAATTTTTTTCTTTTAAATATTTTTTAAATATCTATTTATTCCCTTTTGTTGCCCTTGTTTCATTGTTGTAATTATTATTGACGTCAGTATTGTTGAGCAGGACAGAGAGAAATGGAGAGAGGAGGGGAAGACAGAGATGGGGAGGTGAAGTAGACAACTGCGACCTGCTTCACCGCCTGTAAATCCACTCCCCCACAGGTGGGGATCCGGGGGCTTGAACCAGGATCAATATGCTGGTCCTTGGGCTTTGTGCCATGTGTGCTTAACCCGCTGCGCTACCGCTGACTCCCAATAATAAAAATTTAAAAAGAAGTTTTTTAAAAAAAAGAAAAGAGAAATAGTTATTTGATTACATATTAACAATTAGAAGTAGCTGGGCTAGGGTGAAGTAGCAACTCTCCATATTCTTTGTTGCCTAATTCCCTGAAATGTAGATGCAAATCTCTGAATTCTCAGGGGTTAGACAACAAAATTTATTTCTACTCATGGTACACACTCATATACAGTGAGTAGGTGTTCTGTTCATTTTAGTCACTGAGGATCCAGGCTGATGAATCTAATTTTTTAACCATATGATAGGAGGGAGGTAAAAGCATGATTTTTATATTAAAGTTTATACACTATAGACACAAATAACTTCTTCTTACATTTTTTTAAAACAACAAGCTGTAGATCCATGCTTAAATCCAAAATTCAGAAAGTAAAGAGACATTTAATGAGCAGAAATAATGACTACTACACTACCCACCAAATCACCATTTACTAATGAATTTTTCACAGACTAGACCATCTCCAGAACGAATACATATACTTGTAACTAGGGAGGTGGCTCAGTGGTAGAGACCTTGCATACACAAGACCCTGGGTTGGATCCCTGGCACTTCATATGCTGGAATAATGATTTTTCTCTCCTCTCTCTCACTCATCAAATAAATAAATCATAAAAAGCAGAACTGTAAAAGTAACTACATATTTAACCAGTCCCTATTGTAATGGGAATCTATAGAAAGAAGAGATTGCATGAAACTACTATATAGGCATCTACCCTTTCTTAGTAGTCACCCCATGTCACAAAAATGCAGAGAAAAATCTGTGTAGAATAGGGGAATATTCTCATGAAAATTCTTAATCCTGAATATATTACAAATGAGAATGTTTAAAGTAAAATTCAATGAATTAAACCTCCAACTAAGAAAATGAGAAATTATAAAATAAACACAAAGAGCCTAAAGGAAGACAATTAAATATATTTCAAATAGTAATCATACAATTTAAAATATTAAGTCCGTAAATTTGATCTGTTAAAATATTTTAGCACATTAGTAAACTCTAAAAACCACTGCTAATCTTCTTGAGGTAATTAGACAAATTTGATCATGAAAAGATGGATATACAATAAACTTTGAGTATACAGACATCAACAAAGTAGGGGAAATTTAATATTACACTCTAGTTGTTAAATAGTAATTTCATAAGTTAACTCTTAGAAGCTAGAGGCTGTTCTTCGTGACATTGTTCCTCTATTGTTCTTGCAGCCTTGTATATTGGGAAAGTTCCTTTTATCTAATGATAACTTACATTATTCTGATAATTCATCTTTTGTCTTTTTTTTTTGTTGTTGCCTCCAGGGTTATCGCTGGGGTTCAGTGCCTGCACTATGAATCCACTGCTGCTGGAGGTCATTTTTTTCCCATTTTTGTTGTCCCTGTTGTTATTATTGTTACTGTTGTTACTGCTGTTGTTGTTGTTGGATAGGACAGAGAGAAACTTAGAAAGGAGGGGAAGACAGAAAGGGAGAGAGAAAGATAGACACCTGCAGACCTGCTTCACTGCTTCTGAAGTGACCCCCTGCAGGTGGGGAGCCAGGGGCTGGAACCAGATCCTTGCCTGGACTTTGAGCTTCACGCCATGTGTGCTTAACCCACTCTGCTACCGCCTGGCCCTCATCTTTTGTCTCTTTTACTGCACCTGTTTTTATGTGCTTTGGACTCACATTGTTTTCCTTTGCCTCTCATATGCAATTTACCAAGAGACTAGCCACCAAGCAGATCAGTGAACCTCAGAGATTACTGGCCAATCTAGTTAGTCATGTTAGTGCCAGACACTGACTCTTACATAATCAGTCATGACCGAAGTACCAAGTTATGGTGTATATAAGGCTCTGATGAGTCATAAATTATAGACCATTTGTGATCAGCTCCACCAGCTGAATATTTAGCTGTGTGCCCCTGAAGAACATTATGTTCTATGAAAGTCTGAATTTGTGTGCTCCTGAACTATAACACAGCACTTTTTATCTGATACTCAATATGCCTTGAGTGAGTGTGAACAAAGTTATGAAATGAAAACAAATAAGACACATCAAAGAAAGCAGGACACCAAGAAGCTTCTGAGTTCTCCCTTTGTTCAATCATTTAGCAGCTATTTATGAAATGCTTATCATGTCCTAGGTATCAGAGAAGAGTGAGGGATGCAATACTGAGCAAATTAAGGTCTGAGGCTTTGAGATTTGTAGTTTAAGGGAATACACAGGCATGTGAAGCAACTATTAAATACAGTATTATAGATGATGCAGAAAAATGCCATCTTGAGTTTAAGTCAGAAGTTGTTTGCCTCTCAAAATCTCTCAAAGTAATTACAGTGGGGAAGTAGAAAGGATTTAGAAATATCTCTCTCTCTCTCTCTCTCTCTCTCTCTGTTTTTCACGAGAGCACTGCTCAGCTCTGGTTTATGGTGGTGGTACATGGGGTTGAACCTGGGACTTTGTAGCCTCAGGCATGAGAGTCTCTTTGCATAACCTTTATGCTATCTACCCCTACAGAGATTCCAAAATCTTCTGTGAAAGAGTTTACCATAAGATCATTGAGTCATGGAACTAAAAGAGATTTTTAAAAGGCTGTGTTAAATCAAATTATTGGTTTCTAATTCCTCTTCCTTGAACATGGTTACACATTAGGAAAACTCTCAGGTGAGTTGAGGGCTAACTAAGTACAAATATAGGAAAGTGATCAAAAGGCAGAATGTGGGAAATTAAATAGCTTTTTATTTCTTCTTCTCCTTCACAAGTTCAGTAGTAGGGCATGGCTGCTGAACTCCTCTTCTGTAGGTACTTATCTATTTAGATTTGACTGTATATACTATATGGCATTTAAGTTATCCAGACCTTCTGACTTTATGCTATTTTTAATGAAACATTTTTAAACAAAGAAATGCATAGAATTGTTTTTTCAGTTATTTGTTTCAATTGTAATAGGACAAGTAAGTTAACATCATTTTCCCAGATGGAAAGCTTACATTGAGTGATGATAAATACAATGAGCTCATATTCCTATGACCTAGGGTCAATTTTTCCCTCTAAAAAGTTACTAAGAATGAAGCCAGGCCGCTGTGTGCACCAGGCTGAGACATAGCTTATCACAGAAAGGACCCAAGTTCAAGTCTCCAGTACCTACTTGCAAGGTGGAAGCTTCACTAATGGTGAAACAGTGCTTCAAGTCTCTTTTTCTCTCCCTTTCTATCTCCCCTTTTCCTTCTCAATTTCTCCTTGTCCTTTCAAATTAAAAAAAAAAAAGTAAATTTACTTTGAATTAGTAAATATATATATATTTTTTTACTATTTTATTATTGGATAAAGACAGAGAAATTGAGAGGAAAGAGGGAGACAGAGAAAGAGACAGTGAGACACCTGCAACCATGCTTCACCATTCATGAAGCTTTTCCCCTGCAGATGGGGCCACAAGGGGCTAGAACCCAGGTCCTTGCATACTGTAATGTGTGTGCTTAACCTGGTGCGCCAACACCTGCTCCCTAAAAAAAAAAAATACCTTTAAAAAGTTCATAAGAACTAGGAATAAAGATAAAGATGCAAATCTGACAAATGGCTTCTCAAGCAGTGGGAAAGATGGTTTCACATAAACCAGATAAAGTGCTAACAATGTTTTGTTAGACACATTTAAAGGATAATGGGAAAAAGATATGTACTGATTTTTTTTATTATTTATTTTGTTCCCCTTGTTGTTTACCGTTGTTGTTGTTATTGCTGCTGCTGTCATTGTTGGGTAGGACAGAAAGAAATGGAGAGAGGAGGGGAAGACTGAGAGGGGGAGAAAAAGATACTTGCAGACCTGCTTCACCATCTGTGAAGGGACACCTCTGAAGGAAGGTGAGGAGCAGGGGGTTGGGGGTCGAGCCAGGATCCTTACCTTACAAGGTAGCACCACTACTTTTGCTTAACTCACTGCACTACCGCCTGGCCCCTAAGATACATCTTAAGAGCTCGGAGGATAATGATACTCAAAGAGTTCAAGAAGGTAATATTGGGACCAAAGGACAACAATGAGCTACCTGAGACTTTTTCATAGGGCACAGAGAAAATGAGAGAGGAGGGGGGAGAGAAAAACTGATAAAGACAGACAAACAACGGAAGACCTGTTTTACCGCAGGTGGGGAGCCTTGGGTTCCAATCAGGATGCTTGCGCAGGTCCTTGTGCTTGGTACTATGTGCCCTTAACACGGTGCGACACCGTCCGGCCTCTCCCCCCATTTCACTTTTAGTAATATTGCATATATATTAAGATGTAAACATAGTAATCTTCCTCTTATATAGTATATGTTCTACCCCCAGAGCCCAAATCCACATAAATGATAGCTATACTTTGAATAACCATGTGTTCATTTCTATTTAATATTTGAGTCAAATAAATAAATGCTCATCATTTTTCAATTCTCATGTAAACTAGGTAATGAATAAACTGCAGGACAAAAGAGTAGCTCAGAAATCAAGACTTAGTGATTAGTATTTTGCATCTCACGTAGCCATTTTTCTTCTGTCTTTAAATACTTAGAGAGCTCATGAACAGAAAGGACAAGGATTCCCAAATAGTTAATGGCTGATATCAGAAACTAGTCTAAAGGCAAGCAAGAGTATGCCGAAAGAAATCTGTTGTCCAAATTGCAGATAATAGACTGTTTGCTTAAAGTAGTGTTTGGAATCCTTGTAGCTGAACTATTCTTAATAGATAAAGAACTCGGGAGTCGGGCAGTTAGAGCAGTGGGTTAAGCGCAAATGGCACAAAACGCAAGGACTTGCATAAGAATCCCGGTTCAAGCACTAGGCTCCCCACCTGCAGAGGAGTCACTTCACAAGTGGTGAAGCAGGTCTGTAGGTGTCTTTCTCTCCCCCTCTCTGTCATCCCCTGCTCTCTCCATTTCTCTATGTCCTAACAACAACAACAACAACAACAATAATAACTACAACAATAAAAAGGGGCAACAAAAGGGAAAATAAATAAAAATAAAAAATAGATATATAACTATGTTAATCCAATGTACTGCATTTTAAGAATTTTTTTTTTCAATTTCTCTTCTGTTTTTTCTTTCTTTCTTTTTCTTGTTTTTCTTTTCTTTTTCTTTCTTGTTTTGTTACTAAAGCACTGCTCAGCTCTGGCTTATAGTGGTGCGAGGAACTGAACCTAGGTCTTTGGAGAAAGTATCTGCATAACCACTATGTTATCTACCTCCACCCAAGAATAAATTATTCCATGCATCCCTGTTCTGAGATGATTCAAGGATGCCCACCATCATAACTAGCACTTGATAAGTAATATTGAGCATTTACTAGATGTCATAAAATGCAAATTCCTTCCTATTATATACTTATTTAACCTTCACATCAGTCCTATGCAGGCAAGACTATTAATTATCCCTATTGCAATGGAAGCAGAAGTGAGGTAGATCTGAAGTAATGTTAACTTACCACTAGTTAGCAGGACATAATATGACTCTGGAATGGTTTCCTGGCTTCAGTCAGTGTCTTCTGTCTCCAGTTCACTTGGACCTCCACATCAGGCGATAATAGATAAGCTTCTCGGGGTTCAAGACTTTCTCGAGTGGCTTGTTCCACACTCCTGGTAAAGCGCAGAGGCAGAGAGCTGCTCACAGAGAGCAAAGCGCACAGCTGGGACTCAGGTAATGGGTCACGTGCACAGGTGGACTCTGCAATTCACCCGCATTAGTGTGGGGGCACGCACGTGGGGGTGGGTGGGCACAACGCAAGTCACGTACACACAGGGGCTGGCTGCACGTGACTGGTCCCCTATGACATATTGAGACGCCCCAAGTGCCTGGGCGGTGCAGTGAGTCAGACATGCGCAGAAGCGCCCAGCTGATTCAGAGGGAGGGTCAACCTGAGTCCAGCCTTCTTTCCAGCTGATGGCTTGGGCCTCAGAGGCCATGACTTCATCCAGAAACTGGGGGGGTGGGGGTGGGGGCTTTGGCATCCCTTGTCCTTGATTGTGAGGTTTGCTTGAAGGATCTGCCTCGAATTGAGCATTATCTGGACTATTTCCTGGAGGTTTGGAGGGGTTGAGATGCATGGCATCCTCAGAGAAGCCCCCTGCACCTGTTTCTGTTTAACCAGATTCCGTATTTTCTAACGAGGCTCCTGCTAGTCTTAAAAAGCCTTGGACTGTGGGCAGAGCCTGTGTGCCAACTGTACTCCATGCTTCTCCATGCTCCTCACTTTGGGGTGACAACAGGTGGTGGTGGCATTGCAGAGACAAGGCAGCGAACGAAAACCCTGCTCGGTGGAGTGTTCTGGAACTTGTCACCCTGGGCTGTTGCCTGCTCGTGGTAAGTGTAGCAGCCCCGTCATCCTCACAAATGACCCCTCATGCTTTGGTGACCTCTGCTATGCCCCTATGCTGAAAGAAGTCGGATAGCTTTTGTAAATATTTATTTATTTTATTATGATAGAGACATAGAAATAGGCGGGGAGTAGAGGGAATGAAAGAGAGAGATGTCTGCAACCTGTGACACCACTCATGTAATTCGCTCCCTGCAGGTGGGGACCTAAGGTTCAAACCTGGGTCCTCGGGCATGGTCACTTCTGCACACTTTTCCTGTTGCACCACCACTCCACCCGGACAACTTTGTAATTTAGCCAGCTTGCTTCAGAGTAGTGTTTTTGTGCTAAAGCTTATTTCATTTATCTCTCTTCTGACTAGGAAATTAATTTTTAAATTCAAATGAGTCATTTTGTGGATGATACCTCTTGTTTGTTTTTTTGTTTTTCCACCAGGATTAGCGTTGGGGCTCAGTGTCTGCACCACTCCAGGAGGCAGTTCTTTCTTCCTTTCTTCTGATTTTAAATTTATTTTTAACTTTTATTTGATAGAATTTAGAGGGAGAAATTGAGAAAGGGAGACAGAGAGGGAGAAAGATACCCGCAGACCTACTTCACTGCTTGTGAAGCACGCCCCCCCCCCCCAGATGGGGAGCGGGGGGCTGGAACCCAGCCGTTGAGCATAGTACTATGTACGCTTAAACACGTGCACCACCTGTCCAGCCTCCTGCATCTTGCTTTTTATCTTGTTTGATAATGTATCTTTTAAAATAGTATTTATTTTATTATTGGAGAGAGACAGAGAAAGAAATTGAGAGGGGAGGGGGAAGATAGGGAGAGAGACGAAGGCACCTGCAAACCTGCTTCATTACTTGTGAAGCTTTCCCATTGTAGGTGGGGACCAGGGGGTTGAACCCCAGTCCTTGCACACTGTAATGCTTGTGCTTAACCAGATGCACTACCACCTGGTCCCAATCTTTTACTCGGAATGTTTTGACAATTTATACTAAGTCTGATCACTAACGTGGCTAGATTTAAATCTGCCATCTTGCTAATTTTATTTGTTCCATCTGTCCTTGGGTCCTTCTCTTTTCCTGCCTTCTTTGGTTCATAGAATGTTGTTTATGCATTGATCACTGTGTGCTCAGATGAAATATAGCTATTCTGATAGAAAAGCTTTGTAAGTATAAGTGAACTGTTTGCCTGGGTAACTTAAACAGCAAGAGTTTCCTGAAGATAATAGTGAAATTATTAGGTTGCAGTCTTCCCTTTCTATGAAGTTTTTTTGTGAAGGAAACAATTAGTTTGACTCAGGTCATCTCAGCTCTCAGTCCAAGTAGTAGAGTTCAGATGAAGAAAATGGCTCAAGTGTGTCATTGTTGCCTTATGGAATGTTATATACATCAGTAGAAAAAAAAAAGCAGTATGAAGTAACATGAAAATGACAAGTTTTAGAAACAGTTTCAAAGCAAGCTGTTAATGAATATAGACAGTATGAAATCATGTCAGTTCAAGAACATGTCGATTGAAAAGCCTCAGCTGAAAACAGGAATGATGAAAAAACAATTTGGCATAGTGCCTTACCTTTTTCACAAAATCAAGTAAGAGTCACAATGAAAATGTCAATAGTATTGCACACTTAGACTATTCTTGGTTCTATGGTTTCTATTTGTATAAACTCTGTACATTGCATGATTCTGATTTTTTAAACATTTCTGCAGAAGGAAAAAATTCTATGTGTAGTTCTCAAAACATAGTTCTGTGTTCTCTTTTCTCATTATGTATGACTTAGCATGCAGTCACCAGTAACAGGCATTTCCAAATTGCTCCCATAATCCAGCCCTCAGTTTTATCTCTGAAGATAATGAGAAATTATTTCTATGACCCCAAAACTTCTTTACAGAAATAAAATCCTTGGGTATTATTACTCTATTTGTACCTGCCAAATGTAAACTTGTTGGCTTCAATTAATTGTTATGTTCTAGTTACTCATGTGTGATCTTAAGACTTCAATTAGGTAAATTAAACAGATTTGTTAAGATTTTCAGTTACGTGGTAAGAGTAAAGGTCAACAAATATATATTAAATGCCTTGTCTTTCTTCCTATAAAAACCTTTCACTGGGTGAGAAAAAATTTCACATGAATAGTCTTTGTTCTTCATAGAAGATTTGCCTTAGCAAAGGATTATAGGTTTCAGAATACTGGAATCTGGATTAACTGTCCTCTCTTCTATGTAGGAATTAATTAGTCTCCCATTTCTCTCTGTGAAGTTAACATTAATACTTGACACAGGAATGATTTTTGCAAGTATCTTTTTGGTAAAGTGTTTTTCTGTGGTTTTCTGCAAGCCAGCATTTACATCAAGGAGATCCTGTTATATCTATCAATCATGGGCAGCATGTGTGGTATATGAAGTCATGTGCATACAGTTTTGGGAGCTGGAGATAATTGATAATGAGCTTCATTAACTCTACCAGAGTACATGGCCTCTGACATTGTGCCTTGTTCCCATTTTTCTTCTCATCACTGTCCTCTCTGAACTTTAAACACTAACTGGACACTTCCTAGTCTTCAGACTAGAGCCACCAGGTCCAGACTGCTAATATTCTAAACATTTTAGGAAACACAGAGACAAGGCTATTGCATCTGGCTATAGTATTAGGTCCTCAAAGGCACAAGCCCCTTGGAAGCCCTCTTCAGATGCTAATGTTTCTATAAAGCGCTTCTGGCCCCAGCTGGCCTTCACCTGCAGGCCTGACAGGCAGGAGACTCCAGAAGGAGGTCCTGGTTTCCATAAAAATAGGAAGGGGGCACACATGGTAAATAGCAGGGACCAGGGACCTAGCACAAGCTATAAAATTATTTAAAGTCAGCTTCCAGTCAGTTAAAGCTAATTGCTGTGAACACAAAGGCCAGGAAGGAGACCCCCTTTCTCCTTTTTTTTTTTGAGACACTTAGCATGAATTTTCTGCTAATACACACACCTAAACTAAATTATGCCACTAAATTTAAAATGCAGTCATATTTTTTAATATTTGTCAATTATGTTCTAAGCACAGGAGAAACATTCTGTATCGTAGTGTGGAAAATATTAATGGGTCATTTAGAGTTATCCATGAATTTCCTTTATTTTAAGGGGGGACTTTGCTTAAATGCAGTGTTAGTGTTATTTTTATGAGTTTTGTAGATTGTTTTATTTTTTATTCTGACTAGGTCTAGTAAAAGTCTGTAAAATGATATGTAAATGAAATGTTTTCTAGTTCACTAATATATTCTTGGATTCAGTAAGCTGAGGACATACAAGCTAAAAGAACAAATTTCTTTTTCAAAACTTGGTGAGAGAATAGACATACAACCCTTTTCTGTTTGTACTTTTGTATATGGCATATAGTGTATAAATGAGAGCAGAGTGCTCTCCTTAGCAGATTACAGAAATCCCCTCCTGCTTCTTCCAAGTTTGTAACTAATTCATAAGAACCTTTGAAGTAATGGTAGTGGCTCTCTCACATATATTTAATTTTAATAATATTTTTTAGAGCACTGTTCAGTTCTGGCTTGTGGTGGTTGTTGGGTACTGAACCTGGAACCTTAGAGCCTCAGGCAGTAAATCTTTGCAGAATCATTACACTGTCCCCCCCCGGCCCTAGTTTAGTGTTTAGTGATCTTTGATATAAAATAAGTTTTGAAGACTTTAGATACCCCCTCATAGGGGTGTGTGTGTGTGTGTGTGTGTGTGTGTGTGTGTTTGCACGCGCGCGCATGTGTGCTATTTCATGCTGAAACTGGAGGTAAGGGAAGCTTTGGGTTACTTTAAAAAGTGAATAGACCCCATAATGATCCTGGGTCCATACTCCCAGATACATAAAGAATAGGAAAGCTTCCAGTGGAGGGGATAGGATGCAGGACTCGGTGGGAAATGTGTGGAATTTTACCCCTCTTGCCCTATGGTTTTGTCTATATTTTCTATTTTTTATTTTATAAAAACTTACTAAATAGGTTGCTAAAAATAGAAATTTGATATAATTTTATAATATTTTAGAAGCAGTGATTATTTTCCTTAAAATTAATCAGCACTCAGAAGAAAAGCAATTCAGAAGATAGGAGCCAAAATATTTTTTTTTCTGTGAGTGGGGTGTAGCACAGTGAGTTAAGTGCACATGGAAGTGGCATAAGGATCCTGGTTCAAGCCCCTGGCTCCCCACCTGCAGCGGAGTCACTTAACAAGTGGTGAAGCAGATCTGCAGGTGTCTGTCTTTCTCTCCCCTTCTCTGTCTTCCCCTCCTTTCTTCATTTCTCTCTGTCCTATCCAACAATGGCTACAACAATAAAACAACAAAAGAAAATAAATAAATTAATTAAAAAAAAACATTTTCCAAATTTTCATTATTTAAACAAAAGTATGTAAAGTATATGCAATTAAATATTTGTAAGCTATTCCTACTCATTATTACACTAAATAATTTTCATATATTCCCCCTTTATTGTCATCTACTTTTTTGCCTCCACTTCTAGTGTTTTTCCTCAGAGAACTGCTAAAAAGCTATAAAATTGTAGTTTTTAAATTTGACTACCTATTGTTTATAGATCCAAGATTTATACTTTTCAGTAATAAAAATAAGCTGTTAATTGAGTTTTGATTAACTGTTTCTTCAATGATTAATATCAGTGTCACCAAGCAAATTAATAAGTAAATGAAAATCCAGAAATTCAAGCAGATTTAGTTTAAATGACTCTGAAACATCCCCTAAAACTACATTTATTTTTACTCTAACATGCCAATATTAATGAGTTATTTTGTGAAACAAGCAAGCAGACAAACCAGGAACATAGCATGTTTCTAGGTAGATTTTTTTATTGTTTGCTAAATTGCATGAATGTGATTTTCTCATTGAAGTTCTAAAGTTGCTATACTTGAGTTAATGTTAACTTTTAATTAGCTAATTTTGGATCCCCCTGTTACTCTAGTTCTGCAATGAATATACTTCAGGAGAGGAAAAGTCACTCTGGTTCTTTGTAATATTAAAGGTGCCAATCATTTGGGAAACAAATGAAAATGGGAAAAATATACATTACAGAGGTTAATGACTTAGTATGGGCACAGAGACTTGAGTGAGGCCATGATTAAGTTAACATTTTGAAGATGGGGTAGTGATGTTATTTGTCTAGGAGGGAAAATACATAGGGCTATGCAAGAGGTTTTATAGCAGACTTGGGAATAAGATAAACTTTTTTCAGCTTATGTATGCTTCATTGATAAAGATCCCTTTTACTTCAGTTATTCGTTTCCCCTACTCTCTAAAGAAATACAAGTAACAACCTATCTCTTGTATATCACTGTTTTGTAGAGCTAGAGCTTTATTTGAAATGAATGTTCATTATTATTGCCTTAACATCTGAAACCAGAAGGGTCACAAAAGACATAACCATGAGTTCCCTGTATGTTCTCCACCTAGTAGTAAAACTGCTCCACCCAGCTCATTCCCCATCAGAGAAAGACCAGCTGCTCTCCACCTGGTCCTCAACTTAATGAATTTCACTTCCCTGCCAGCATGTAAAATTATTCAAACAAGCCAATCACATCTTCCCATGGGAAACAGGGATCACACCCACTCACTGCTACCAACCCTGCCTCCCAAAGGCTCATCTGTCTTCTGGTTCCTTCTATTCCCAAGTGCAACTCTGATGTGATTGTTTGTTACTTGTGGTGTCTTCCATCTCCTGGCTGTTGAGTATACACAGCTATGACAGGGTAACTGATCTTATTTGCCTAGTGTCAAGTGTTTGACTAACTCAGCAATAAAGGGAGGATATACAGCAGGGTGAGTTGGATGTGATTACAGCCAGTTATGTATAAAACAAATGAGAAGATGCTGAAAGGTGAAGAGATCAGCTAGGGGTTTCAAGAGTTAAGGAATATAGTGAGTTGGTGATTCGTGTGTGTGTGTATGTTTGTGGTTATTTTCCACCTGTCATTCTTCTTTATTAGGGGATTAATGTTTTACAGTTGACAGTAAATACAGTAGTTTGTAGGTGTATAACATGTCCCAGTTGCCCCACTAGATCCTCTGCCATCATGTTCCAGGAACTAAACATTCCTGCCGCTCTACCCCACCCCGTCATTTACATTAGAGCAATACACCAACTTCATTCCGAGTTCTGCTTTGTGTTTTCTCTTTGATCTTGTTTTTCAACTTCTGTTGGTGAGTGAGATCATCCCATATTCATGTTCTGTTTCTGACATACCTTACTTAACATAATTTCCTCAAGCTTCATCCAAGATGGGCTGAAAACAGTGAAATCAACATTTTTAATAGCTGAGTAGTATTCCATTGTGTATATAGACCACAACTTGCTCAGCCACTCTTCTGTTGTTGGACACCTGGGTTGCTTCCGGGTTTGAGCTATTACTAATTATACTGCTATGAACATAGGGATACACAAATCTTTTTGGATGGGTAAGTTTGATTCCTTAGGATATATCCCCAGGAGAGGAATTGCAGGGTCATAACGTAGGTCCATGTCTAGCCTTCTGAGAGTTCTCCAGACTGTTCTCAACAGGGGTTGGATCAACTGACATTCCCATCAGAAGTGCAGGAGGGTTCCTTTGTTTGCACAACCTCTCCAGCATTTTGTTGCTGCTGTTTTTTTGTTTTTTTTTTTCATGTATGGCATTGTCACAAAAGTGAAGTGGTATCTCATTGTTGTGTTTATTTGCATTTCTCTGACAATCAGTGATTTGGAGCATTTTTTTCATATGTTTGTTGGTCTTTTGGGTCTCTGGTGACTATTCTATTTATTTTCTCTCCACATTTTGGATGGGGTCATTAGTTTTCTTGTTGTTGAGTTTGGCGAGCTCTTTATATATTTTGGTTATTAGCCTTTTTTCTGATGTATGGCATGTAAAGATCTTCTCCCACTCTGTGGGAGTTCTCTTAGTTTGGGTATTGGTTTCTTTTTCTGTGCAGAAGCTTTTGAATTTGATGTAGTCCTGCCGGGATAGCCTGAGGGTACTTCTTCCCGAGCTAGTGCTCTCTGGGTTGGAGAGAACTCAACTGGAGCCGATCTAGGCTGTTGCGTGGGAGAGGGATCAGGAACTCATGCTGCACTAACTTCACAGGAGATACACTCTGGAACTCTCGGACCCAGAAAGCAATTTCCAAGTGTCTTTAATCAGAAGAGCAGCTGTTTTTATACTCTCCAAGTAGGGTGGAAACAGGATGTGATATAGAGAGGGTGGAAAGAAAAGTGACTGGTGAAAATCAGAGTGTGACAAGGAGGGGGCGGAGCAGGCGAGAATCCTATCACTGAACCACCAATGCCCTGGAAGGGAGTGCTTTATGTAAAAGTGATTTATGTAAATAGACCAAAGCTTTGAATGGGATTAAATCTATCACTATATAGGCATACGGTTAAGCAGAAGCCAGGGGGAGCTGGCATACTATCCAACATAGTCCCATTGGTTTATTTTTGTTTTAGTCTTCTTCATAATTGGAGTCCTTTCATTAAAGATGTCTTTAAAATTTATATGGAAAAGAGTTTTGCCAATATCTTCCTCTAAGTATTTGATAGTTTATGGTAATATTCAAGTCCTTGATTCAGTTGGAATTTGCTTTTGTGTTTGGTAAAATATAGTGGTTCAGTTTCATTCTTCTGCACATTTCAACCCAGTTATTCTAGCACCATTTGTTGAAGAGACTCCTTTCCCCATTTAAATAGTCTAGGCACCTTTGTCTATAATTAGATGTCCATAGGTGTGGGGGCTTACTTACTTCTCGGCTCTGTATTCGATTCCACATGTCAGTATTTTCTATTTATGTTCCAATACCAATAAGTTTTGATTAGAATGGCCCTAAAATACAATTAGAGATCTGGGAGTGTGATACCTTCTGTTCTGTTCTTTCTTCTCAAGATTGTTTTGACATTTATAGGTCTTTTCTGGTTAGTTTTATTCATAGATATTTTATTGCTTTTGTTACTGTAGTAAAAGGAATTGATTTCTAGATTTCTTCTTCCTGTGTTTGCATAAGGGAATGATTCTTGCTTTTGCATGTTAATTTTTAGCCTGACACCTTACTATATTGCCTGATAATTTCCCAAAGCTTCCTGCTGGATTCTTTAGGTTTTTCTATGTATACTATTATATAATCCGCAAATAGAGAGTTTGACTTCTCTTCCAATCTGTATCCCTTTAATTCCTGCCTGATTGCTATGGCAAGAACTTCCAACACTATGTTGAATAGTAATGGTGATAGAGGGCATCCTTGTCTAGTACCCAATCTAAGGGGAAATGCTTTCAGTTTCTCACCATTGAGTATGATGTTGGCTGTAGTTTTGCTTTATATGGATTCCACTATCTTGAGGAATTTTCCATCTATTCCCATCTTTCACAGTGTTTTGATCATAGGGATGTTGGATTTTGTCAAAAGCTTTCTCTTCATCTATTGATATAACCATTTGGGGTTTGGTCTTGCATTTATTGATGTAGTGGATCCTATTGATTGATTTATGCATATTAAACCAACTTTTCATCCCTGGGATAAACCCCACTTGGTCATGATGAACAATTTTTTTTTTGCCTCCAGCATTATTGCTGGGGCTCAGTGCCTGCAGCATCAATCCACTGTTCCTGGAGGCCATTTTTTCCCCTTTTGTTGCCATTGTTGTTGTATCCTTGTTGTGGTCATTATTGTTGTTGTCAATGTCATTCATTGTTGGATAGGACAGAGAGAAATTGAGAGAGGAGGGGAAGACAGAGAGGGGGAGAGGAAGATAGACACATGCAGACCTGCTTCACCACTTGTGAAGTGACTCCCCTGTAGGTGGGGAGCTGGGGGCTGGAACTGTGATCCTTATACCAGTCCTTGAGCTTTGTGCCACATGCGCTTAACCAGCTACACTACCGCCCAACCCCCGATGAACAATCTTTTTAATATACTGATGTGTCCAGCTGGCTAAAATTTTGTTCACTATTTTAGCATCTATGCTCATCAGAGATAATTGGTCCATAGTTTTCTTTGTTAGTTGTTTCCCTGTCTGCTTTTGAGAATGATGTTGGCTTCATAGAAGCTAGAAGGGAATATTCCTGTGTGTTCAATCTTTTGGAAGAGTTTTAAAACATTTTAAAAGTGTGTTTTGTTTTTAGATAGAGGGAGGGAAGTAGAGGAAGAGAGGAAAAGAGACTAAAGCACCAAGGCTGTCTCTAGTGCCTTAGGAACTGGGCTGAAGCCTGGTTTGAGCACATTACAAGAAGTGCACTATTTAAGTGAGCTCTTCTTTCAGCTTGAAATTGTGAGTTCTTTGCATTTTCTTTCTCTTCCATTCATTTCACACATAGAATTGAAGCAGATAGCAACTTGGAAACACAGTGAGTCCACGGAAAAAAAAGTCCCAGTCAGGGTCTATTGTCTGTGGTAAAAAATTCAGAAAAGGAAGCATTCTAAAAAGACAGTTTCAGACAGTGACCTCTGTAGTACAGTGAAATGTCAAATAAAAAACTAGCCCCCACTATCACACAGAGCAGCCAAATCTGAGTAGGGAGCCTACATTTTCACTCTCAGCAGACTGTTTGTAATGAGGCTCACCTGCTTACTTGTTGGAGCATGCAGGGATCTGAACCCACTGAGTGATAAACCCTGCCCCTTCGTTATTGGAGACAGTGTAGTAACTCTGCATTTATAACCACCTGTATCAGCAGTAACTAGGGAAGCCTCCCACTTCTAAAAAAATGGCAAAAGCAGTAAAGAGAGCTGCTGAGGACACAGAACTTCCATCCCAGCAATGCAAGGACTCCTTTCCACCATGATAGTTGGGTGTCCAGTGGGGAATCTGAACTTCTGATAACAGACATTAATATGTATGACAAAACTACTGGAGAAGGGATAACCATATGCATCAGTAAGTTAGAATAAAGAATTTAGGTACATTCAATAGAGTCAAGATATACAAGATATTTATCCCATTAAATTGCCTTGTAACTTTTTTTTTTTTACAAAGTTACAAGGCAATTTAATGGTGTAAAGCATTTTCAGTAGTACTAGAGCATTAAAATCCACACTAAGAAAAAATAAGACTTAGAATCAGAACTTTTAAAATCAGAGCATTGCAGTTGAAATTAAAATGTGAACCTTTACATTTTTCTTTCTTTTTCTCCAAGACAATTGGAGATGGCCTATGGAATCTAAAGCAAAATGTCCTTTGACTAAATGGCATATATATTGGCTTTATTGAATGAACTTATTCTCTGTGATCATTTTACTAAGAGGATGAACAGAAGTAATATATTAGGTGAAAATGTCTGCAAACTACTAACCCACAGAAAATTAATATATAGAATGTATAGCAAATGCTCAAATTTCAATCATTCAGAAAACGAAGTGAACTAGAAAATGGCAAACAGATTTGAAGAGACCTTGAAGATGTATGGAATAAATAATTGTAATATTTATTACATACATATAATATAAGTATAAAACAATATATAATATAATGTTTATATCACTATACTTTCAGAAATATAAATAAAATAATAGACAAGATATATATATATATATATATATATATATATATATGTAGCTATCATAATAATTAAGATAAAAAATGACAGCTCCAAATACTAATGAGCATAGAAAGAAATAATACCATTCACACATTACTGGGGTATCACTCGAAGGAAAAATATGACAGCTTTATAAGAAGCTAAATAAAAATTACCTAATGACTAATTGACTTTCTGTATATCCAGGGAAATGAAAGATTTTGTTCACATACATAACAAAAATTCTGATAAAATATTCATAGATTTTTTTTTCTGATAATAGTGAAAAATTGAAATTAGCCCAGTTCTCCTTCACTGAGTAAATTATTCAACTGTTGTATATTCATGTCCATGAATATTATGAAAATATTATTCAGCAATAAGAAAACACAGTATAGATGAATACAGTAGCTTAGGTCAGTGTCCAGTGGGTTAAACTATGTATAAAAAAGAGCAATATTAAAGTTTACAGAAGATACAGTTTTACCTATACAGCCTTCTGGAGTTGACCAAATTACTGATAATATTTACAGATAAATGGTTCTGAAGATTAAGAGATGGAGTGCAGGGTGCAGAGGAGTGTGTGAGGAAAGTAGGTCTAATTGTAAATGTGCAAGGTGAGGAGTCGTTTTTATGATAGAAATGTTCTCTCGTATTGTTTTTTTATACAGTCATTAGATCCCTTCCCCCAGCCTAAGTTTTCTCCCCCTTGAGACAGGGTGATGATAGTTCAGTACCCGTTGCCAACGTCAGATACCCAAACAGTATTGTTAATGCCATAGTAGTCACTTTCTCCTTTGGAGACCCATAGAATTTGCTCAATATTTCCAGAACAACTAAGTCTCAAAATAAATGTCAGCTCACTCATTTATTCAACAGCTAGTTTTAGAGTGCTTACTATGATACCCCAGGAGCGAAAAAGACAAACTTTGTCCCTCCAGTAGCTCTTTCACCTGGCAGAAAAAAATTCATAGTAAGTAAGCAAACAAAAGATCTGAAATTGTGAAGTGTTAACATATTAGACTGTTCGGGCAGGGTGGTGGTGCAGTTGGTTGGGCACACATGTTACAATGTGCAAGAACCCAGGTTCAAGTCCCTGGTCCCCACCTGCATGGGGAAAGCTTCACAGGTGCTGAAGCAGTGCTGCAGGTGTCTCTCTGTCTCTCTCCCATGCTGTCTCCCACTTCCTTCTCGATTTCTGGCTGTCTCTATCCAATAAATAAGTATAATAAAAATTTATTTTTAAAAAATTATATTGTTTTGGTTAGTAGTAAAGTAAAATTTAACTTTTCAGTGGAATAATTTTTCCAAAAAGAAAATGGAAGAGCCCTGGTTGGTACTTTGTGAGCTCTACTCTTGGCCCTGCTGTCTTCTGATTTGCTATGTGCTCTAGTATATATTTTACGGATACAGAACTAAGGTTCTGTATGCCCTGTGATTATACTGCATCCATGTTGATCACCTGGCTGTTATATAGTAATGTAGATTTGGATGTTATCATTGAAAGCAGTGGAGTAAAGGGGATATGGATGATTCCTCTATACTATGTCTTCTAACTGCATAGTGATACACACACTTATCTCCAAGTTAAAAATAACTATGCATATCTGTCTGTATCCTCTTTGTTTGGTCTATAATATCACACAAAAATGATTCCTCGAAAATAGTTGTGAAACTATCAAAGTGTCTCCATTGTGTTATATTTGTCTCCCTTTATAGATTTCTTCACTATTCATTTGTCATTATCCAGTATAATTATAAATATATATATATATATATATATATATATATATATATATATTCTGTTCCTTAATTATTTTTCTTACAAAAGATAATATTCTTGATGAGTATAATGGTGATTTCATGGAAAACCATATATTAGAGAAGAAAACCAAACAAGACACTCACTGGCTGGAAAATTCCACACTTTGATGCTACAAGAATGAGTCTCAGTGAGAAATAATGAGGTTGAGTTAAAGCCATCCTTTAATAGTAATAATAAATTGAACATTCAAGGAAATGGAACTTTAAACCCATTCATCATATCTGTGAACAGCATTCACATTTAAGAGGAACCTCCTTTTTTTGCCCATTAAGTGCACTCAAGAGATTCTGGTACCTTTTGATTTATGACCTCACATTTTTCCTTCCCTTTTCTTTAAATATATATCAAGTTCAAGTGCCAAATCAATATGCATGGTACTATACTGAATTTGAGGCAAGCAGTAAAAAAAAAAAAAAGAATAGTAGGAGACACGATTTTGTAATCTTTCACTGAAAGACAATCTCACTGAAAAGCTCATGATAGGGAGTCAGGCGGTAGCACAGTGGGTTAAATGCACATGGCACGAAGTACAAGGACCAGAGTAAGGATCCTGGTTCGAACCCCTGGCTCCCCACCTGCAGGGGAGTAGCTTCACAGATTGTGAAGCAGGTCTGCGGGTGTCTGTCTTTCTCTCCCCTTCTCTGTCTTCCCCTCCTCTCTCCATTTCTCCATTCCTCCTGTCCTATCCATCAGTCACAACAACAATAATAACTACAACAATAAAACAAGGGCAACAAAAGGGAATAAATAAATTAATCAATTAAAAAAAAAAAGCTAGTGATAGGGAGTCGGGCGGTATCGCAGTGGTTTAAGCGCAGGTGGCACAAAGCGCAAGGACTGGTGTAAGGATCCCAGTTCAAGCCCCTGGATCCCCACCTGCGGGGGAGTTGCTTCACAGGCGGTGAAGCAGGTCTTCAGGTGTCTCTCTTTCTCTCCCCCTCCTATGTCTTCCCCTCCTCTCTCCATTTCTCTCTGTCCTATCCAACAATGACAACAATAATGACTACAATGATAAAACAACAAGGGCAACAAAAGGGAATAAATAAATATTTTTTTTAAAAAGGTAGTGATAACAAGGCATAGGCATTCCCATTTTCTTTCTCCTCCAAAGTTTAGCACCAAGAGTTTAAAAGTCAGTTGCATAGACAAGAGAAAAATAATTTAACATACTGAACCTCTGTGGTACTGTTTCATGGCTCTATATGCTGTTTATGCTTCTTCCTTGCCCTGGGTTCATCTGGTCCTTACTTACATGACTACCTGTGATTTGTCTTTACCATAAATTCAAATTAACCATTTACCTCTTTTTCTAGGAGGTTTTCCTTAACAGCCTAAAGATAGGTTAGGGACATCCTTTTTTTCTCTTTTTTATCTCTTTTCTCTTGGTTTACATGCATCAAAATATTTTGCCATCTATTGTGGGAAATATCTTCACACGAGAGCCAGGTGGTGGTGCACCAGGTTGAGCACATATGTTACAATGAATAAGGACCCAGGTTCAAGCCCTTAGTCCCTACCTACAGGGAGAAA
This sequence comes from Erinaceus europaeus, assembly GCF_950295315.1. Lineage (NCBI taxonomy): Eukaryota > Metazoa > Chordata > Mammalia > Eulipotyphla > Erinaceidae > Erinaceus > Erinaceus europaeus. Next base: position 66,846,677 of record NC_080176.1, read on the forward strand.
GCATTATGTGTGGTGAAGCAGTGATGCAGGTGTCTCTCCCTCTCTATTTCCCCTTTCCCTTTCAATTTCTGGCTGTCTCTCCAATAAGTAAATAAAAGATAATTTAAAAAATTAAAAAAGAAAATACTTTCATAAGGCTAATTTAAAAGAAAAGCTGGAATTTATTCATTTTTACCTCCAGTACTTAATAAATTCTGCTTAGTCAAAGTTAATGGAACCAGTGTAATAGTAAACACTTAAATAGCCCATGAAGTTTGTTGCCGGGCTACCCTGAGGGAGTTTCTTCCTGGACACGTGCTCTCTGGGTTGGAGAGAACTCTGCTGGAGCCAACCTAGGCTGCTGTCTACTCAGCGATGTGGGAGAGTAACCAGGAACTCTTGTGGCTGAGCGGGAACACAATGCCATGCTGGCTTTACCCATCTGCATTTATACTCTCTAAGAAGGCAGTGGTAGAGTGTAAAAGGAAGTAGGTAGTATAAGGGGGCAGAGTGGAAAAAGAGTGTGAACCAGGGTGGGTCGCAAACAAAACAGTGATTATGTAAATAGACCACAGTGTTAAGCAATGCAGGGGAACCTGGCGTGACACGGATAGAAACAGAAGCAGAACTAGCCAAAGGAGAAATGTTGACTAATAGTTTGTGAGGATATTATACAATGAAAAACCAACAGGTTTTATTACATGTTTTATTGTAAAGAGTTCTGTTAGGATTGAATGGGTAACAGTGAATACCTTGCTAGGAACTTTACATGTATGTCTTTTTTAAATTTTTATTTATAAAATGGAAACACTGACAAAACCATAGGATTAGAGGGGTACAATTCCATGTATGTCTTTAAATGAGGAGAGTGGCTTTTGTATTTCCACTATTATCACAGATTACAGCTGTCATGAACACGGTCTGTCTGTTGCTCCTAACAGAGTATACCCTAAAACAAAACTTCTATGCTCTTGATTTGGAGTTTTTACCTCAACATATATTATTACAAGCAGACAGATGAATCAGAGCATGCTGATTACATGGTTTTAGATATGTACAGTTTAAATATTCTTTGGGAAGATTAAAAAAGTACAACTTCACTAGATTTAATTTATTTTAAAAGTTATAATTTAAACAATTATTGTGCCTGCCACAGTGTAATTTTTTAAAAAGCATTAGCTTTAATTTTACAGGTAATAGTCTTTCATCATCAGGGAAGTTGAGAATTTGACTAAGTATATAAAAAAAAAATCGTTAGCTTTCGAGCATTGTTGTTCCTTATTCCTTATTCATTCATATACAGGTGGCAATTTTCTATTAGTAATAAAAGCTTAGCCTACATCAATGATAGAAAATATTTGTAACAAATATATTTTTACCTGTTTTTTTTCTTGATCATTCAGTGCTATTTGCCAGTTTTGCCCCCCAAACACTATCAGCTCTTTGTACTTTCCTTTCACTTTTGAAATTAAAGTCAAATAACCTGCTTTGGCTACTGCCATGTGAAGAGCATGTGAATGGTAGTGAGTATATCATTTCTGCACAGATACTTAGCAGCCAGCAAACATGTTCCCCCTTCATGCTGATTCTGACCATATATTGGTAGTAGGTCTGAAATCTCTCTCAGTATGCATCCCAAATCACTAACAACATTGACACTGCCTGTTTGCAAATCATAAACAAAAAAAACCTTCACGAAGCTGAAGTACTATGCTGTGGAGGATGATTACTACTACAGGGTAATGTTACCGTTTTTTACCAAAGCTTAGATACTTTAAGTTTACAGTTTTTTTTAAAATGTATTTTCCCTTTGTTGCCCTTGTTGTTTTTCATTATTGTTACTGATATTTTCATTGTTAGATAGGACAGAGAGAAATGGAGAGAGGAGGGGAAGACAGAAGAGGGAGAGAAAGAGAGACACCCGCAGACCTGCTTCACCGTTTGTGAGGCGACTCCCCTGCAGGTGGGGAGCCGGGGGCTCGAACCGGGATCCTTTCACCAGTCCTTGTGCTTCATGCCATGTGTGCTTAACCCACTGAGCTACCACCGACTACCTACAGTTGTTTTAAAATGTGTGCAAAGTACATTTTCTTTAAAAATATAACCTTCAATGTATACTGTAAAAATTTTACAAAGATTGTTAAAACTATTGGAGTGCCTAAACTTGGATGAAATAGCTTTTTGAAGTAGTTGAGTTTCTTGCACATGACTGTTTGCAGCAGAAATTATGGCTATGTGTCAGGAATGCTATATAGTTTTATATATTATATGAGTTATTAGAATGCTAGACCTTTAAGATTTCTTCCAGCTGTTTGGACATTAAATATAATGCATAGTTAACCACTCTCAAGGAACTTGGATTATACCTCAGTATTTTCAAAGACAGAATATAATCTAGGGAAAATAATCTTTCATCTTTTTCAAAGTAAGCCATGAGACATATGCAGATAAAATTATTTCAGATTGGTGAAATAGTTGTAAATAGTTGAAATAGTTCATGACTTCATGCTATAGATTTAAAGAAAATAGTGTGAAACAACAATAAAATACCTTCTTACATAATTAGAACAGAATTCCTCTTGAGAATATATCTTGTTGCTGTTGTTTAAATTGTTCTGTAGGCTGAACTAATAAGTTGAGAAATGTATAAGGGGCATATCTTTCTGCTGGATCCTTACAGGGGGCTAGTTTCTAAACAGCATTTATTAAAGGGCACTGAGATTTTCACTTAGTCTGGTCAGGGAGGTACTGGAAAAATTTGACAGCAGGGTAAAATAGCACCTGAGCCTCTAAAGTAGTTCCTATCAGCAGTTTCCTTTATATTCCAGGCCAACACATGGCCACTGAATATGGAACAAGCCCCTCTACTCAACAAGGCTTTCAACTGTGACTGCCACCCCCTCTCTACTCATCATAATTCTTGAGTTTAGGAGTATAATCAATAAATTTAGTTATTCTTTATCTTTTATTATTATTATTTTTCTATATAGAGCATGAGAGGCAGAGGGACGATACAGAGAGAAAAAGAAAGACACCACAGCAGTGCCTTACCTTTCATGAGCTCCCCCTTTGCCTGGTTCTCCCATGTGGTGGCCAGGACTTGAATTCTCAAGTTCTCAGGTTCTTAGTATGGTAAAACGTGCATTCGACTTGATAACCTATCTCTCAGTTCCAGAGGGATAATTAAATAAATTTAAGGCTAAGCAAACATGATTTAAAGGATTGTGTAAAAATATTAGGTTCTTTGAAAAGAAGCACCAGAGAACGAGCTGTTAGAAAACCTGTAACCTCATTAAGTTGAATAGGAAAATTCCTGCTTTTGTTAATCTATGTATACTTTTACAAAGGATTATTTCCCTTCATCAATGTAGCTTTATTTCCACACCACTCAACTTTTTCTCCTTTGGTATCATTGGTGTGTGTGTGTGTGTGTGTGTATTGCAGAGATAAGTTGTAGAAAGTAGGGACATAGAGAAGTTTTTCATTATCCTAATATTCTGAGAATTAAGGTTATACATATATTCATCCACATATATTTGTATTTTTATGTTTCCATTGTCTCATTAACTATAAATTTAGTATATGCAAACTGTGCAAATTTTTTTCTTTATGTTATAAATCAATGATAGTTTTTTTTTTATTGCTACCAGGGTTATTATTGAGGCTAGGTGCCAACATAAGGAACCCACTGCTCCCAGTGGCCATTTTTCTATTTTTTTCCTTTATATTTTATTGGCTAGGACAGAGATAAATTGAGAGAGGAGAGAGAGAAAGAGGTAGAAAGAGAAAGAAATACAAACTTTCTTTGCTGCTCAGGCAGCATCTCCCCTGCAGGTGGGGAGCCATGGCTTGAACTCAGGTCCTTGCACATGGTAATAAATTTACTTAACCTGGTACACCACCGCTAGGTCCCATCAAAAAATAACTAGTTTCAGTGTTTTAAGCTGCATGTTATAACTATCAGTGTTAAAAGTAAAGTCAGCGCCTACATGTTTATAGCTAAATGTTTATTTTTTGAAGTCCAAATAGATACTAGTTAAATGCTTAACTATTTGAAGAAATAAACCATGCTTGAGAAAAAAATATACAGTAGCTACCTAGATGGTGGTGCAGTGGTAGAGCTCTGGAATTGTAAGCATGAGAAGAACAGACAGAAACCACATTTAAGTAGTTTCTTTAGAAAACCCTAAAGTACATGCTTTTGTTGGATTTGCTAGAGTTTAGTTCATGGCCTAACATCTCTCTCCCATCTACACCCAGTGTGCCAGTCTATACAGAATTTAGTGCAAAGAAAGGAGTCATCTTTTCCTAGTGGGGAGAAGGTATGGGCATTCTTCCAAACAAAAATACACATACCGTATGATTCAGCAATTCTACTTTTAGAAATCTTTTCAAATTATGTGAAGACGCATTTGAAAAGAAACATGTAAATTTTATATATTTACTGCTGTACTGGTCACAGTAGCCAGCACATATAAAAAAACCCAAAATATCCATTGATGACTGATTGGATAAAGTTAGTGTGGGATATATGTATTGTGAAATACTACTTTGTTATATATTAAAAATATATGAGGGGTCTTGTGGAGGTCATATCTGATAGAGTACATCCATTACCATGCATGCAGATATGAGTCTAAGACTCTCATTCCCAACTCCAGGGTGAAGCTCCATCAGTGGTGGAGCAGTGCTGCAGGTGTCTCTCTTTCTCTTCCTCTCTACTTTCCCCTCTACTCCTTGTCTACAACTGTCTTGATCATAAACAGAATGAACCTTTATGGGGGAGTCGTGTATGTGTAAGTCCACGTGAACATAAATTAGAAAGTAAGATTTAAAATCTAAGCATAAAGTGAATATGTGTGTGTGTGTTTTCCCAAATAGATCAACTTTTGAGACTGACAGGCACTCCTAAATAAATGTGCTGCTTGGATAGTTGATGCAAACTGTAATTGTAACCTGTAAACTGAAATGTACTGTCATCCTGGCTATGACTATCACAAAATTAGTAAAAGAGACACTTAAATTGATTCTGGCCATTATGTGATCAGGATTACCTCTATAAAATGCATAAGAAAGAAATAAGCTTTAGCTTTACAGTTAGGGTTTGGCTCAGCATGAACTAATTATCTGACCTTTTAGATGTTATATATTGCTTTTTAAATCTGTTTTTTTCTCTTTTATTCTTCTTGCATTAATGAACTTTTATGGGCACAAATTCTGAGCTGCCTTAATTTATGCAGTACACTTGATCCTTTAGAGTACGTCAACAGCTGCAGAATCTGACCCATACACTGTTTGAATTATGGACCTTGGCAGCCTTTTCGTAGACTTCAATTTCTATATCCAATTGGTAATTTTAAGTTGATGTGGTTTACTACTACTACCTATCGAAGTGGTGATTTTTAAAATTACAGTGTAGTGTTGAGATATAAGTCTGAAAGAGCTGAAACTTTGAATGAAGAAATTTTTCTGTTGATGGTGTTAGAAGCAGTAGCTTTAGAATTGCTTTAAGTATAATTTTAAGTATGAGTTTTAAGTATAGTTGCTTTTCTGCTTATATTGTGAGATGGAAAATTCCTTACCCTTTCCTCTAAAAAAACAAAACCCACACACCAAGATGTAAGAAAGAGAATAGCTAGCCTAACCAAGTCCTTGAAACCCAACCACTTGCTCAAGGTCCAGGGAGCTGATAGCCAGGTGCTCTTGGCTGAAAACGAGAAAGTGTGGTGACCCTATTTTGCATAAAGGCTTGAAATTAGACAATTCTTATAGGCTGCTTAGGGTATGACAATGTCTGAAATGATTGAATCCTGTGTTTTCTGTAAAATGCTATTGAGTGTGTGATAGAATTCTAGTTTTGCATATTCCCCACCCAGAATATACTCTAGAATCCTATAAATTGTATGGTTTGAGCCTTGTTCAGGGTCGAGCTGGTGGACTGCTGTCAGTCACCTCTCGGCCCGGATTCGAATTCGTGAATAAACATCTTTTGCTTCCTTGCAGTGGATGGTGGTTTGATTTTGCTTGCTAACAGATGGGAGGTGAGGTTTGATAAGTAGGTTATTAATGAAATTTGAACACAAAAAAGGGTAAGACGAAAGTAAAATGGAACTGCTGGATATATGGGGGAAATGATAATAGAAGAGTGAGAACTTCAAAATATGCTAGCGAACAAAGAATTACTCATTCACAAGGTATTAGGTGTTGACTGTGACTTAATTAACATTGTGAATCCAAGTAAACCAGAGAGATAGAGATGAGGAGATAAAATGAAACACCGTAACACTACTGAAGCTTTCCTCCTGGAGGCAGGAATAGATACTTAAACCCAGAACCTCCTATATTATAATGTTTGTACTTTACAGGGTGCACCACCAGTAGACCTCCTGATCTTTTCTTTTGTTTTTAAATTCAACCACACGTTACTCAAGATAGCTTCTTTTTATCTTCATTGTCACCTTTTCATCTTTAGGATTTAACTTTAAAAGTGTCAGCCTTATCTAAAGTTTAGCTAAGATAGATTTGTCTTCCCATGACTTTTCTCCACTGTGTCATTTCTGGTAAAGTATAGGGGGAATTTACATGAAAACAGAAAGGAAACAACAGTCATTTTAGTGTTCTCTGAAGGTTGGCATATAAACTGTGACAACTGGCACGTGCTGATGCTGTGATTTGCCAAACCAACTTGTTAATATCAGTTAGGACTTGATTAGCAAAAATTGGAATGATGAAGAATATAGCTTGGAATGACAGTAAAAGTAAAGTATTGGGCTTCTAGATAAGTCATAACACATTATTTTTTGCATAGAAAAACAGAAAACACATCATAACTTTTCCAAAAATCCAATATAGAGTGGATTTAGTTGCTTTTAAGTCTGAGAACTTAGGGAAACAAAATTATGAGCTCAGGACTTTAAATTCCCAGCTCGGTGTCTGGGGAAGAAACTAGGAAACTCCAAGATTGCCCTAAAGGAAACTCTTATTTCCTGTAACCTCATGACTGGGGTTTGGGAATATTAAATCTAAAATGTAAACATGCCCATTGTTAAATTGCAACACAAATTGAATTGCCAATCTCACAGTCCCTTGTGCAAAAGTTAGGGCATTTGTTTGGAAGGAATATTGTTCTGAAAACAGTGTTTGAATATACTGGATCAATTATTCTGGAATGTAAGACCCCTAAATTTTAGTGAATCCCTGTTGCCTTTAGCATAAGCTTTTCTTTAAAAATTTTTGTTTATAAAATGGAAATATTGACAAGACCACAGGATAAGAAAGGTACAATTTCACACAATTCCCACCACCAGAACAAGTCTTTTTATCCTTGGTTGTTTCCTGAGGAGGTAGGCTTCCTTTAAATAAAGAGGCTGAAATAGGTATTTTTCTTGAAGAGGACTATGGCTCCTTCTCAAACTCCATAAATCAATCTTACCTTGTTTCTAGATCTTTACCCAAACTCAAACACATGAACTTCCTAATAGGTATGATATAAAATATGCTCTATATGAATGTGTAATGTGTGGGTTTGTTAATTTATACTGATTGTAACCTGGAGAAAATATAGGAATTCCAAATATATTGGAAAATATAGAAGAAATAAAATGTTGGGGGGGGATGGACTGGTGCACCCAGTTCAGCAAATACATTAGCATATACAAGAACCCTGGTTCAAGCCTCTGCTCCCCTCCTGCAGGGATGATGCTTCACAGGAGGTTAAGCAGGCCTGCAGGGTTCTCCCTCTCTCTCTCTCTCTATCCTCTCAATTAAAAAAAATTGGTTTGGAGTGAATTTTTTGAGATGAAATATTAAACAGTAATTATGGATTCAATATATTTCCAGCATAGTCTATCTAAATATCTGTTTGGTTGTTAGAAACCTGACCCCCTGGTCCCTTGTGAAGTTGAAATGACAAAGTAAACACAAAATAAAGTAGAGATTTGCAGTCTTCTTGGCATGCTGTAGAGGAATTTATCCACATTCTAGAGAAAATTGAATGCTAGAGTACCTTTCACAGGTTAAGGTTTACTTCTCTATCCTCTATGTTTACCAAGAGAGTCTACAAGATCATTCCGTCACCAGTATTGTGATAAAAACTTGCACAGGGAGAGTACCTTTTCTGAGTCTGTTTACTTCTGTCAGAAACATAGATTAGGTTGGAAAAAAACCTGAGCTCAAAATAAGTGTGTAGCTGATCTTCACTTGGATTTCAGCCTGAGCAGAGAAGCCAGATTTCTATCAGAACTACAAGCTAATATATTTATTTGATTTTTCCTCTCCTTTTTCTATTATTGATTTTTTTATTAATTTACAAAATTATTTGTCAATGGAGTATAAATTCACATCATTCCTACTACTATTCTGAATCCCTAATCCCTCCATTACAAACAACCACACCACAGTTCTAAGGTTGTAGACATGGGTTATCATCTCTACAACTATCTGTCTAGATTTTTACATAACTGCCCCCTTTTCATTCCAGGTTCAGTCCTCTCTTTACCCCCTAAGCCACTCATGACCCTATTACTACATCCAGATGTTTTCCTTCCTACCTCCTCTTTCTGAGGGTCCTGATGGAGCTGGAGCTCAGAGTCTTCTTATCCTCCTCCTATCATTTCTTCCCCACTGGGAGTATGAATTGAGGTTATTTTTGGGGTGCAGAAGGTAGGAGTTCTGGCTTCTGAAATTGCTTCTCTGCTGGAATTGGACATTGGCAGGTCAATCAATACTGCCAGCCTGTTTTTTAATTTTAATTTATTTTTTATTTAAGAAAGGATAAATTAACAAAACCATAGGGTAGGAGGGATACAATTCCACACAATTCCCACCACCCAATCTCCGTATCCCATCCCCTCCCCTGATAGCTTTCCCATTTTCTATCCCTCTGGGAGCATGGACCTAGGGTCATTGTGGGTTGCAGAAGGTGGAAGTTCTGGCTTCTGTAATTGCTTCCCCGCTGAACATGGATGTTGACTGGTAGGTCCATACTCCCAGTCTGCCTCTCTCTTTCCCTAGTAGGGTGGGTCTCTGGGGAAGCAGAGCTCCAGGACACATTGGTGGGGTCTTCAGTCCAGGGAAGCCTGGCTGGCATCCTGATGGCATCTGGAATCTGGTGGCTGAAAAGAGAGTTAACATACAAAGCCAAACAAATTGTTGAGCAATCATGGACCCAAAGGTTGGAATAGTGGAGAGGAAGTGAGGGGGGGTACTCACTGCAAACTCTAGTGTACTTCTGCTTTCAGGTATGTATTTTGCAGTAGTTTATGGATATGTGTGAACATATGCTCTCTCTCACAGAACCTGGTCTATATCTAGGTTTTGGGACTTTGTTAGAAAGTGATCCACCTGGGATGGAATTAGAGAATGCTATGAAAGGAAAGGTCTCACCCAAGTAATGAAGCTGAAGGGTTGTCATGCCACACCTGAAGTCTCTGGACACAGTCTGAGCTGAAGCATGTTGAGGTGGCACTTGTTGCTTTGAATAGGTTGTGATCAGCAGATGCAATATTATTTGATATGGATTGGCAGAGACATGCGTGAAAGTGGGCCCTATCCTAAGGTTCCAGGACTGGGGGAAATATAGGCTCTATAGTGGAGATGTGAGGTTCCTGCTGTCTTAGGGTTCAAAAAGAAATGGATAGTTAATGTTATCATCACATTATTTGATAATTGGGTTAACTTTGAAAAGTCCTTTTGTTAGTTTGCTGTATAGTACCCAGTATCTTGTAAATAGCTGTGCCACTGGTTGCCTCTGATCTACTTGGTCTAGGCTTTAGCTGTATAGCTGTATAGTATTCCATTGGGTATATATACCACAGCTTTCTCAGCCACTCATCTGTTGTTGGGCACCTGGGTTGCTTCCAGGTTTTAGCTATTATGAATTGTGATGCTATGAACATAGGAGTACACACCTCTTTTTGGTTGGGTGTTATGGAGTCCTTGGGGTATAATCCCAGGAGAGGAATTACTGGATCATATGAAAGGTCCATGTCTAGCCTTGTGAGAGTTTTCCAGACTGCTCTCCACAGAGGCTGTACCAATTTACATTCCCACCAGCAATGTAAAAGGGTTCCTCTGTCCCCACAGCCTCTTCAGCATTAACTTTCCCTAGTGGGATAGAGCTCTGTAAAGGCGAGGTTCCAGGACACATTGGTGAGGTTGTCTGCCCAGAGAATTCACGTGGAAATCATGGTAGTATCTATGACTTGGTGTCTGAAAGGAGGCAGGCCATAAAGTGAGACAAAATGGTTAATGAACAGCAACCAAAAATTAGGACCAGAGCAGATGAGATTAAAGATTTTAGGGTGGAAGAAAACTAGGAAGTCCATTTTAGTCATATCTTTAGGTGCCCACAACTGTGGTAGTTTTGCTTTAATTTGATAGCTAGCATGAAGTTGGATAAAAATATTGTCTGAGAAAATGGTGTCAAGAGTAGAGAAAAGGACTAGGATATTGGATTAAGGCAGTGTGTAGCTCCATTCTTGAAAAATTGTGTGAATGAAAACAACTGTTAACCCCCATACACCTAACCCAGGGCATATGTATAAATTTATATTTAACACCAAAGCCTGTGTAACCTATAAGTCCCTACTGGTCTGAGCTCACAGCTCATAGTCACAGGTGGGAACTTAGCAGGCTGTACTCATTTCAGGGACCAGTCTTGAGTGGCAGGGCAGGATATCTCAGTCTCTCATCTGAGACTGGGCCATTCACCATCATTGCTGCTTTATGGTGAGGGCAAGGTCCTGGAAAAGCCCACAAGAGGGTTTATAGTGATGTTCCTGATGGAAGTGACCAGTGATGGAGGAGAGGGGGATCCATTAGAAGTCTTGTCCCATCATATTTGTGTGGGAATCCAAGGATTTCCTGACTAGAGTCCCAGATGACGAGGTGGTGTGAGATTGACCAAAAGAGTTTTTGTTCAATGAGCCAGTCTCTTTCCCTTTAGATAGGTTTTCAAAAGTAAATATGGTTGTGATAATTTGTTACACAGAAATAGAAAATGAGTACAAGTAGCAAAAATGAAGTCATTATGGAGACCAAAGTGGTCAATGAAATTCCATTTGTAACTTACAAAATGATCTAATAAAGGGGCCAGGTGGTGGAGCGCTTGGTTGAGTGCACATGACACAGAGTGTAAGGGGGTTGGGTTCAAGCCTTCAATTCCTAACTGCGTGGACTTCATAAGCGTGAAGAAGTGTCCCTGTCTTTTTGTTCTTTCTCCCTCTGTCTTCCCCTTCCTCTCAATTTCTCTTAGTCTCTATCAAATATATATATACTCTAATAAGAATAAGACCACCACATTCCTAAGGGAATACTGAATTATTATCCACAGAGAACTTGAAAGTTGTGGGAGTGATACGTGATATGTCCCAACACAAATTTGTTCAGCTAACGTTTGTGGTCTGGAGAAATCAGAGTGATCTGGAAGAATGGCAGTAGGTCATTATGAATTTAATTAGAAGCTGACTTCAGTTGCACCTGCTGGCCTAGATGTGGTTTTATTGATATGGCAAACGGACACTCACGATGCCATCTAGTATGTAGCCTTTTGCCTGGCAAATGCTTTAACCCTTGTACCTATTAGTAAAGTCTACAAGAAGTAACGTTTATCCTGATGGAATGATAGGTGATGGATTTTTATTGTTTTACCTGTGGCACCCTATGACCAATCTCTGATCCTTTTTTACAATAAAGCAATATAGTTCTTAAAGAACTTTCTCAAAAATCTCTCCAGTCAGGACATCACACTATTCCCTTATATTGCATCATCAACTTTTCTAATGAACAGGAAATAATAAAATCTCTAATTATTTACTTACATAGTTTTTGGAGGGCAGAAAATAAAGCAAGTCCTCCCACCAATTCGTCACCACCTAATATTAGTTTCCCATTGCTATTATAGTAAATTACTCAAAGAAAAAGCTCTCAAAGAAAATTTTAAAAATCTCTAAGAATGTTTATCTTACTGTTCTGGAAGCCAGAAATCTATAAAGACAGTGTTGTCATTTTTTTTACTTTTCTTTTTAAATACTCTGCTTAGAGAAGCTCCTTTTGAAGAATCAGTTTCTCTGTCTTTCCCAAATTTAGGAGATGTATGTGTGGGGATGGGTAGTGTCACGCAGATTACAATGTGCAGTGACTCAGGTTCACCCACACCCCCAGTGTCCATTTGCAGGTGGGATGCTTCACCATCAGTGAAGCAGTCCTGAATTCTCTCTGTCTACCTTTCTGTGTCCCCAACCCCTCTTGATTTCTCTGTCTCCATCCAATTAATTAATTAAATTACAAAAGAGATTACTTGCATTCACAGCCTTCTTACTCCTGTCTCCCATCTTCTAAACTGATTGTATAACATCCTTAAAGCCCTCTACCTTGCTCTTCTTTTGATATTTGTTGTCATTATCATACCTTCTCTTGAACCCCTTGCTTGATGTGCACCCCACCTGTTTCTGAACCCTTGTGACTATATGGGGTCTACCTGGATAATAACTGAAGACCCTTAACCAGACCACATTTGTAAAATCCTTTTTAACATTTTAACCACCGGGTTTATCACTGGATATCAGTGCCAGCACTATGAATCCATGGCTCCTGGTCGCTCATTCTTCGCTTTTTTTTTCTTTCATTGAATAGGACAGAAGGAAATTGAGTGGAGAGAGAGAGATAGAGAGAGAGAGAGAAAGATAAACACTTACAGACCTGTTTTATTGCTCTGGAGTTTTTTCCCCCACCCCTGCTACCTTAGTCACTTGCTTGATAAAGTCATGTAATACTTAATTCCTAGACTGGGAAAATAACAGGTTTACCTGGATAGTATATCCTTTTTGTCCTGTTTATGACCTAGGTTCTAGTCTATCCCACACCACAATGGACAAAGTTTTGGTGCTATAAAATCTTCCTCTTTCTCTATGATTAAAAAAAAAAAAGTTGGTGCAGGCCAATAACAATACACAACAAATAAACTATCAAAACCCTTTCATTCCTGAATGCTTTAGGTCATTAGTAATATAACCTCTGTAATAATATTCATTGAGTTTTATCAGAAGATGTGAATGAATGAGAAATATCACTAACTCTGCATTACTTTTGTTGTATAGTGGTTACCAGTTTTCCTCTATTAGATAAAATGCATAGCTTATATGGTAACTACATCTTTGTTGATTCCCTGCCATATGGAGACTAACATGACTAGGTGATATTCTCAATGTCCAGTTTAGCACAATCACTGTTTTCTCCCTATTTGTCCTTTGAGAATTAAGAATTGCAGATTGGATGTGAGGGTGATCTGGCTGCAACATCTGTCACCCCATTGATTGCCAGGGTTGATTCAGCTGATCTGGCTGGCTAGGCGTGTGTCCCCTTCCTCCCTCACTGCTCCATGTGTGTCCCTCCCGAAGCTGCATGCTCGGTCAAAGAGGATGGCCTTCCCTGAATAGAGATGGACCTGTCTTCAGTCGAGGGTATACGAGTAGCTGCGCTCCCCTGCTAGGACCTCCAAATAAGCTCTCATTAATTGCAGATTAATAAAATCCAGCATAACAGGAATATTAAATAAAACTTTTGTTTGAAATGTTATGGTGTAATAGTGATAGGAATTGCTTCTATAGTTATTCTTTTGTTTCTAGATGTATGAATGTTGAATATTAGGAAAAATAACCAAATTAGTTTCTATTGCTGCATAAAAATATCACTTCATGTCTTGCATATCAATTTAGAGCAACAATATATTTCTGAGTATCATGCTTGATCCCCACAGTAGTGTCCCAGCTCTTACTAAAACTATTTCCACTCAGTTTTCCAGAAAACAACATGATGAGTCCTGTGAGTAAAAGTTCAAAGTTGGGCATTATTACAAGAAATGGGTTTTAAACCAAAAGCAATACCATGTCATGAGTAAGTTATTCTGTAAGTCTGTGAATGGTGCTTTGGGTTGAAACATTGAAGAGAGAAAAAGGAAATTCATAATTCAAATTAACAACAAATTTCTGTCATTTGGTTATGGAATTGCCATTAGTTGACTAACTAATCCATCTTCAGGCCCCACTTTGCCATGGGGTTAGTATTGGTCTCTGCTACTAACAGACTAAGAGTTTAGCAAAGCTAATAGATCATCATTGATGAGTGAAAAGCCATGTTGTTGATTCGTATACAAACTTTCCTTTCCATGCTTTCCACTTTGCTCATAAATTGATTACAGAACAGAGGCAATAAAGAGGAAAGACTGAGTTATCTTCTCTACTCAAATTGAAGCACCTTTTCTTTAAGTTTTTCTTTTGCAGACTTTTCCATGAAACACAAATACCCTTACACAGTCTGATAATTTGGAAAGGTATAGCAACATAAATTTTGTCTATATTTCTTTGTCAGCAATTTCCAGTTGTACTTCTTCCAAATTTCTGATGATATAGTCAAAACATTTGATATTTAATATGAGTCAATACAGAGCCTTCCTTGTAAACAAATTTATTTTTAAGAAAATTTCAACAACCTTTATAAGATCTTCATTTTGCCACAGTTATTTTGTCTTTAATTTATTATAAAAAAAAATCCTCCTAAGATCTTAAGTGCATACTGAAAGGAGAAGAAAATGCAACCTAAGTCTGGAACAAGGACATTAGGGTCATTTGCAACTTCCAAGAACTTCTTAAAACCAAGTCACATATACCTCTTTCATTTTTATGAAATAGTGCTGACATGTATGCCAAAATATATACATGTTAGTACAGAGAATATCCGTTTAACAATAAGCACTTGAGATCATATGGAAATTTGGTGACCTGTGGAAAAGTATTCACTCTCTCCTTGGGAACAATGAAATGCCAGAAGTAGTTTCTCAGAATGATCAGCATTAGAGGCAAAGGTTGTTATGATAATGTTTAAAAACTCCTGGGAGTCTGCGGTGTGATTTATCTATGGAAGGCTTCCCATGGTATCCCTATCTGACACTTGAAGTAATACTGGATCTGCCAAATCACACAGTCCTGGAGGCAGAATAACGTAAGTTACCCAATAAACCTATTACAGAATTGAGTTTTGTTTTTGTTTTTAAATTTGTCTGAACCTAACTTAAAGCCAGCAGCATTTTAAAAAACTATTAATATGTGTATTAATTTAATCAAACCCATGTAGATAAGATCGTAAGTGGAAACAGATAATATGTATTTTAATTTATTTTTTGGTCCTTCAATTTCTTTTTTTTCTTTATAAAAAGGAAACACTAACAAAACCATAGGATAAGAGGGGTACAACTACACACAATTCCCACCACCAGAACTCCATATCCCACCCCCTCCCCTGATAGCTTTCCTATTCTTTATCCTTCTGGGGGTATGGAGCCAAGGTCATTTTGGGATGCAGAAGGCAGAAGGTTTGGCTTCTGTAATTGCTTCCCCACTCAACATGGGCATTGTAAAGAGAGTTGACATACAAAGCCAAACAAATTGTTGACTAATCATGGACCTAAAGGCTGGAATAGTAAAGATGAAGAGTTGAATGGGGGGGGGGGGTTATGTTCTGTAGATAGCTAGTAGGCATATTTTAGTTATATCCAAAGGGCCCGTGGCTATAGTAGTTTTTATTATTTGTTTGTTTTTGTTTTCTCTGCGCCTGAAATCTGATATTCAAGTGGATCCTAGTTATTGTCTGGGGAGATGATGTCTTGGCTGGCAGAAGGACCAGAAATCTGGATCAGGGAAGAGAGTAGCTCCCACATTTGGGAAAGGTGTATAAATATTGTTGACTGTAAACCCCATCAGTATGATCTGATCTGCAGCCTATGTGACCTCTGTAAACCTGTAGATCTGAGCTCACATTCTGTGGTCATGAGTAAGAACATTCCAAGCTGCCCTAATATCAAGACCCATCTTCCTGAGGTGGAACACAGAGTATGTTGTCTAGCTTCACTTCAGAGGATGGAACATTCTCTACCATTGTTGATCCAAGTTGAGAGCAAGGTCCTATGGGGGCCCACAAAGGGGTCTATTGTGTTGTGCCTGATAGAGGTGACCAGTAACAATGGAGAGAGGGATCTATTCGAGGTCTGGGCCCATCATGTTTGTTTAGGAATGTCAGTACTCCCCGATTAGGGTACCCTGCGGCTACAGACTATGACCCACATAGTCAACGACTGCCACCTCTCCAGATTCAAAGGAGGTCTTGAAACTTTACATCAGGCTCATCCTGACGCTGTTGACTGGCTATGGAAGAAGGGCAAACGCTAGAAGAAGAGGAAGGGTACCAGCTGATGGAATGGCCTGATAGTGACTAAAGAATCATTGTTAAAGTATGCCAGTCTCTTGCCCTTATTCAGTTTTTGCAGTCCTTGCTTTGATAAGGTTAGCTTTGGAGTGACTGAGGAAAATGTAATAGTAGGTAGGTGAGGAGGGTATCTAAGTATAAGTAGACACTATTTCATAATAAACTTTATACTGACTCACTGCAGACTATTGTGTACTTTTGCTTTCAGGTATCTATTTTGCCCTAATTTATGGATACATGTGAAGCTATGCTCTATCTCATGAGACATGTTCTATATCTAGGTTTTGGGACTTTGTTGGGAAGTGAACCACCTGGAATGAAATGAGAGTATCCTATGAAAGGTTACTCTCACCCAAGTATAAAGGTGAAGGGTTGACATTCCATGCCTGACGTCTCTGGACTGAGTCTGAAGGTGGGTTCATTGTTCTTAATAGCTGCGTAGTATTCAATTACATATATATATGCATATGTGTATATATATATATATATATATATATATATATATATATATATCATAGTTTTCTCAGGCACTGGCAAGATATCTATCGAGCTCTGAATGAAAAAGGGTTTCAATCAAGGATAATATATCCTGCTAGACTTTCATTCAAACTAGATGGAGGCATCAAAACCTTCTCAGACAGACAACAGTTAAAGGAGGCAACCATCACCAAGCCTGCCCTGAAAGAAGTTCTAAAAGACCTCTTATAAACAAGAACACCACCATAATACTTGCCATAATCAGAGCAAATAAAAAATTGTTGAATAATGGCACTGCAATACGTTAAATCAATAATATTAATAAATTTCAGTGGCTTAAACTCACCCATTAAAAGGCACAGACTGGGAGGTTGGATCAGAAAACACAACCCAACCATATGCTGATTGCAAGAATCCCATCTGACCCAAGAAGACAAACACAGCCTTAAATTGAAAGGATGGAAAACTATCATACAGGACAATGGACCACAAAAAAGGCAAGGACAGCCATTCTCATCTCTGACACAATAGACTTTAAATTAAATAAAGTAATAAAAGTTAGGCAAGGCCATTACATAATGATTAGAGGATCAATTATCCAAGAAGATTTAAGAATTATTAACTCTATGCACCCAATGAGGGACCTTCTACATACATCAAATACCTACTGAAAGAACAACAAAAATGTATCAGTAGTAATATAATAATAGTGGGAGACGTCAATACCCCACTCTCACACTTAGATGAACGAAGCAGAGAATCAACAAAGAAAAAAGAGAATTAAATGAAGAGGTGGACAGACTAGACCTCCTGAACATTTTCAGAGTTCTTCACCCTCCAAAACCAGGAATACACATTCTTTTCAAATCCACACAGCAAATCCTCAAGGATAGACCACATGTTAGGCCACAAAGACAGTATCAACAAAGTAAAGAACATTGAAATCATGCCAAGTTGCCAAGTATCTTCTCAGACCAAAGTGGAGTAAAGCTACATTTAATAACAGAAAATTACTAAAAGTCACAAAATTTGGAAACTCAACAACATGCTGCTTCAGAACCGCTGGGTCAGAGAGGCACTCAAGCAAGAAATTCAAATATTTCCAGAAATGAAAATGAAGACACAAGTTATCAAAATATTTGGGACACAGCTAAAGCAGTACTGATAGGGAAACTCATATCCATACAATCATACATTAGAGAATGAGAAAAAGCTCAAATACATTACCTTACTGCATGCCTTAAGGACTTATAGGAAGAGGAACAAAGGAACCCTAACGCAACCAGAATAATAGAAATCACCAAAATTAGAGCAGAAGTAAACATTGAAAATAAGAGAATTATACAAAAGATCAATGAAGCCAAATGTTGGTTCTTTGAAAAATTAAACAATATTGACAAACCCCTAGCCAGACTCACTGGGAAAAAAAAAATGGAGAAGACTCAAATTCATGGAATTGTAGATGATAGAGGAGATATCACAACTGACACCACAGAAATCCAGAAAATCATGTGAAACTTCTATGAAGACTATATGCCACCAAGCTAGAGAATCTGGAAGAAAAGGAAGAATTCCTAGACACTTATGTCCTTCCAAAACTGAACCAAGAACTACAAAACCTAAATGCACCAATCACAGACAAAGACATTGAAACAGTTATTAAGAATCTTCTCCACAACAAAAGTCCTGGACCAGATGGCTTTACAAACAAATTTTTAATTTCTTTATTTGGAAGTTATTGGTTTACAGTGGACAGTAAAATAGAGTAGTTTGTACATACATAGCATTTCCCAGTTTTCCACATAACATTACAACCTCCACTAGGTCTTCTTCTGCCATCATGTTCCAGGAATGAACCCCCCACACACACACTCCCCAACCCAGAGTATTTTACTTTAGTGAAATATACAAACTGCAGTCCAAGGTTTGCTTACCGTTTTCCATTCTGATCTTGTTTTTCATCTTCTACTGGTGAGTGAGATCATCCCATATAAATCCTTCTTTTCCTGACTTATCTTACTTAACATGTTTCCCTCAAGCTTCATACAAGATGGGTTGAAAACAGTGAAATCACCATTTTTAATAGCTGAGTAGTATTCCATTGTGTATATAGACCACAACTTGCTCAGCCACTCATCTGTTGTTGGACACCTGGGTTGCTTTCAGGTTTGGGCTATTACAAATTATACTGCTATGAACGTAGATATACACAAATCTTTTAGGATGGGTATGCTTGGTTCCTTAGGATATATCCCCAGGAGAGGAATTGCAGCGTCAAAGGTAGGTCAATGTCTAGCCTTCTGAGAGTTCTCCAGACTGCTCTTAACAGGGGTTGGATCAATTGACATTCCCACCAGCAGTGCAGGAGGGTTCCTTTGCACAACCTCTCCAGAGCCTGTTGCTGCTGTCTTTTCTTTTTTTTTTTTTTAATTTTTTTATATTTTATTTTATTTATTTATTCCCTTTTGTTGCCCTTGTTGTTTTATTGTTGTAGTTATTATTGTTGTTGTCGTCGTTGTTGGATAGGACAGAGAGAAATGGAGAGAGGAGGGGAAGACAGAGAGGGGGAGAGAAAGATAGACACCTGCAGACCTGCTTCACCGCTGTGAAGCGACTCCCCTGCAGGTGGGGAGCCGGGGTTCGAACTGGGATCCTTATGCCGGTCCTTGTGCTTTGCGCCACCTGCGCTTAACCTGCTGTGCTACAGCCCGACTCCCCGCTGCTGTCTTTTCTGATGTATGTCATTGTTTTAAGAGTGAAGTGGTATCTCATTGTTGTGTTTATTTGCATTTCTCTGACAATGGTTTGGGGCATTTTTTTTCATATGTTTGTTGGTCTTTTGCATCTCTTCTTTGGCAACTATTCTATGAATTTTCTCTCCCCATTTTTAGTTGGGGTCATTTGTTTTCTTGTTGTTGAGTTTGGTAAGCTCTTTATATATTTTGATTATTTGCCTTTTGTTTGATGTATGGTGTGTAAAGATCTTCTCCCACTCTATGGGAATTCTCTTAGTTTGAGAATTGGTTTCTTTTGCTGTGCAGAAGCTTTTGGATTTGATGTAGTCCCATTGGTTTATTTTTGTTTTAGTCTTCTTCATAATTGGAGTCCTTTCATTAAAGATGTCTTTAAAATTTGTATGGAAAAGAGTTTTGCCTCTAAGTATTTGATAGTTTATGGTCTAATATTCAAGTCCTTGATTCACTTGGAATCTGCTTTTTTGTTTGGTGAAATACAGTGGTTCAGTTTCATGCATGCGTGTGCATGCGCACACACACACACACACACACACACACACACACTCTTATATATCATATGCACACACACATTCAGATTGGGGAATGTAGGCTGTGGGTATCTTTTGCATGTTCCAATCCAGTTTTTCCAGCACCATTTGTTGAAGAAACTCTCCTTTCCCCATTTAATATTCTAGGCACCTTTGTCTAAAATTAGATGTCCGTGTGTGGGGACTTACTTTTGGACTCAGTTCTATTCCACTGGTCAGTGTTTTCTGTTTGTGTTCCAGTACCAATTACAATGGTCCTATTAAACAATTAGAGATCTGGGAGCATGATGCCTCCAGTTCTGTTCTTTTTTCTCAGGATAGTTTAGGCAATTCTTGTCTGTTCTGATTCTAGAGAAACATTTTTAGCTTTTGTTCTATTTTCCTAAAAATTGTGGTTGGGATGTTGATGGGGAATGCATAAACTATTTTTTATGGCTCTGGGTAGTATATTCATTTGAATGATGTTAATTCTTCCAATCCATGAATATGGACTATCTTTCTACTTCTTTGCGTCTTTTTCTATTTCCTTGAATAGTGACTCATTATTTTCAATATATAAGTCTTTCACTTCTTTTGTTAAGTTTATTCCTAGATATTTTATTGGTTTGGTTTTTTGCAAGTTAATATTTTCATACCCACTTGGCTGTGGATTTCTGCACAACTCCAGCCCAACATGGTAAAACTAATACTTATTCTATAGTTGACAGTACAGATAAAGTTTCCAAAAATTCAATATATCAGTATAAGATGTTATGCACCAGCAGTAGCAACAGTTTTTTTTTCAAGCTGTACAGTTATCTGAACAAAAAATGGAGATATACAGCACAATTCTAAAACTGGCAGAATTTTAGATTATTAAAGTTTGTGGCAACATGCTCATAAAAGAAATGTTTTTCCAAGTAGAGGAGACCCAGACATTATTATGCACATTTCTTATATAAGGAGGGTCCAATACAATATGTTGTCCTCACTTTGAAAATGGTATATTTGGGGCCAGGTAGGGGCACACCTGGTTAAGCTCACATGTTACAATGCACAAGGACCCAGGTTTAAGTTCCCAGAACCCACCTGCCGGGGGAAAGTTTTGTGAGTGGTGAAGCAGTGCTATAGATGTCTCTCTACCTCTCTTTCTCTGAATCTCCCCCCTTCCCTCAATTTTTGACTGTTCCTACCCAACACATTTATATAGATAACAAATAAGAATAAAACGGTATAGTCACTGCTTCAGATAAGAAGACCCTAAGAAATTACATTTGCTAACACAGCAAACTAATGGCTCCTCAAAGATACCCACAACCTACATTTTCCAATCTGAATGTGTGTGTGCATATGATATATAAGGGTGTGTGTATTCCTGTATGTGTACACACATATATCCTTAAATGTTAAGGGGTCAGGAGGTGGCACACCCAGTTAAGTGCACCTATTACCACGAGCAAGCACCTAGGTATACCCAGCGTATAATAGAGAATAAGAGAATGTATCAGGTAAAACTAAAATGATTCTGAAATATATATTTTACTATTTAACCAGTTATTGGAAGTTATGTTTGACTGACAGAGGAGCATGTGGATGTCAGGTTGATGAGGAGTAAGTTATTTAAGCTACTTTGACCTTTTCTCTTCTTGGACCACCCACCTTCCCTTCCCTGCTGGCTACTAGATTAAAGTTTGTCACACACAGGCACACAAATGTTTAATATCTTAAAAAATGGAAATACAGTAGCAACCATGTGTGTGTGTGTGTGTGTGTGTGTGTGTGTGTGTGTGTGTGTGTGTGTGTGTTTTGAAGGTTAGTAAAAGATGCCAAGAATGATGGGAGCTCACACAGGGTGTTGCTGATTGCTGACTCACCTAATT
Source organism: Erinaceus europaeus (assembly GCF_950295315.1). NCBI lineage: Eukaryota > Metazoa > Chordata > Mammalia > Eulipotyphla > Erinaceidae > Erinaceus > Erinaceus europaeus. The sequence goes on from NC_080176.1 coordinate 66,868,532, forward strand.
TATGTGTCCTATCACCTAGGCCTATGACTCTCCTGTTGAAAGATTTTAGAGAAAGCTTTCTAGTTTCTCATTGTCCTGGACAAGTACATGTGTAGACACTTAGTGAAAAAACATTGGGCCACCTTGAGACCTCCACACCACTGAAGAAGTTGAAGGTATACTGTGGGCAAGGGCCCACCCAAGTTTGAGCCCCCACTCCCCACCTGCAGGGGGAACTCTTCAAAGCAATGAAGCAGGCCTGCAGGTCTAAATGTCTCTTTGTCTCTCTCTACTTCCCCCCTCCCTCTCAATTTCTCTCTGTCCTATCAAAAATAAAAATAGAAAAGAAAAAACAGGGAAAAAAATGTCTACCAAGAGCGATGGATTCATAATGCTGGCACAGGGATAACCCTGATAGCAAAAACCAAAGGAACAAACAAACAAAAAGTTGGGAGGCAGTAAATATGGATATACAATCTAGTTGTTCCTTATGGGTTCCAGTTAATTTGTGTGTGTTTCAATTTGTCCTTATAAAATCTAGTTTATGGGGGCTGGGTGGTGGCGCACCTGGTTGAGCTCACATGTTACAGTGCACGAGGACCTGGGTTTGAGCCCCCAGTTCCCACCTGCAGGGGGAAAACTTCACAAGTGGTGAGGCAAGGCTGCAGGTGTATCTCTGTCTCTCATGCTCTCTATCTCCCCTTTCCCTCTCAATTTCTGACTGAACCTATCCAATAAATAAAAAAAGATAATTTTTTAAAATCTGGTTTATGCTTGTTTTTCTCTACTTTCTTCCTGACTTTTGACCCGCTTAGCTTGTATAACTAACTCAAAACCAGGCTAAGAAGTGAAAACCTGGCATGTCACCACAAACTCATACTATAAACTGTAATGTTTTGACATTCCTTATTTGATAATTGCTAATATAGTTACTCCTTTTTTGGTCAAATTCTGATGATTACACTTTTCATATCTTTACCAAGCACGTGATAATAGCTTACTTGGATAGTGTACTGCTTAGTCATGTGCATGACCTAGGTTCAAGCCTGGCCTCCAACACACTGAAGGGAGCATTGGTGTTGGTGTGTATGTGTGTGTGTGTGTGTATGTGTGTGTGCGTGTGTGTTTGCACATGTGCATGCACGCCCCTCTGTGCTTCTCTATTCAAAAAAGTTTATTGAAAATGAGTATCATTACATTTAAGTATAATACTTGATTTATGCTATTCAGGAAATGAAAGCACAGAGAATGTGCTAGGTGAAGGAACTAAAATTGACACTTACAGACACAGTAGTTAGTCAGCAGAAGGGTCAGATAATGCACAAGTGTTTATTTACAATTGAAGTTTAGATTACCCTGGCCAAGTTCAGGTCCAGATAGGTCATCTACCACCATTCCTTGTTGGCTATTGAGGACTGAGGAGCTATAATGAAGAGGGTGGCACTGGCCAGAATATTGGAGGACTAAAAGGACAATAATATTGTTAGACTCAATTATTTAAAAAATATTCAAAGATTTAAAAATATACAAGTTATTAATTATAAACATCTTATTGCTCACTTATTGCAGGACGCTAAGAAACCAACTCGTTGCTTTGAAAATTGATAAAAGGAAATCAGTCATATCTCTAACTCTGGCTTTCTGATACAAACTATACTACTGAGTGTCTAAATAATAGAAAAAGAACTTTATGGCAATTTTAAGCTAATAAACAAAGTAGAGATGCTGTATCTGGAATGTTAACATTTTGCAAACACTAAAGAATTAGTAGTTATGGGGGCCGGGTGGTGGAGCACCTGGTTAAGCACTCACATTAAAGTGCACAACAACCCAGGTTCAAGCCCCTGGTTCCCACCTGTAGAGGGAAAGCTTCACAAATGGTGAAGCAGGGCTGCAGGTGTCTCTGTCTCTCTTCCTCTCTATCTCCCCCATCCCTCTTGATTTTTGGCTTTCTCTATCCGATAAATAAATATAGTATACAAATAAAAATAATAATTAGTAGTTATGAATTTATATTAACATTCAAAAAAAGAGAATGCATCTGATGAAATTCTTTGTATGAAGTTTATAACTAAAAACCATTCTTTACCAATTTACCACTAACAGCTTATAGCAAATAATCTAAATTAAATTTACATACCAATTTCAATAATTAAATTTGTTACACATTCATGTAAACGGAATATTTAATAAGTTGTAAATTTATGAAAAGTAAATGTATAAGAGTAATCAAAAGTAAATTTATAAAGCCACCTAAGAGAAAAAAAAGAAATGTCTATAAAACCTTTTGGAAGGATAAACTTCATCAAACAATCTGGGAATCTGTTGAACAAATAACTTCTACTACAAAATAAGACCAATGTAAGGGAAATTGATACATGAAAACACACAGTGTAAAGTTACTGAAATTACTGATACAAATACTGTGGTACATAAATTATACTCTATAAAGCTGCTAAAATAGAAATACAGAAATTACATCACATAATGTACAAATTCATCTGCACTGATTCAAACAACGAAAATTGATATTTAAGGCACATTTAGAAAATTGAATTTTTCTCAAAGATTTATTTTTTAAGAAAGAGACTAATGGAGAGAGATAGAGACCAGGACACAACACTGTTTAATAATTGTGATTTATGGTGAAGCTGGGGCCTCTGAGCCTCAGAGCCTCAGACATGAAAGTCTGGTGCATTATTATTATACTGTTTTCCCATTCTGAAGTCTGAATGTTTACACGATACTCGATGACATTAGCAAATCATTATTAATTCTGTCCCCTGTGACAATAACATGGTCATGTTAAATATAAAAAAAACATAAATCTCCTAGAGATTTATAATGAGAAATAATGTGAAATAAAATGTTTGATTTCCAGAGTTAAGAAAAATGTGCATTATAGCTGTGCTTTGTACCAGGCATTTTCAGAATGCTGTGGAGAGTGGTTGTAAAGTGGCATGATCCTTGAGAAATGTAAGTAAGGATAGTCCTTTTCAAGGGCTTAAAGAAAGACTTCCTAGACATTCTTAGATTTAGCCTGCAATTACACCATTACATCTGTAGACAAAATATCATTTCTTGCTGGGCTGGCTCAATTTTGATGTGTCTTGTGAACTCTAACTCAAGGCACAATTTTCACCTGCTAATAGGAGTATCTATTGCTAGTTCAGAAAAGCATTTTTTTAAATTATACACACATAGCAGCCCTAATACAGACACAGATCAAATGAACAGTAGAGAAAATAAGCTGATTATTTATTTAGAGTCACCTTATTTGCTTTCCAAAGCATTTTTCTAATTTGTGTAATTGCTGGGTTATTCAGTTACTTAAATCTCACAAATGTGTTTTTGAAATTTGTCTTAAATAGAATGCAAATTTTGTTAGGGGACATTTATTCCCTAGACGCTTGAAAAATAATATATTTTAATGTACTTGGTTGATGCATGATTGGAACTGTATAACTGTGACTGAATTTATATCAAATAAGTAGGTAATTTTATCATCATTAATGATGGTTGTAGCTTTGCAGGCCAAGACAATGATATGGGTAATTGAATCTCATGCTTCGTAGCACAAAGTGATTGCCATGAAGAAGTCAGGGGAAAAATTCTTGCCCCATGTAGAGAATGATATTGTGCATTTGAATACTTAGGTGGAGGAAGATAAAAGAAAGGCAACCTTTTAATGAAGCATAAGAATGCTTGTGCAGAGGGATGTCCCATTGACTAAAATTATGGCGTTGGTTCTATATTAAAACTCATCGTAATTTCCTTTCAAATTACATGTTACTTGGACCTCAAATTCCCTTTGTGTTCCTCTCTTGAAGTCCTTGGTACATCATGTTAAAACGCACTGTTTATTGTTCTTATTTATACACACTTCTATGTAATCAGTTTCTTTTGGATAGAGATAAATTCCCATGTTGGTGTTCCCAGCTACTGACATACCTTTGCAGTGCTTGCTAAATGTAAAATCATTTGCCTACTGGGAAGGATCAGAATCAGAGTACACAGTATCTGGATTTTATGTGGTTACTATTCCACCCTGCTTTCCAAGAAGGTCTGGTAAACATAGTACTGTCCCCGTAGTACAAGAAAATTATGTATTATCTCTGGCTTAGGAGAGAAGTTTGAGGTTTCCCTTTATGTCTCCATGCATTTGAGAATCATGAGGCACTGCTAAGCAGAAAGTGGTCCATCATGGTTCTAGCTGTAACTCCTCTGTTTGCCCTAGCACTTATAAGTATCTCTCATCAGACTATCGTATTATTACAATCTGAACCTAACTACGTAATTCCTTTGCTTCTCATCTCAGAGTGAAGTGGAGCAGAGTCCTAGATTATTAGGGGCATGTCTAACTGTTCAACATTGATCAAATCATTTAACTCCTGAGTGGTAGATTCATAGTGCTGGCAACTGAGCCCAGCAATAGTGGTGATAATAAAAAAAAGAAAATTAAAAAAGTGTTTTTCAAGCCCTAATTCAGAAACTACCTTTATTTGACTTATCACCCTTAACATAGCCTTGATTACCTGGGTTTTCTCCATGTCCTAACCAGTGGTGAAACCTATGAGAGAAAAAGCAATGCAGCACCAGCAAGATATCCCATCTGGATAGTAATCTTGCTTTATCATGGCTATGGTCCAGGTTTGAGTGAAACTTTCACCAAAATGAGGGAAAGGAATGTAAATATAATTCCTACCTTCATTAGTGTAGAGTCATCAATCAAAATTCATCAAAGGTAGATCTCTGTGTGCCTCTTATGAAAATATAGCTATTCACTCATTAACTAATTCAGCAGTTACTCCTGTGGAAAGCCCTGTTAAAAGTCTGCTCATATGAGCATGGTAATTCATGGCCCTTGATTCTGTATCATTTAGAGCATATTTGGAACAAGACGTAAGTAAACCAGGAATTACAATGAAGCTAGGAAGAATATTACACGAAGGAAGATTTTGTCATGGTAAATGCATCATGTACCTTTAGAACATAGGAGGTATTGGACTTAGCTAGAAGAGAAAGAAGGAAGGATAGGAGGTAAAGGAAACTAGTAGAAGAGTTTGTTTCTGGTTAAAGAAATACATTAGGGTCAAATTGTCAGAGTGTACTCCAACCGAGTCATAGCAGTGCTAGATCTATCACTATGGAAAGCAAATAGGAAGGAAAACCTAGCAGAACTACAACTTGCTTTTCAGTGCATCTCTAAATAATATCTCCCAGTATTTATTTTTTGAAAACTCTCTTAGACACCAAGAAGTAAGTATATTAAGAATATTTGTACCTTCTTAAAATTCTCTTTCTGATTAGAAGTGACTGTGTGGTATGGATAGAGACAGAGAAATTGAGAGGGAAAGGAGATATAAAGGGGAATAGAATCAGAGAGACAGCACTGCTTCACCACTTGTGAAACTTTCCTCCTGCAGGTTGGGGGCAGGGGCTTGAACCTGGGTCTTTGCACATTGTAATGTGTGTGCTTAACTAGGTTCACCACCACCTGGATCCTGTCTTTGACTTTTCATAGTTTCACAATGATGTGTCTTGGAGTAATTTTATTTGGATATAGAAATCTGAGAGTTCTTTTGGTTTCCTGACCATCTAGATCTTGACCAAATCTCAAATTTGGAAAAAAAAAAAATGTCTGCTATTATTTCTTTGTATAAGTTTTCCGTTCCCTTCTTTCTCTCCTCTCCTTCTGATACTCCTATAATTCTGATATTTGCTTTTCTAATGGAGCCTTTCATCTCTTGATTAGTTGACTCATTTATTTCTAAACATTTTTTCTCCTTCTACTTTGAAGTCAACAAGTGCTGTTGTTTTGTCCTCTCTCTCTGATGTCCCATTGTGTACATGGGTGAGTCTACTTCTTTGGCTTGCTATTTGAAATTGACACCCTCCATTTTTCTATCAAGTGACTCCTTGAAGCCATGGATTTCTTTCTTAACTCATTTCACCACATTAAGCCGAGAGGTTTGTATTTCTTCAAATTTCCTGGTAATATAGTTCCTAAAGTCTTTCTTTACTGGCCATTTTGATTTACCATTGTTGGGACTGTGTTGTTGAACAGCAGGTGTCTTGGGGTTCTGCTTTCTATGTGAGTTCCCGGGGAAGGGGAGTTTTGAGGAAATAATGAAGTATTATTGCACCTGATGCCCCTTAAACAGAGCACTAGCTTGAGGAGGTTGTGGAATCCCAGACCTCCTTCTCTTTGCAAACTGATTCCTGATAGTGGGAACTCTAGTGTTTTCAATTCATTGTGGAAACTAATAAGACTGAAGGAAAAACTAAGGGATAATTTTATTTCTTATAATAAAAAATGAAGTATAAATCTGGCCCAATTAAGTATTGGTAAATATTTGAGAAAATGAACTATTTTATATTCTTCATTACAAAGGTACTAATCCACAGGTAGATAATTTATGTGTGTGTATACACACGTATGTGTTCACAAAAGTCAAATGTTAACATTGAGATTTTGAGTTATTTTTTAAAGTGCTAGCATTTTTTTTATTTTTATTTTTTTTTTTACCTCCAGGGTTATTGCTGGGGCTCAATACATGCACTATGAATCCGTGGTTCCAGTGGCCTTTTTTTTCATTTTGTTTTTAATAGGACAGAGAAATTGAGAAGAGAGGTGATGATAGAGAGGGAGAGAGAAAGACACCTGCAGACCTGCTTCACTGCTTGTGAAGCAACTCCCCTACAGGTGGGGAGCCAGGGGCTCAAACTGGGATCCTGGTGCTTTATACTATGTGCGCTTAACCTGGTGTGCCACCGCCTGCCCCCCCCAAATGCTATTACTTTTTTTTAACAAACTACTTCTTTATTTATTGTACAATAAAATAAAATAAAGAGCAAGTCAAAGGGAAGAGGGAGACAGGAAGAGAGATAGAGATCTACACTGCTACCCCACTTGTGAAGCTTTCCCTCTGCAGGTGGGAAATGAGCTTAAACATGGGTCCTTGCATGTGATAACATGTACACTTAACCAGGTGAGCCGCTGCTTAGCTCACTGAAGTCTAGTATTTTTAAAGCAAGCATTGTGAGCGTACTTATACCATAATATTATCAAATTATACAAATCAATGTTTCTTTCATGGTCCACAGAACAATTTTAGCACCTCACCATTTCTGGGGAGTATAAGAAAAGATAAAGACAGCTGTGTTATATATACTTTTCAAATGTTATTAGCATGCTTCGGCCTAGTTTATCCAACACCATTTGTTGAAGATACTGTCCTTTCTCCATTTAATGTTTTTGTCAAAAATTTAGATGTCTGTAGGTTTGTGGGCTTGTTTCTGGACTCTCAAAAGTATTCCACTGGGCTATGAGAATGTTTTGGTTTCAGTACCATTATAATAGCCCTGTACTGCTTTAAATCCTTTGTTGGTAAGAAAAACCAAGGTGGGGGCCAGGTGATGGTGCACCCGGTTAAGCACACATAGTATGAAGCATAAGGACCCATTTAAGCATCCTGGTTCAATCCCCCATCTCCCCAACTGCAGGGGTGTTGTTTCACAAGTGGTGAAGCAGGTCTGTAGTTATCTTTCTCTGTCCCTCTTTTTCTTTCCCATTCCCTCTCAATTTTTCTCTGTCCTATCCAATAAAATAAAATAATAGTTGCCAGTAGCAGTAAATTTGTAGTGCTAGCACTGAGGCCTCAGTGATAACCCTAGAGACAAACAAACAAACAAACAAAAAACCAAGGTGACAAAATGTTTATGATTTAGAGCTAAATGAATGGCATTTCTAATAAATAGACTGAGAAATAGACTAAGACAGAAAACTTGACTGCACAGTTAGAGATAGTAGAGTTTTTGTATATCATATTTCTTTAAACTAATGAAAATATATGGGGCATCTCTTTTACTATTCAGTTGTTTCATTGCTCATGCATACTAGAAAATTTTACATAAAAATCCTGAAACATTTAAGTTATGAAAAATTATAAAGCACAATGGGTATAAGAGGTAATAACATCTCATGAACACATATTATTTAAATAATTCATATACAATTTAAATTACAAACTTTACACATTGTCTACAAAAATATAAAACATCAAAACATATCCTAGATTTTGAAATGGTTTCCTTAATAAACTCTTTGTAAAAATTTAATTATGAAGATGCCTTCAGCAGTATCAAATTTTAACCATAATGTGCAAGTTTGTTTAACTTGGAACCTTATCATATTGATCATTTTTAGATCTTTAATATTTCTTATGTGACACTTTTCTATTTTAGCAGAACTAGGAATTTGGAATTGAAGGGATTCTTATGTGCACATATATGTTTTCTTGGCTAAATGCATTTTAATTATCTTATTGATATTTATTTATATATCCTTTTATAGTTACTATCATCAGAAATATCCAAATATAGCATTTCTAAACATATGCTGCTAATATCAATCTTAAAAGACTCAAAACTTTCACCTAAAGACTGGGCAGGGAGAGAGATGGTAGGCAGGCTGTCAGTTCTCATCATTTCATTCATCAAGGAAATAGAATAGTGGTCATGCAAAGATTTTCATGCCTGAGGGCCCAAAGTCCCAGGTTTAACCCTTGGCACTAACTTCAGAACTGGAAAGTTCTCCTGTAAAAATAAATAAAATATATAATTGTAATTGAAGGCATTGTAAATTTATTAAATCAGAAACAAAGTTAAGTTGTTGTTACTTACAAACAGCATAATTATATATAATCACAATTATGAGGGGGGTAGAAAGTGGCTTACCCAGTATAGTATAAATATTACCATGGCTGAGAAACTTTGTTAGATTTCTTGAAACCAACATCATATGGGACACATGCAAGGAAGTAACAGTCATGGAGTGTCTCTTTCTCTTTATCTCTCTCTCCCACTCTCTCTCTTTCCGTAAGAGAGAGTGGCATCACACCCCCTATCCAAATTATAAACATCCTCCAGGAGTGATGGAGTCATATACACACTAAGCTCCAGAAATAACTGATGAAAATAATAATAATAAGACTATGACATCCACAAAAGTACTTTGGAATAAGTGATTTTAATAAAATTTTAGGATGCAAAGTCAATATGCAAAAATCAACCGTGCGTTTATGTTTTACAAATAAGTAATTTCAACCTGAAGTTAAAACTGTATCATTTGAATAACTTCAAAAGTAAATATTTGCTATTAATTTAATAAAACAGGTACAGGACTTACAAACTCAAAGCAGCATGTTAATAAAGATTTCTGTATGACGGGCAAGACAGCCCAGCAGCAGAGCAGTGTAACCGCAGGGCGTTCCTGCATGAGGAGTTAGGATCGACCTTGGCATCTCATACACGAAGCTGAGTAGTGCTCTTGAGCCTCTTTTTCTCACACAATAATATAAAGTAAATATAAATGTTTAAATGTTTGAGAAGTCAAATATCACCCAAACAAATGTATACATTTGGATTTATTCACTAGTGGTCTCAATATAAAAACGTGATTTATAATTATAATAGTATACAAATCAAAGTGCCAGAATACATAGAAAGATGATTTTGGGAGTCAGGCAGTAGTGCAGTGGGTTAAGTGCAAGTGGCACAAAGTGCAAGGACCAGTGTGAGGATCCCGGTTCGAGCCCCCAGCTCCCTACCCGCAGGCTCCCGGCTCTCCCCTTCTCTGTCTTCCCCTTCTCTCTCGATTTCTCTCTGTTCTCTCCAACAATGACAACATCAATAACAATAATAATTACAACAAAGCAACAAGGGCAACAAAAAAGAATAAATATTTTTTAAAAGGATGATTTTAAAAGTTATATTGAAAGTATAGTAAGTTATTTAGTAGAGTAGCTAAAATAATTTTTAAAATTAATGATGTTGGAATAAGCAAATCTTAGATTTGACAATTTATTACAAAATGGCAGTAATCAGGCAATCTCAGTAATCAAGAAAGTCTCAGTAATCATTAACATCACATATAAGTCAGTGGACCATAGTAGAAAGCACAGGAATAAATGTACAAATGTTCAGTCAATTGATTTTTTGATAGAAAATCAACTCAGTGGGGGGGGGGTGGGAATCTTTTAGAATATATTGACTGAATTATTATCATAGGTAAATATAAACAATGACTTTACACCTTATACAAAATTTACCATGAAATGAATCAAAGAATAAAAATTAAATCTAAACTCTTAAGGAAACAACTGAAGACAGTTGTAGGCTAAAAAAAAAATTTTTTTTAGGTGATTGTTCAGAGATTTTCAGATAAAGTGTGTGTTTTCTCTGCACAGCCTGGATTCCAGCCCCGGGTCAGCAGGGATGTGCCAAGACACCAGTGGAAATAAGTGTGATGTAGTCTCATCCTCTCTCTCACAGTGTCTCTTCTTCTATCTGAATAAGAAAGTCGGCCTGGGAATGGTGAAATATAAAGCATGAGATAAAAAAAAAATCATTATATCTCATCAAAGTAATAAAAAAAAAAACTGCAAAAAACACTGATTAGAGATTGCCAAGCAACAGTTGAAGTACTTGCATTCATTTCACAAAGGGCCTATCCTTACAGTATTTATAGAACTCACAGAACTCAAGAATAATAAATAAAATCATGGAAGAAAATTTTGTGGCAAAAATAATGAAAAGGTAGGGCTGGGTGCTTGCACCTGGTAGACTGCACATGTTCCTGTATGCAAGGATCACAGCTGCAGCAGAGAAGGCTTCTCAACTAAGGGAGCAGTACTGTCGGTGTCTCTCTGTCTCTCTATTGCTCTGTCTTATTCTCTATAAAAAAGCATTTTATTAAAAAAGATATTTCTACGGCAAACCTGCTCTGCATCAATAGTCATCAGAGAAATATATTAAAATCATAATGCAACACAACTATACACCTATGAAAAAAACCTTTAAAAAAGACAGTGATAATTACTTGCAAAGATGTGTAACATCCAGAATTTTCATATACTTCTACTGGTAGGAATTCAGAGTTGTACAACTAATTTGAAAGAAACTGGCATTTTTTTAAATTCTTTATTGGGGAATTAATGTTTTACATTCGACAGTAAATGCAATAGTTTGCACATGCATAACATTTCTCAGTTTTCCATATAACAATACAGCCCCCACTAGGTCCTCTGTCATCCTTTTTGGACCTGTATTCTCCCCACCCACCTACCCAGAGTCTTTTACTTTGGTCCAATACCCCAATTCCAGTTCAGTTTCTACTTGTGTTTTCTCTTCTGATCTTGTTTTTCAACTTCTGCCTGAGAGTGAGATCATCCCATATTCATCCTTCTGTTTCTGACTTATTTCACTTAACATGAATTTTTCAAGGTCCATCCAAGATCAGCTGAAAATGGTGAAGTCACCATTTTTTATAGCTGAGTAGTATTCCATTGTATATATGCCACAACTATTGACAATTTTTTTTATCAAGTTAAATTCACAGTCTGTAATCATGCAATTTCATTCTTGGGTAATTTAATCTAGAGAAATGAAAAATCAGTATTTTAGCAGAAAACATATACAACATCTTTGAGCAGCATTATTCATAATATCTCCAAAGTAGAAAAAACCCAGTGTCCTTCAGTAGATAAACACACTGTAGATGATCTATTAAATGGAATGTTCCTCTGTAACAAAAAGAAGAGATTCTTGTTACACAGTCTGTGGACAATTCCAAAGACATGTGCTAAGTGAAATGAGCTAACCTCAAAAGGTTGAGTATAGTGTGATTGTGTTCATTTGACATTTTTGAAATTTGATAGAGTAGATACAAGGGGCCGGGTGGTGGCGTACCTGTTTGAGCACATATATTACAGTGCGCAAGGACCCAGGTTCAAGCCCCTACACCCCACCTTCAGGGGGAAAGCTTTGTGAGTGGTGAAGCAGGTTTGCAGGTGTTTTTCTGTCTCTTTCTTTCTCTATCACCCCCTTCCCTCTCAATTTCTGGCTGTCCCTGTTCAATAAATGAAGTTAATTATGAAAAAAGAAAAAAAAAGTAGGTACATCAAATGTCAGAGGTTGAGATGGGGAAGCGTTATACTACATGGAATAGCATAAGTGAGATGAATTAGATCTATTCTTTATCCTTACAGTGTTAGTAGTTACACACACACACACACACACACACACACACACACACACGTGAGGACCAGGAGGCTATTCACCCATTAACCATGTGCAAGGATCCAGTTTGAATCCCCTTGCCACTGTTTGGGAGCCGCTTCTTGGGGCAGAGGAGCTTCAAGAATGGTGGAGCAGTGCTGTGGTGTCTCTTCTCTTCTCTCTACTCTTCTTTGATAACACTGTCAATCTCTTTTCCATTATCTTTAAAAAGTCACCAGGAATAGTAGACAACTAGAACTATTCAGGCATTGAATGAAACAATAACCCTGGTGGTTAAAAAAAAGTGGTAAAAGTATAGAATTTTGCAGCCAAATCTGCATGAAATCCAAAGGAGCACCTGCACCTGTGTAATTATATCATAAACACTGCTAAGATAACCCAAATGGACTCTTGTACCTGGGAAGAACAAAGTCCAAACAGTTTCCTATATGAATAATAATAATAATACATTTTGTTTGGCTTTTCTGTGTGTTGGTAGTAGTTAGAAGGGATCAAAATAGTTCCATCATATTCCATTAAGCTACATATTTATTACTCTTGTAATAAGAAAGTTCAACATAATAGAAGTTATTTTGAAGGAAATGGCAACTGCAGTGACAGTATATCAAGATAGGAAATATCTAGGTATGGGAATGAGTTTTAATTGAATACAATTGTGTATGTTGTTATCTTCAGATAGGTATAGATATTGCCTGTTTTTGCACTCTTGCAGTAACTAGTATAAAACCTAGAAGATAAAAAAGTTCAAAATATGGGAGTCGGGCGGTAGTGCAGTGGGTTAAGCACAGGTGGCACAAAGTGCAAGGGCCAGCCTAAGGATCCCGGTTCAAGCCACCGGCTCCCCAGCTGCAGGGGAATCACTTCATAAGTAGTGAAGCAGGTCTGCAGGTGTCTATCTTTCTCTCCCCCTCTCTGTCTTCCCTCCTCTCTCCATTTCTCTCTGTCTTATCCAAGAACAACATCAATCATGACTACAAGAATAAAAAAACAAGGTTAACAAAAGGGAATAAATAATAAACAAATATTTTAAAAGTCCAAAATATGTTCTTTATTTCTTAATGATATGATTCTGTAATGTCTGAATGATGACAAAGGAGAAGTGGGATAAAGACATAATAGGAATCAAACCATGCAGAATTGCAATAAAAATATCACATGTCCTGAGCTTCATTTTTCTATTCTGTACATAATTCTCTTATATCAGTAAAATTTCTACTTATTATTTAAGGTTGAGAGGTTTTACCCATTCCAAGAAATACACCAGGACCTCTTACCTCATTTAATTTTTTCTTATTCAAATTCCTATAATTTCCATTCTGATTTTGAGAGAAAATTTAGAGCCTCTTATTGGACGTATTTTTGGATATATATTTGTTAGTACTAAATTCATTAAGTAGAGTCTGAGTGATTATGTCATCTGGTTTTCTGAACTCGTCACAAAACCTACTTTCTACTAATAGAACAAGAGGGCATGACTGATGTCACAACAGAGATGATACTCTCTAAGTGACTGATGGCCTCTCTTTCAAGATGACAAGAAATCTGGTTTTGCTAAAACTGAGGTGTTAGTTATGGTCCAGAATCTGGCAGGATGACCTTATAAACTTCCTGGGCAGCACCCAAGTCTCTAAAGCTATATTATCAACATAGTTGTCTAATAGGGGCTCTTGTATCATAGAAGAACAAGATTTAATCTTATCACTCTGAATAGTAAACCCCCAACTCATGAATAGACATACATTTAGCCCCAGTTCTGTATTAAAGAGAGACAAGGGAAGTAGAGATAGAGATAGATACTATTTTACTCTGAGAAAAAGGTAGATTTCATTAGTTCTCTTGAAAAGTAAAGTCATTAACTGGGTTTATGTAAGAGATTATATATATATCCTTGAATGGAAAAATAAAGTTACAGTTTTCCCTTAAGTTTAGCTTTCTTCTACAGACAGTGATTCAATTAAAAAAAAAAAGGTTTGCTAACATCAAATTGATTTAATCAGTGAATTTAAATGGTGCTTGACATTGAACCTAGTGATTATGACTTTGCTGTATTTATGTGTTTATCACATTTGCACATGGCATGCTTATTAAACACAGAAAATAATTTCAAACAAAGTCAGCTGAGTCTTAGCAATCTTAAGGGAGTATAGAGCACTGTTCCCTCTCCTCTGCCTTCCCAAATTCCTGAGCTAGAGATGAGCTTGTTTGTTACTATTAACTTTAAGCAAAGCTTACTGGTTGTTGTTTTGGAAAAAGCTAGTAGGTCTATTTTAGGTATATTTCAGGGGCCCATGACTTTACTAGTCTTTGCCTGAGCCTGACATCTAATATTCAGGTAGACCCAAGTTATTGTCTGGGGAGATGGTGTCATAGTTGGAAAAAAAGAACCAGAAAGCTGGATCAGGGAAGAGAGTAGCTCCCAAATATGCTAAAAGCATTTGATTATTGCTAACTATAAACCCCATCTATTTGGTCTGATCTGTGTCTTTCTTTTTATTTTTTAATTTTTATTTACAAAAAGGAAACTCTGACAAAACCATAGGATAACAGGGATAAAACTCCACACAATTCCCACTACCAGAACTCCGTATCCCATCCCCTCCCCTGATAGCTTTCCTATCTTTTAACCCTCTGGGAGTATGGACCCCTGGTCAGTATGGAGTGCAGAAGGTGGAAGGTCTGGCTTCTGTAATTGCTCCTCTGCTGAACATGGGCATTGGCAGGTCAATCCATACTTCCATACTTTTCATCATTCTCTCCCTTTCCCTAGTGGGGCTGGGCTATGGGGAGGAGGAGCTCCAGGACACATTGGTGGGGTCTTCTGCCCAGGGAGGTCGAGTTGACACCATGGTAGCATCTGGAACATGGTGGCTGAAAAGAGAGTTAACATATAAAGCCAAACAAATTGTTGACTAATTATGAACCTACCCATACCCCATCTGCAAGGAGGAAATTTCACCAGTTTCTTTTTGGTGTCATGTAGAGAGAGTACATGATGGGGGTCCAGAAAATGCTTTTTTAATATAATGAAACATATTTATTTATTAAATAGCACAGAGAGACATTACTATTCACTATTCCCAGTTGTTTAGTTTTGTTTGATAGAGGATGAAATAGAGAGGAAGAGAGAGACAGTAAATAAGACACCTGCTTTCCACCACTTATAAAACCTCCCCCCTGTGGAGGGGCTTGAGGACTTGAACCCAGGTCTTTACACATGGTTATGTGTTAACTCTTCCAGTTGTGATACTATCTGCCCACTCATTTCCTAAAGAAAATGTTTTCTACTTCTTTACATTGGCATCAAGTAAAGAGTGGTCATACTCAAAAATGTTAATTTCTGGCCAGTCAGAAGGAAAATATACTTTCTCCAGTGTGACCGGGGCTGCTGTCCTTTGGACCTACACCATGTACCCAGTTGTTTTAAATAGAAAATAACTGCCACTTTTGACTCTGTGAAATATTGCACTTCCACTGACCTTATTATCTTTGTCTAGTTGTAATGGGAATATAAGCAAGTGTGAAAGATCCAATAATTTTGGTTCTTGCACAGAATCAATATACCCAACAGCTGCTTTCCTCAGCTAAGAGCATTCACTTTCTCCTAGACGATGAAGAGAGTAGAGGAGCTATAGCTTAGAGCCAGCTAGCAAATAAGCATCCACAGGGGAGCCTTTAGCAGATCTCTGGTAAATTACTCTTTAGCTTCAGCTTACCTACTCTTCTCACTCAGCAGACACACAGTTGTGACTTCAGCAAGTTCATTGTAATCTTCATCTCATTTTCAGAGTTAACCATGACTGGAGGTGTCATTGTCCATTCTGACTTTAGTCTTATGCTACTAGAATGGTTCTTTAATTATTGTATTTCCCTCTTACATCAGGGATATATAACCTTTTGCTTCAAAGTACCTGAAATCTCATTTAATTAATATAGGAGGTAACAAGAGACCAACAGAAATACAGACAGACATATGCCAGAATATTGCTTAACTCTGGCTTATGGTGGTAATAGGATTTGAACCTGGGACCTCAGAGTCACAGGCATATTTATGTCTTTGTATAGCCATTGTGCTGTCTCCCCAGCCCTACAGGTCTATCTTTAACCTGATTAGAGCCACTCTGTTGGCAAAGTTGATAGTTAGAATGTAATAGCTTAAGTGATGTTATAAAAAATGAAAATTCTTGGTGCGCTCCCTGTTCTGTAGAGTCTATAAAAGAGAAGATTATGATACCTTTGGAGATCTAGATAAGATAAAGAAGTAATTTTTGTATGTTTACAGTGTCTTAAATGCAAGGTTTCTATGATTTGAAAAAGACTACCACTGATGCAATTCGCTGAGTAAAGATTAGTTTATAGAATGGTTTTACTTACCTTAAAGGGTTCTAGTGATAATTTAATGAAAAAAATATTTGTATGATGCTTACTGATTGAGTGTCTTTGTGGAAAGTGAATAGTACTAGCTTTTGAAGCCATGGATACAAATACGAATTTTCCCTGCCTTTGTATACCTAATTCTAAGGAGGAAATAATATTAATTAAATAATTATCCTTAAAGAATTTTAGGCAATTAAATAATCAGACAAATAAGAATCAAGCTGAGGAATTGGACACTAAAAGTTTTCAGTTAACCATAAAAAACAGCTTCAAAAACTGAGTCTTGGTACAGAGACATTTAGAAGTTATAATTCCTATCTAATGATTTTTATCATTTTAATAAGAAAATAATGATTTATTAGATAGTTATCACACCATTAATGTAGTTTTTATTCCCCTTGGAATCATCAGTAGCTTTTGTTTCTGTTCTTTCCAGAGTATAACATTATCGTAGGGGTATGGCGATATCTGACTGTTGTCTCTTGTTACATTTCTCTGATAATAACTTTGAGCATTTTTCATGTCTGCTGGCCATATGTATATCCTCTTTGGTGAAGATTCTTTCCTTGTCTTTATATATAGGACAAGGAAAGAATCATTGATATATATATATCAATGAGAATACAACAAACTGAAGAGCCTCTGTCCAGCAAAATGAACCATCACTAAATAATTATTGACATAACTTCTTTGCAATAATAAATTATTTGAAGCAAGACTAGAACAGTGCAAAAATTATGAAAGTAGTAACTTATTTACTGTGTTTTTCTGGGAAGATTACCCTGTAGATGCTACATTTAATCTAATATCTTAAGAGAAAAATGTCAGCTCTGAAAATATTAAGGTGATCTAGATAGAAAGAGAGTGGTTGTATGGAGTCCCTAAAGATGGAAGGAAAAAAGAAACAAAGCAATATGGAATGAGGGGGAAAGTCAATCAGGCTATAATAAAGTGAGGTGGAAGTTTGCATCAGAGTTCTGTGCAAAGGGCCAATTAAGTAATTGGCACTTAGTGTGGCTTCAGTAATAATGGCTGATGCTGTTAATACCTCATGATGACAATTGTAGAGGCTTTTTTTTTTTTTTGCTTTACTAAAAATTAACAGGATACAATTGTAAATTATTTCTAAGATGTTAAGATGATTGATGGATATATTATTCATCATAGAAGATTAAAGGAGAGACTAGGAAGACGTATTACTAATCTTTGATTCACATGTCTTCTTTAACTAGACGTGATCAGGGCCACTGCCACAGCCCTGTCTTGTGCCAGACAGATAGTGGATCAGACAACAGGACCCTTTGTCAGATCCTTGTCCTGATTTTCTGGCATTATTTTCAGGATCAGCTCAACTTCACATCCAAGTCTCTGGAAGCATAGTCCCCATTGCTTTGTAAACTTGCATTGCAGATTATTTCTGAGGATGGCATTTATATGTTCCTACATAAAACGTAGAGCTTGCCTTTTAAGGGTTTGTGGGTCCCATGTGTGATATAAAAATTGTTCTGGTAGTAAGCGGAGGGTAGCAGGGAGTCCAAAAGGAGGGCTTTCAAGTAGGAGGGGAAGGGATCTATGCTTGCTTTGGTAGTATACATACTGAGGACATATTGTTAGGGTCTTTGGCCAAAATCTGTCACTTTGTACTTAGATGTGTTGATAGGTACCAAAAATATAAAGTGATGGAGTATTAATTTTTAATAAATCCTCAGGTATAAATTCAGTAGCTCGTCCATGAAGGATAACTGTGTTTCTCTCACTTATGATGAGACCTTGATAATATATTAATGAGCAGCATAATGCTTACCCTTCAAGGGTGACATGCTCCATATATATGCAAAAGCCACCTCACTCCACTCTGAATTTTGGCTAATGTCCAAATGTCCTCCCCCTATCCTGGTTATGAGCCTCCCTTATCTGTTTGCTAGGAGCTTATGCTGGCACTGCTTAGACATAAATAATAGAGTCTGGAGGTTAAAAAATTTAACCATGTTCTGCTGATTGATCAATTAATCAATTTTTATTGATTACTAGAATGTTCTATTTATTCCATTATGATGTCTAAAGGGGAATCCATAGCAATTAAACAAAAAGACATTTGATAGTTTTTGTGGTAATTGAATTTGTAAATTTATTAGCTTTCAGTTGTTTACTTCCAATATAAGTAATTAATATTTCATGTTACTTGTATAAATGGGAAAATGCTTATGGGATCATTTTAATTAAGGAACAGATATTAGTTGGATTGAAATCCCTAAAAGCCCTGAGTTTATAATTGGATAATACCTTAGCAATCAAAGATGATGCATTCTGATAATAATATACTACTAGTTCTCAGAAATGTCAAAATTTAAAGCATAGAGGTTTATGCTTAAATGTCAGCCAAGAAAGAAAGAACTATGTTTTGAAGAAATCATTAAGTGCCAGTTTGAAAAAAATGCCAACTGTTAACAATAAGTATGAAATATGTGTGGTGGTCTCAAGACACACAAGAATTCCAAAGATAAAGTAAAAAAGACAAGAAACCCTGGTTAGCAGTCAGAGGATAATAAAGGAAATGTTGAAAGGGAGCGAGGGGCCAGATGGTGGCTCATCCAGTAAAGTGCACACATTGCCATGCAGAAAGACCCTAGTCGAGCCCTGCCACTAAAGGAAGGTGGGGTAGCCTCAGAAATAATTTAAGAATTATTTTAAACATTAAAAATACTGCAGGTGTCTTTCTTCTCCATCTCTCTTCCCATCTTTCATCCTCTTATAATACACACACACACACACACACACACACACACACACACACAGCCACCAGAATGGTGAAGGTGTGTGTGTAGGCACTGAGTCCCAGCAATAACACTGGTGACAGAAGTAAGAAAATGAATGAGGAGGGGCTGGGTGGTGGTGTACCTGGTTGATCATACACATTACAGTGTGTAAAGACCTGGGTTCAAGCTCCCAGTTCCCACCAGCAGGGAGAAAGCTTCACAAGTGGTGAGACAGGGCTGCAAATCTCTCCCCTCCCTCATCACCCCTTTACCTCTCAATTTCTAACTGTCTCTATCCAATAAAGATAATTAAAAAATTAAAAAAAAAAAGAAAATGCATGAGGAAATGGACAGCTGGTTACCCTGCAATAAGCAGGAATCCCAGATATTGAAGGACTTTCTAGTAGTGAATTGAGAGAGGCCCCCGTGACCTAGCAGCAAGGATAGAAATAGTTCAAGTTTGTAGAGATCTACTTTGGAACTTGGAAGACAGTTTTCTTTTTCTTTTTTTTTTTCTTTTCTTTTCTTTTCTTTTTTTAACCAGAGCACTGTTCAGCTCTGGCTTATGGTGGTGTGGGGGATTGAAACTGGAACTTTGGAGCCTCAGGCATGAGAGTCTGTTTGCATAACTATTATGCTATCTCCATTCCACCCAGAAGACAGTTTTCATACCTCTACAATTCATGAATATGAAGACCTACAGGAGCCACAGCATAGTGAAGGGCTTATTATCTATGACCAGTACAAATTTACTCCTTTGGGAGGCAAATATGTAAAATCTTGACAGTAAAATCAGAAGTCAAAACCAGAAAGGAAGGAAGCCAGAGTACTGTTGAGGAAGTTAAAGTAATCAAATTAGCAGCAATAGAATATTAGTTCAGGGAGTCGGACAGTAGCACAGCGGGTTAAGTGCAGGTGGCGCAAAGCGCAAGGACCTGCGTAAGGATCCTGGTTTGAGCCCCCAGCTCCCCACCTGCAGGGGAGTCACTTCACATTCCGTGAAGCAGGTCTGCAGGTGTCTATCTTTCTCTCCCCCCTCTGTCTTCCCCCTCTTCTCTCCATTTCTCTCTGTCCTATCCAACAATGACGACAGCAACAATGATAACTGTAACAGTAAAACAAGGACAACAAAAGGGAATAAATAAATAAATAAATATAAAACAGAAGAGTAGTACAATTTTTTTAATTCAGTATTTCCCCAGCTAGAACAAGGCTCAGTATAAGTTTTCATAAGTAAAAGAGAATGCAATATGTATATAGCCACATTGTAGAAATAGGACAAGCCATTGTGAGGAGGAAAGGTTCCGTGTTAGTCCATTGGAAAGATATTTTGTTAACCACAAATCAAATTCTAGATTTCTGGGGGCCAGGAGGTAGCACACCCAGTTAAGTGTGCATGTTACCATGTGCAGGGATCTGGGGTTTGAGCACCCATACTACACCTGCATAGGTGCTTCCTGATCACTGAAGCTGGTGTCTCTTTCTGCTCTACCAAGTATGCCATTGCCTGGCCCCATGCAGATGATCAATCTCTCCCCCCCCCCCCGTCCCACTATGTCTCCTCCCTCCCCCCTCTTTTTTACACTTGACAGTAAAACACAGTAGTTTGTACATGTGTAACAAGTCTCAGTTTGCCACATAATAACTCAATCCCCACTAGCTCTTCCTCTGCCTTCATGTTCCAGGACCTGAACTCTCCCCCCTCATCAGCATCCCAGAGTCTTTTACTTTGGTGCAATACACCAACTCCACTTCAGGTTCTACTTGTGTTTTCTTTTCTGATCTTGTTTTTCAACTTCTGCCTGAGAGTAAGATCATCCCATATTCATCTTTCTGTTTCTGACTTATTTCACTTAACATGATTTCTTTAAGCTCCATCTAAGATGGGCTAAAAACAATGAAATTACCATTTTAATAGCTGAGTAGTATTCCATTGTGTATATATACCACAACTTGCTCAGCCATTAATCTGTTTTTGAACACCTGGTTGCTTCCAGGTATGGGCTATTACATATTGTGCTGCTGTGAACATAGGAATACACAAATCTTTTTGGATGGGTGTGTTGGGTTCCTTAGGATATATCCCCAGGAGACAAATTGCAGGATCATAGGGCAGGTTCATTTCTACCCTTCTGAGAGTTCTCCAGAACTCTCTCTGTGCTCTCCACAGAGGTTGGACCAAATTACATTCCCACTAGCAGTGCAGGAGGGTTCCTTTGATCCCACACCCTCTCCAGCATTTGCTGCTGTTACCTTTTCTGATGTATGACATTCTCACAGGAGTGAAGTTGTATCTCATTGTTGTGTTTATTTGCATTTCTCTGACAATAAAAAACTTGGAGCATTTTTTCATGTGTTTTTCATCCTTTTGGATCTCTTCTGTAGTGAATATTCTGTACATGTCCTCTCCCCATTTTTGGATGGGGTCATTTGTTTTCTTGTTGTTGAGTTTGCCAAGCTCTTTATATATTTTGGTTATTAAACTCTTGTCTGATGTATAGCATGTAAAGATCTTCTCCCATTCTGTGAGGAGTTTCTTGGTTTGGGTAGTGGTTTCTTTTACTGTGCAGAAGCTTTTTAATTCGATATAGTCCCATAGATTTATATGTGCCTTGGTATTCTTTGTAATTGGATTCATTTCATTGAAGATAACTTTAAAATGTATGTGGAAAAGAGTTCTGCCAATATTTTCCTCTAAGTATCTGGTAGTTGCTGGTCTAACATCCAGGTCCTTTATCCACTTTATTTACTTTTGTGTTTTGTGAAATATGTTAAGTTTCATTCTTCTGCATGTTTCAACCCATTTTTTTCCAACACCATTTGTTGAAGAGACTCATCTTTCCCCATTTAAAAGTCTGGGCACGTTTGTAAAAGATTAGATATCTATAAATGTGAGGGATTAATTCTGGGCTCTCAATTCTATTCTACTGGTCAATGTTTTCTATTTATGTTCCAGTACCAAACAGTTTTGATTACAGTGGCTTTGGAATTTAAAGCGCAGTCCCCTTTGAGTGACCAACTTTTCTGGTGTAAGTTTAACTATGACTTCTTCCTTTTTTTTCTCTGTATCCTTAAAACGCCAATCTTAGAGAAGTCTGAATAATACCTGCCCTTGACAGGCTGTGAAGTCTATATTATAATGTAAACAAAACTCAATAGACTGTTTGCAATTTCTAAAGATCACATCACTGAACTGAAATGAGTTTATCTGTAAAACAAATTCCAGTTCTTAATTTTTCTCAGTGGTTTACCATTACCAGAAGAGGGCATCTTCTACCTAGTGTTCTATTTGTCACTATTATGCTTCTCCCTGGAAATAGCAGTTGCCCACTTCTCTCCCAGCACTGACAATATCTGCCGTACATGCACATATCCATACTGAGGAAGAGCAACCACGAAGGCTTTACAGTAGATTTCTGCCTTGGTTAGTTTGGTTGTTGGTTTTTTTTTTGTCTTTTGTTTGATTGTGTTTTTGTTTTTCCGCCGGATGTCCATGGAACCATTCTATAGTCTTATTCCCGAGTATCGGACCAAAATTCAGGTAAGTTGTTTTTCTATGGGATTCAGGAAAATACTCTTACTTACCTTTTTCTCAGCCTTATCCCTTTATACATGTTCCATAGTCTTTCATTGTGACCTCAACTTCTGAAAAACATTTTCTATGTTTTTTGATAATTATAGTTTATTATTTACATATAGGCAATGTGTTGGTAAAATTCCAGAGTTTTTACCCTTTGTATCATAGGTATTTTTGTATATTTATGTCTTTGTTCATCTTGATCAGAAAATCCCTTTGTAAACTGTTCAATCTCTTGAAAGGATCTGATGATGGTTAGTGAGAGTTATACCTTTTGAAACTCACTGTAACTTCCTTTTCACCTTTAGATGCCTGACTTAACTCTGTGGCAAGAACTATTATTGTACAATATCTATTTCACTTTGCTGCATCATCATACATATACTTAACGGTATATTCTGACCCTGGGCTTTCATTTCAATTTAGATACTCTTGAAATGTAGAACTACCTCTTTACCTTCTGTGTTTTTCCCCTTCAAGCAGCATGTACCCTCATTCAGTCATTATTTGCCAATAATTCTGTCAAGTACCAATGACATTCATGAATTTGTGAAGCTTTCATTAGGTTAAATGTCTCAAAATTCATTGTGTTTATTGTCCATACTTCTCTCATTGCTAGAGACACTTTGAAGTCCTCAGGTTTACCCTTTGATTTGCTTCCCTGATATTTCCTTTTGATGAATTATCTCGTACCTCTTATATTGTTTCTTTTTCTTCTACTTCATAACTACTAACCTCCAAGGGGAGCATTTTATAGTGCAAGCTGAGTATTCCCCTCTCTCCTCTCAAGTTTCAGTTGAAATCTCTTTATCATGTTGGTAATTCGATTGGATGACATATTCTTCTCACTTCTCATGAGATGAACTCTATTTCTTGCCAGGAACATTTCATTTTGGTGCCATAAGTGGCCAAAGAAGGAAGGAAGTAAGGAAGGAAGGAAGGCAGGAAGGGAGGAAGGGTGGAAGGGAAGGTGGAAGGAAGGTAGGGAGGGAGGAAGGAAGGAATAGATGGAAAGGAATACAACCATAACCATTTCCTTTATCTCATTTCTTAACTATTCACATTCCATGCCCTTTCGTTAATTCTAAAGTAATGATCTTTAATTGAAAATAAAGATGAAAACACTCATCTCATCTTAACCCCTTTTGTTTTCAATAATAATAATTTGTGGAAATTAAAGATACCAGTTCTATTTTAACATAATTAATGGTTCTCATATACCTCTTTGTATTGTACAGATCTGTATTGTAATGACAGTTCAGTCAAAGAAAACATAATATGAATCTCTTAAAAACATTGTAAAGAATCAGTGATTATGAGGTGGTGATTCCACATTAGAACTAGTTGTGGTTGGCATATGCTGCGATGTGGAGTTAGTCAAATCCAGTCCCTAATTTAATCTATTTTACAAAATTTTAAATATTTGGAAATTTAATTGACAAACAGGTGACAAGTGGTGGTGCACCTCTTTAAACACACACATCACAGTGTGCAAGGACCCAGATTTAAACCCCCAGACCCATCTGCAGGGAGAAAGCATCATGAGTGCTTCATGAAACAGAACTGTCTCTTGTCTTCTCTATCGCCCCCTTCCCTCTCAATTTCTGTCTGTCTGTATCCAATAAATAAATAAATACCTTTCTTAAATAAAAAATTAAAAAAAATAAAAATAAAAAATAAATAAATAAATATAATTAAAAAGATTTAACAAATAACTTAAACATTACTGATAATTAGACTTAGATATTAACGAGTGAATTATTGAATATGGTGGATAATGGTCATTAATACAAGATTTCAGGTTGATAAGAGGGACAAATAAATGTCATGGAGGTAAAAATCCACTCACACTGAGAAAATTACAAAGCAGAGTGAATCAAACAAATCTACTCATTTTGGATATGCAAAGAGAGGAGTGGATCATCATAAATCAAAAAGTACAGTAGCAGTTTTTGCTTGGGTCTCTTGGTTTTCCCTGAGGAAAAAGACACTACAGAATGTCTAAAGTAATCCTATCATCCTGGGACATAACAATTCTAGGGAAGTTATGAAGAGGGTTTGTTATTGAATGAATGGGCCAGCATCTGAAACTCAGGGATGTCAGTGATAGAGAAGAATTATATATAGCAACAGAAAAAGAAAATAATATCTAAGCCATAACATGAACATTACATAATATACAATCAGCACTTATATGCAAGAGGGCCAAGGGATGGCACAGTTTATGAAATAGCAGATTCTTAATGCAAACCTCCCTGTTCTTTCCTTGGAATTGCATGCAGGGTGATAATCTTATTTCCTTGTCTGCCACCCCACACCCTCCAAATCTTCAAATACAGACTCTCAGGAATGAATATTAGAGGCAATATCAGTATGAATTAAGTGTCTGCTATGCCCTACTTTGGTGTTTTTACAGAAAGAAAGAGCTGAAATGATAAAGTAGTCTTAGGGAAAACTGAGACTGTCTCACTGTTACAAGAGGATGTTTTGATTATATTTGCCAATATGTGGATGGATAGAGCTTTGATAAGGTCTCTCATCTAAAAAAGACATTTTACCAATTTGGTAGCACTGATGGATATGCACCTACTTTTTAAATTAGAGGCAATATGACACTCGTTGTAATAATAGCTGTAGGCATTTCTACTCCAAAGTCGTGAGAAAGAAAAACAAAATAAAAGGTGATATTTATATAAATTGGTAGGCTTACCAGAATATGACAATGGATGAAAATGGATTTTTATTCTCTATAGCAGGGTGAACTATGTAAGATTTTCTGAGCATTCATAGTTTAAATCAGTATCATAATGGTGAGTGAAGATGTTCTCATAATAGATATATAAACATCATAAGAATGTCACTTATTTCTAATATATTTTAGTCATTTTAATTGATACAAGACATTATCTATGAAATTATAATAATCATCAAAATTAGAAATAGAAATTGAAAAATAGGGGAATGCTTTATATTGAATGTTTGTGTCCCTCCAAAATTCATATGTTGTATGTTTAAACCTGGATTCTCAGTGTAGTGTCTCTACATGCCTCTGGGAGGTAAGAGCAGTTATCAGCAAAATTAGTGCTCTTACTGGGAAAAATGCGAGAGAGGTTTTTTTTTTTTCTCTTTCCTTTTGCATTATGAATGTATTGAGAAAAGAGGAACTGAATTCTCACCAAATACTGAATCTGATTGGACTTAAGTCTCCCCAAACTGTGAGAAATGTATTTCTAATGTCTATAATCTGCCTAATCTGTGGCGGTTTGTTATAGCAGCCTCAATACACTAAGGCAAATAAAGTGTCTTAGTGTACTCAGATCTTAAGATTAAGCTATAAAGCTTGCATTAGGAAAATGGCATGATTTTGGTTCACGAACAGATAGTCGAAGGTTATAGAATTACAATCCCAGAAGTAAACAAAATGAATTTAGGAAGAAAAATACATAGTAAATGTCTTAAGTCAACTGAAAAATATAAACTTATTTTTGTATTTTTGGATAGAGACAGAGAAAAATTGAGAGAGGCTGGGAAGATGGAGGAGGAGGAGGTTGGCAGGGGAGGCAGAGAGAGAGTAACCTGCAGCACTGTCTCATAGTTCCTGAAGCATCCCTCCCTGCAGGTGGGCTTGGTGGACAAGGGTTCCTTGCAACGCTGGAAAAATATTAAATTTTAGTTAGCTAATTTTTTATATCACTGGGACTATTTTCTGAACTCACTCTTTTTGATAGAGACAGAGAAATAAAAAAGACACCACAACACCAAACCCTGCCACCCCTGCCCCCCCAGTGCAGTAGGGGCTGGCCTTGAGACTGGGTTATATTACATGGCAAAGCAAGCACTCTCCCAGGGCTGGGGGATTTCTAGTCCATGGGTCATATTTGATTTTGTTCTGCCAAGGCAATCACAGGTGGGAGTTAACAATATTAAGTTTGAACTTTTAAGTTTATAATTTTGTTTTGCTCATGAATGATGCTATAAATACCCAAATGACCCTTAGCAAAAAAAATAATAATAATAAATAAAAGTTTCCCCACCCTTGCCTTATAAGCATGAAATCCATTCTGGGTTTGCTTCTGGACATCACATAAACACTAATAAATAAAATTGGTATATATTTTAAATATTTATTCGTTTACCATGAAAAAACAAAACAAAAAAAGAGAGCATCACTCTGGCATAAGTAGTCAAACTCAGGACCTTACACACTGTTCTGCAATCTGTTTATTGAGTTACCTCCTCTGATACTGCAATAAAAACTAGTTTATAACCCTCTGTAGCCAAAGAAGTGGTTGAAAGGGTAGAATGCATGCTTTGTCTGCATAAGGCACAAGATTTGATCCCTAACACAGCATGTGATGGAACAGTACTCTATCTTAAAATTATCTTTAAAAATAACTAAATTTGACTGATAGATCTGTAGTATTTCTTGAGAATACTAGAGGGGAATCTGTTACTTGTATTTTTGTATTCAGAAGGTACCTGCATTCTTTGGAATAGGTCTATCTAATCCACTCTTATTTTCATATTTTTTTTCCCTGATCTTGAATTTCCTAGCAGGATATATTATCCTTGGTTGAAACCCTTTTTCATTCAGGGCTCGATAGATATCTTGCCATTATCTTATGGGTTTTCCCTTGTATGTGACTTTTTGTTTCTCTCTTGCAGCCTTTAGGATCCTTTCTTTATCCTTACTTCTTCTCATTGTGACTATGATGTGTCTTGGTGTCTTCAGGTCTGGGTTGATTCTGTTTGGTACTCTCTGGGCCTCTTGAATCTTGATGTCCTTTCTGTTATTCAGGTCTGGGAAGTTTTCTTCTATTATTTCCTCTAGAATGTTTGCTTCCCCTTCCTCTCTTTCTTCCTCTGGTAGGCCAATTATGCGAATGTTACTTCTTCTGAGATCATCCCATATGTCTCTGTTGTTGTTTTCAGTCTTTCTCAGTCTCTTTTTGAGCTCTTTCACCTCTTTCTTCATTTTCTCTAACTCATCCTCTGTCTGAATAATTCTGTTTTCTGCTTCTGTTAGTCTGCTTCCCCTCCCCTCAGCTTCTTTCCTCAGTTCAGCTATTTCAGCTTTCACTTCTCTGATTGCCTCAAGATAATCAGTATTTTCCGTGGGGGTCTCAACTGTTGCTTCCCTAATACTGCCATTCCTTTCCTCCAATGTTGTTTTCATTTCTGTGATTAATAAGTTTATTATTGCTTGCATACTTTTCTTATCTATGGTTACTTCTGATTGATTTATGGTTTCTTCTGGGCTCTTGTCTTCATTCATTGGGGTAGCAGTTTTATTTGTTTTTAATCTACCCATTTTTTTTTTATTTATGTGTTTCTCTCTCTCTCTTTTTTTTTTTTAATGCTCTGTTGTTCCTCAGTTGTTGTGTTTTGAGCACAAGTAGCACTGTACTAAATACCTTTATGACAATTGCACTCACCAACCTCCGGAATTACAGTAGCAACTGAAGTAAGTATTGAAGGAGTTTAATCGTTACCAGTTAGCCAAAAAATTTCTCCAGTCCGTGAAAAAATAGTAACCAAATCCCAGTGAATAAGAAAGAGAAAAGAGAGAAGGGATAGCAAGAATAGACAGTTATGCAAATCTACTGTCCACTGTATATTCTAGGGGTAACAAGAGGGAAAAGGGAACTAGAGCAGAGATACACACATAGAGAGTCCACTCTGAGTCAGATTTCTTCCCCAAAATAATTCACAAATTCAGAAAGGCAAAGAAGAAGGAAGGAAAAGGTGTATGACAAGATAAAAAAAAAAAAAGAAAAAATAAAAAAAGAGAGAGAAAAGAGGAAAGAGAAGAAAAAGAGCTGTAATTAAAGAGCAGTGAAAGGAAAGGTTTTTTTTGATTACTTTATTTTTAATTTAATTTAATTTAATTTTTTTAATTAGGTAGGAGGAGGAGGGAGGGGAGAGTCTGTAGAGGAGGTAGGAGTAACCAGACGAGTTCCTCCCACAATAGACAAGATGCCCACTACCCTAACAATGAAAGATACCCTAAGAGTTAATTCTGATTTACCTAAAGATGGGGGGAATATATATGCCTTTATATAATATATTTTTTTTAATTTTTTATTTAAGAAAGGATTAGTGAACAAAAGCATAAGGTAGGAGGGGTACAACTCCACACAATTCCCAACACCCAATCCCCATAACCCACCCCCTCCCCTGATAGCTTTCCCATTCTCTATCCCTCTGGGAGCATGGACCCAGGGTCGTTGAGGGATGCAGAAGGTAGAAGGTCTGGCTTCTGTAATTGCTTACCCGCTGAACATGGGCGTTGACTGGTCGGTCCATACCCCCAGTCTGCCTCTCTCTTTCCCTAGTAGGGTGTGACTCTGGGGAAGCTGAGCTCCAGGACACATTGGTGGGGTCTTCAATCCAGGGAAGCCTAGCCAGCATCCTGGTGGCATCTGGAACCTGGTGATTGAAAAGAGAGTTAACATATGAAGCCAAACAATTTGTTGAGCAATCATGGATCCCAAGCTTGGAATAGTGGAGAGGAAGTGTTAGGGAGGTACTCACTGCAAACTCTAGTGTACTTCTGCTTTCAGGTATATATTTTGCAGTAGTTTATGGATACGTGTGCACATAAGCTCTCTCTCACAGAAACTGGTGTATATCTAGGTTATGGGACTTTGTTAGAAAGTGAACTACCTGAGATGAAATTAGAGTGTACTACTAAAGGAAAGGTCTCACCCGAGTAATGAAGCTGAAGGGTTGTCATTCCACACGTGAAGTCTCTGGATACATTCTGAGGTGAAGCATGTTGAGGTAGCAATCGTTGCTTTGGTTAGGTTGTGATCGGCAGATGCAATGTTATTTGGTTTGGATTGGGAGATGCATACGGGAAAGTGGGCCCTATCCAAGGGTTCCAGGACTGGGGGAAGTAGGGGCTCTATAGTGAAGATGTGAGGTTCCTGCTGTCTTAGGGTTTAAAAAGACACTCAATAGTTAATATTATCATCACATTATTTGTTAATTGGGTTAACTTTGAAAAGTCCCTTTGTTATGGTTTGCTGGACAGTACCCAGTATCTTGTATATAGCTGTACTATTGGAAGCTTCTAATCTACTTGGTCTAGGCTTTTGAGAGAGTCCGCATATCAAATACATAGCCTATATATTAAAAAGATTCAGTTTGTCTTTTGAGAAACTTTGAGACATACAATTGATTTCCCCCTCTCATATTAATTAGCTACTGATTTATATGTCTACATTTTGCTAGGAGTGTACATAAACACCATTCCCACCACCAAAGGACTGTGACCCATCCCTCCCGCCCACTCCCACCCCCCACTGGCCCAGGAAGCTACATGCCTACCCCTCACCACTGGGTTTTTACTTTGGTGCCCTACTTACAATTTGATCAGGTCCTGCTTTTAGTTTCCCTTTCAGATCTTCTTAGTCAGCTTCTGTTGATGAGTGGGATCATCCCATACGCATCTTTATCTTTCTGACTTAGTTCACTTAACATAATTCCTTCTAGTTCTGTCCAAGATGGGTCAGAGAAGGTAGGTTCATTGTTCTTGATAGCTGCATAGTATTCCATTGTGTATATATACCACAGCCTTCTCAGCCACTCATCCGGTGTTGGGCACCTGGGTTGCTTCCAGGTTTTAGCTATTATGAATTGTGCTGCTATGAACATAGGAGTACACACCTCTTTTTGGTTGGGTGTTATGGAGTCCTTGGGGTATAACCCCAGGAGAGGAATTATTGGGTCATATGGAAGGTCCATGTCTAGCCTTCTGAGAGTTTTCCAGACTGCTCTCCACAGAGGCTGTACCAATTTACATTCCCACCAGCAATGTAAAAGGGTTCCTCTGTCCCCACATGCTCTCCAGCATTTGTTGCTGCTGTCCTTTTTGATGTATGCCATTCTTACAGGAGTGAGGTGGTATCTTAGTGTTGTCTTGATTTGCATTTCTCTGATAATCAGTGACCTAGAGCAGTTTTTCATATGTTTGTTAGCCTTTTGGATCTCCTCTGTGGTGAATGTTTTGTTCATTTCCTCTGCCCATTTTTGGATGGGGTCATTTGCTTTTTTGGTGCTAAGTTTGCTGAGCTCTTTATATATTTTGGTGATTAGTTTCTTGTCTGATGTCTGGCATGTGAAGATCTTCTCCCATTCTGTGAGGGGTCTCTCTGTTTGTTTAATAGTTTCTTTGGATGTGCAGAAGCTTTTCAATTTGATGTAGTCCCATTGGTTTGTTTCTGCTTTGGTCTTCCTTGCAATTGGGTTTGATTCATCAAAGATGTCCTTGAGGTGTATGTGGGAAAGTGTTTTACCAATGTTTTCCTCTAAGTATTTGATTGTTTCTGGTCTGACATCTAGGTCTTTGATCCATTTGGAGTTGATTTTTGTTTCTGGTGAGATAAAGTGGTTCAATTTCATTCTTCTGCATGTTTCCACCCAGTTTTCCCAGCACCATTTATTGAAGAGAGCCTCCTTTTTCCATTTAATCCTTTGGGCCCCCTTATCAAAGATTAGATGCCCATAGGTGTTGGGATTTACTTCTGGGCTTTCAATTCTGTTCCACTGGTCTGTATGCCTATTTTTGTTCCAGTACCATGCTGTTTTGATGATGATGGCTTTATAATATAGTTTAAGGTCTGGGAGTGTGATGCCTCCATTTCTGTTTCTTTTCCTTAAGATGGTTTTGGCAATTCTAGGTGTTTTCAGGTTCCAGATAAATGATTGTAGCGTTTGTTCTATTCTCTTAAAGAAGCCTGGTGGAACTTTGATGGGTATTGCATTAAATTTGTATATGGCTCTGGGGAGAATATTCATTTTGATGATATTTATTCTTCCAATCCATGAGCATGGGATATCTTTCCATTTCTTGGTATCAGTTTCTATCTCCTTGAGTAGCGACTCATAGTTTTCAGTATACAAGTCTTTCACTTCTTTGGTCAACTTTATTCCTAGGTATTTGATTGATTTTGCTGAAACAGTAAATGGGAGTGATTTCTGGATGTCTTCTTCTTCAGATTTAGTGTTTGCATAAAGAAATGCCACTGATTTTTGTACATTGATTTTGTAGCCTGATACCTTGCTATATTGCCTAACAACTTCCAGTAATTTTTTACTGGATTCTTTAGGTCTTTCTATGTATACTATCATATCATCTGCAAATAGTGAGAGCTTGACTTCTTCCCTTCCAATCTGTATCCCTTTGATTTCTTTCTCTTGCCTGATTGCTATGGCAAGAACTTCCAATACTATGTTGAAGAGTAACGGTGACAGTGGACAGCCCTGTCTAGTCCCCGATCTGAGGGGGAATGCTTTCAGCTTCTGTCCATTGAGTATGATGTTGGCTGTAGGTTTGCTATATATAGACTCCACTATCTTGAGGAATTTCCCATCTATTCCCATTTTCTGTAGAGTTTTGAGCATGAATGGGTGTTGGATTTTGTCAAAGGCTTTCTCTGCATCTATTGAGATAATCATGTGGTTTTTGGCTTTGCTTTTATTGATGTGATGAATGACATTGATTGATTTACGGATGTTGAACCAGCCTTGCATTCCTGGGATGAATCCCACTTGGTCATGATGAACAATATTTTTGATGTGTTGCTGTATCCGGTTGGCCAAGATCTTGTTTAATATTTTGGCATCTATGTTCATCAGAGATATTGGTCTGTAGTTTTCCTTTTTTGTTCTGTCCCTATCAGCTTTTGGTATCAGGGTGATGTTGGCTTCATAAAAGGTGGAAGGGAGTATTCCTGTTTCTTCAATCTTATGGAATAGCTTAAGAAGTATGGGTATTAACTGTTTCCTGAAAGTTTTGTAGAATTCGTTTGTGAAGCCATCTGGTCCAGGACTTTTGTTGTTGGGGAGATTCTTAATAACGGTTTCAATTTCTTTGTCTGTGATTGGTGCATTTAGATTTTGTAGTTCTTCTTGGTTCAGTTTTGGAAGTGCATAGGTTTCTAGGAATTGTTCCATTTCTTCCAGATTCTCTAGCTTGGTGGCATATAGTTCTTTATAGAAGTTTCGCAGAATTCTCTGGATTTCTGTGGTGTCAGTTGTGATATCTCCTGCATCGTTTACAATTCTATTAATTTGAGTCTTCTCTCTTTTTTGTTTGGTGAGTCTGGCTAGGGGTTTGTCAATTTTGTTTAATCTTTCAAAGAACCAACATTTGGCTTCATTGATCTTTTGTATGGTTCTTTTATTTTCGATGTTGTTTATTTCTGCTCTAACTTTAGTGATTTCTGTCCTTCTGGTTGCTTTAGGGTTCCTTTGTTCCTCTTCCTCTAAGTCCTTGAGGTGTCTAGTAAGGTCGTTCATTTTGGCTTCTTCTTGGTGTTTAATATGTGATTGTATGGCTATAAGTTTCCCTCTCAGTACTGCTTTCGCTGTGTCCCAAATATTTTGATAGGTTGTGTCTTCATTTTCATTAGTTTCCAGGAACATTTGAGTTTCCTGTTTGAGTGAGTCTCTGACCCAGTGGTTCTTAAGGAGCATGTTGTTTAGTTTCCAAATTCTATGTCTTTTAATAATTTTCCGTTTGTTGTTAAAAGTTAGTTTTACTCCACTGTGGTCTGAGAAGATACTTGGGATGATTTCAATGCTCTTGAATTTATTGATGCTGTCTTTGTGGCCTAACATGTGGTCTGTCCTTGAGTATGTGTTATGTGGATTTGAAAAGAAGGTGTATTTACTATGAAACAAAACTTGTTATTAGCATATCTACTGTATGATCTAACATTTCTAATAGAGAAGGAATTTGAGACTTTTACATATCAACAACGTCTTTTAACCTTTTGTTACACCCATTCAAGATGGAGACACACCCTAGGTGTGGGCCAGAGAGGAAACCTCAGGCATGAGAATAATTAGCATAGCCATTGTGCGATCTACCATTTCTAATAGAGAAGGTAGTGTTTTACATATCAACGAGTCTATTTAACCTTTTGTTTAGACCAACTTAGTTAAAATATATTGATTGTTAACTAATTTTTACCTCAGACTTTAAATGTAAGTTAATTTTATCTTTATGAGAATTACGTTGAAAACCTTTTTCATTTAACTTTTACTAGTAAGAATTTAGCCTTAAAGCTACTGTTTACCAAACTTTAAACATACACATAAACATAGTCATTAATACACGAGGAGAGAAACCTTTGTTACGAAGACATGTCATTTTAAACACGAATTTAAATCTATATTGTCTTAGTTGTTGGGGGGGGGGGGTTCACCATCCGGAGGTGGCTTCCCGCGCAGCTCCACTTCTAGGAATTGCAGGTTGCGATCTCTGCACAAATCTCTGCGTACTCCAGCTTGTCTGTCTTCAGACCGGACCGGCGGCTGGAGATCTCGTGTGCCCAGTTTTGGCAGGGAGCCCAGGAGTCCGGGAGGCCCGGGATGGTTCCAGAATTCATAGAAAGAGGGCAGGCAGGCCATCTTTGTAGAAGGCGTGAGCCTAGGTGCCCAGGGGTGGCGGCCATGATAGAACGCCGCGGCCCTGCCCCATGGCCCTGCCATGTCTGCTGCCCTGTTCGCAGTGGCCGAGCAGCGTGGAGGGATCAAGCGTCCAGTGCCCTGCACCATGCGGTGGAGAGCCGGCTCCTGTGGGCTGGCCTCAGGCTCCAGCATGTTGGCATCGGGCTCCAGCATGTTGGCCTCAGGCTCCAGCATGTTGGCATCGGGCTCCAGCATGTTGGCATCGGGCTCTAGCGTGCTGGCATCGGGCTCTTGCATGGTGGCGTAGGCCTCCTGCGGGCTGCGGGGCTGCGGGGTTGCTGGCGCGGTGCGCGGGGTTGTCTGGGCGCAGCCGGCTGGCTGGCTGTTTAACCAGGTGGAAACGGCAGCTCTGCGCCTAGCCTCCCGCCCGCTGGCTATTCCCGCTGGCTGTTCTAAGTTTGCCCGAGCGAGTGGAAACCACAGAGTGGTCCAGAGATAAATGTTCCAGAAACAGCAAAACAGTCTCGTGAAGAAAGAGCAGAGGCCTTTGGAGATCTCTTCACAAGCAGAAGAGAAGGCCATCGTGCATAGGTAGCCAAATTGTCTTTACTTATCTGAGAGATGCGCAGGTCAGGTCCACGTGGGCGCCATTTGTTGTTAAAATTTCGGAGGCTCTTGCCGGGCTGGCTTGCTTCATGGGCGGGTAACAGAGACGACCAGACACACGGCTGGGCAGGGAAGCTGTATTTCTTTATTCAGGAACAACGATTCATAAACTAAGACAAACTAATCACCAAACAGAACTCCGCTGTCTCTTTGCGGCGGCGCAAGCACTCTTTCTTTTACTCTGGAACTCAGGAACCCAGGAACTCTCCAACTCTGGCACTGTCGAACTCAGGAACCCTCTTTCGGGGTTCCTTACTCTCGAACTCATGAACTCTCGTACTCGGGAACCCTCTGAAGCTCTGGCACACTGGAACTCTCTCTTACTCTGTAACTCAGGAACCCCTCTCACAAGCACTCTCTCTAACTCTCGAACTCTCGCACTCTCCCACTCTCGAACTCAGGAACTCAGGAACTCTGTCACTGGGGAACTCAGGAACTCTCGGACTCAGGAACCCTCTCCCAGGGTCCCTTGGGGCGGGGCCAAGCAGGCCCGCGAAATTAACAGGACTCATCCAATTCTCTTGGAGGGGGAGGGCTAGAACAAGCCAATGTAAAGCATACGACAATTCCCCCTTTTCTTTTTAACTAAATGACTATAGTATCAAGGGTGTGGGGTGAACAGAAACATATATAACAAAAACCAGCAGTCTAAGAAGGTTTTGATCCCTCCATCTAGCTTGAATGAAAGTCTAGCAGGATATATTATCCTTGGTTGAAACCCTTTTTCATTCAGGGCTCGATAGATATCTTGCCACTCCCTTCTGGCTTTTAGAGTTTGAGTGGAGAAATCTGCAGAAAGTCTTATGGGTTTTCCCCTGTATGTGACTTTTTGTTTCTCTCTTGCAGCCTTTAGGATCCTTTCTTTATCCTTACTTCTTCTCATTGTGACTATGATGTGTCTTGGTGTTTTCAGGTCTGGGTTGATTCTGTTTGGTACTCTCTGGGCCTCTTGCACCTTGATATCCTTTCTGTTATTCAGGTCTGGGAAATTTTCTTGTATTATTTCCTCTAGAATGTTTGCTTTCCCTTCCTCTCTTTCTTCCTCTGGCAGGCCAATTATATGAATGTTACTTCTTTTGAGATCATCCCATATGTCTCTGTTGTTATTTTCAGTGTCTCTCAATCTCTTTTTAAGCTCTTTCACCTCTTTCTTAGTTTTCTCTAACTCATCCTCTGTCTGACTAATTCTGTTTTCTGTTTCTGTTAGTCTGCTTTCCCTTGCCTCAGCTTCTTTCTTCATTACAGCTATTTCAGCTTTCAGTTCTCTAATTGTCTCAAGATAATCAGTATTTTCCTTGGGTGTCTCAACTGTTGTTTCCCTAATACTGCCATTCCTTTCCTCCAATGTTGTTTTCATTTCTGTGATTAATAAGTTTATTATTGCTTGCATACTTTTCTTATCTATGGTTACTTCTGATTGATTTATGGTTTCTTCTGGGCTCTTGTCTTCATTCATTGGGGTAGCAGTTTTATTTGTTTTTAATCTACCCATTTTTTTTATTTATGTGTTTCTATCTCTCTTTTTTTTTTTTAATGCTCTGTTGTTCCTCAGTTGTTGTGTTTTGAGCACAAGTAACACTGTACTAAATACCTTTATGACAATTGCACTCACCAACCTCCGGAATTACAGTAGCAACTGAAGTAAGTATTGAAGGAGTTTAATCGTTACCAGTTAGCCAAAAAATTTCTCCAGTCTGTGAAAAAATAGTAACCAAATCCCAGTGAAGAAAGAGAAAAGAAAGAGAGGATAGCAAGAATATACAGTTATGCAAATCTACTATCCAGTGTATATTCTAGGGGTAACAAGAGTGTAAAGGGAACTAGAGCAGAGATACACACATAGAAAGTCCACTCTGGGTCAGATTTCTTCCCCAAAGTAATTCACAAATTCAGAAAGGCAAAGAAGAAAGAAGTGTATGACAAGATAAAATAATAATAATAATAATAAAAAATAAAGAGATAGAGAGAGATAAGAGAGAGAAAAGGGAGAATATAAGAAGAAGGGTTGTAATTAAAGAGCAGTGTGAGCAACTTCCCAAATGTGTATCAGTGAGTTTAAAAAAAAAAAAAACCCTGTTTGGTGGTATGGGGTATCCTGCTAGTAGCTGGTCCCAGGCACTGCTTATGGTGGGGGGGGGGGGAGCGGCGGGAAGGATGTATGCTTGAAAATTAAAAGGAAGAAAAAAGAATTTTTTTCCCCTACTCTAATTCTTAACCCAAATTAAGTTATAGACACCTCCTTGGTATGACCGCTGTGGCCCCTTATTGGCTGGCCTGCTAAAGGCAGAAAATCCTATTGTTTACACGAGATGTGTCCGGAGCTCAAAGGCTAGCCGCTTCTCCGTCGTCCGCCATCTTCCGGGAACCCCCCCCCTCCAGACTTTTTTAAAGGATTTCTCAAAAATGAAAACTAGCTCCAAATCCTTTGATCCAATGAGAGCTATACTCAAGAAGTCTTTGGATCTGCTCTCAGGGTCGCGGTGGACCCTGGATTCTCCCAAGAGGAAGCCCCCGAGCTAAAGTGCTCTCTCCGGGTCCTCTGCCCGCCGCGCTCTGCAACCGGCGGAGGAGCCGCCTTCCTGGGCGGGCGGAGGACAATGCCCGGCGCACTCTCCTTGCCCGGCGCCCTGGGAATTCTGGAGCCCCGCTAGTCCGTGTCACCTTTACTCTAATTCTTAACACAAATTAAATTGTACCCACTCTTTGGTGTCACCCCTTATTAACTGGCCTGCTAAAGGCAGAAAATCCTACCGTTGCCGACGATGCGGTCAGAGCGCTCGCTGTCAGCAACTTCTCAGGCCGCCATCTTCCTCTCCCTCCGCCTTTATATAATATTAATAATAAAATAGAGCAGGGTAAAAAAAAAAAAAACCCTGTCCCAGATTACTGCAAACCTTATGATCAGAGGCAGCTGATTGTTAAGAAAGAAAAAAAACAAACCAAAATAAAACCTCAGGACTAGACAAGGATAGCTGAAATATACAGTTATGCAAATCTACTATCCACTGTATATTCTAGGGGTAGCTAAAGGAGGAAGGGAAGTTGAGCAGAGATACTCGCAGTGAGAGTCCAACTCTGAGTCAGAATTCTTCCCCAAAATAATTCCCAAATGTGTATCAGTGAATTCAAAAAAGCACACTGTTTGGTGGTGTGGGAGATGGGGCCTGTGGCTTTGGAAGCTGTAGGATTAAGGAAGAAAGGATGACAAGAATGAGAAAAAGAAAAAAAAATAAAGAAAGAGAGAAAAGAAAAACATAAGAAAAAGAACAGTCATAAAAGAGCAGTGAAAGGAAAGAGTATTTATTTATTTATTTATTTTTAATAATTTAATTAGCTATGTGGGGTGAGGTGGGGGGGGGTTGGCTACTTAGAAATAAAAAAGGCCAGAGGTTTCAGAAGGGTATAGTCTTAGAATGAATGATACTCCCTGGTGGGACAGGAATCTTGGTAAAGAAAGAGGCTCAGCAGGGGAGCCTGCTAGGAGCTGGTCCCCAGGGACTGGTTATGGCGGGGGGGGGGGGGGAAGGGGGAAGAGGTGTGCTTAATAATTTAAAAGAAAGAAAAAAATTTTCCTTTTTTTTCTACTCTTTTTTAACCCAAATTAAGTTATAGTCACCTCCTTGGTGTCACCGCTAGGACCCCTTATTGACTGGCCTACTAAAGGCAGAAAATCCTACCGTTTCCAGAAGATGTGGTCAGAGCTCAAGCCACTAGCAGCTTCTCAGTCCGCCATCTTCCGGGAACCCCTGATCTTGAATTTCCTATCTCCCTCTATTATGGACTTTCACACTTAAATTAGGTCTACCTGGATAATTTTCCCAGTTCAAGATTATTTATCATATCTACAATATCCCTTTTTGCCATGTAGAGCACATAATTGAGATTTTTTTATTTATAAAATGCAAACACTGAGAAAACCATAGGATAAGAGGGGTACAGCTCCACACAATTCCTACTACCAGAAATCCACACCCCAACCCCTCCCTTGATAGATTTCCTATTCTTTAACCCTCTGGGAGTATGGACACAAGGTCATTGTGGGATGCAGAAGGTGGAAGGTCTGGCTTCTGTAATTGCTTCCCCACTGAACATGGGCATTGACAGGTCGATCCATACTCCCAGCCTGCCTCTCTCTTTCCCTAGTGGGGTGGGGCTCTGGGCAACTGGAGCTCCAGGACACATTGGTGGGGTCGTCTGTCCAGGGAAGTCTGGTTGCATCCTGCTAGCATCTGGAACCTGGTGGCTGAAAAGAGAGTTAACAAATAAAGCCAAACAAATTGTTGAACCAAGCAAGTTGTTGGCTAATCACGAGCCTAAAGGCTGGAGTAGTGCAAATGAAGAGGTGGAAGGGTGGGGGTGGGGGTCTCTGTTCTGTAGATAGCTAGTAGGCATATTTTAGTTATATTCCAAAGGGCCTGTGGCTATACTAGTTTTTATTGATTGTTTCTTTGTTTGTTTTTGTTTTCCCTGAGTCTGAAATCTGAAATGCAGGTGGATCCTACTTATTGTTTGGGGAGATGATGTCATGGCTGGAAAAAAGACCAGAAAGCTGGGCTCAGGGAAGAGAGTAGCTCCAAAATATGGGAAAGGTGTATAACTATTCTATAGAGCCTATATTTCCCAGGTCCTGGAACCTTTAGAGTGGTGCTCACTTACCTGCTTGCTTCTCTCAATTCATACCAAATGATATCGTACCTGCTGATCCCAACCTAATCAACACAAGGACTGCCACCTCAGTATGCTTCACTTCAGACTGTGTCCAGAGACACATGGAATGCCAACTCTTCAGCCTCATTACTCGGGTGAGACTTCCTTTCATAGGATTCTCTAATTCCATTCCAGGTAGTTCACTTCCCAATAAAGTTTCAAAAACTTGATATAGATCAGGTCCCAGGAGATAGGGCATATGTTCACATGTATCCATAAATTAGGGCAAAAGATATACCTGAAAGCAAAAGTACACAATAGTCCACAGTGAGTCAGTATGAAGTTCATAATGAAATAGTGTCTACTTAGACTTAGATACTCTCCTCACCTATTTCCTATGATACTTCTCTCACTCACTCTCAAGCTATCCTTATCAAAGCAAGGACTGCAAAAGTTGAAAAAAGGCAAGAGACTGGCATACTTTAATGATGACTCTTTAGTCACTATCAGGCCCCCCCATCAGCTGGGGCCCTAATCGGGTAGTC
Organism: Erinaceus europaeus; assembly: GCF_950295315.1. NCBI lineage: Eukaryota > Metazoa > Chordata > Mammalia > Eulipotyphla > Erinaceidae > Erinaceus > Erinaceus europaeus. The sequence continues at coordinate 66,908,578 of NC_080176.1, forward strand.
CTGAGATTCCCAAACATACATGATGGACTGGCATACTTTAACAATGACTCTTTAGTCACTATTAGGGCACCCCATCAGCTGGGGCCCTAGTAAGAAAGTCCTGAGATTCCCAAACAGACATGATGGGCCTAGACCTCAAATAAATCCCTCTCTCCATTGTTACTGGTCATCTCTATCAGGAACAACAAAACAAATTCTTTTGTGGACCCCCATGGGACCTGGCCTTCAACTTAGATCAACAACAGTAGAGAATGTTCTATCCTCTGAAGTGAGCCTGGACAACATATTTTATGCTACACATGAGGAAGACAGGTCCTGACATTGGGGCAGCTTGGAATGTTCCTACTCATGACCACAGAATGTGAGGTCAGATCTATAGGGATGCAGAGGTCACATAGACTCCTAAGCTGAATGTAGGCCCCAGATCACATTAAATCAGTGGGTTTTACAGTCAACAATTGAGAAATTTTGAGATTTGGAATAGAGACATGTTTTGGTGACAGTTATCTGCATATCATAATCTCCCCTGTGACCCACGAAGATGCCCAAAGATTCCTGTTTATCCCATTAACAAAAATAAATGTCTTGGAAAACCCATTCCAGGTTCACTGAAAGTTTCAACTTGTTTACTGTTCTACATGTCATATTTTCAAAGTCCCAAATTTTATAATCACGCTCATGGGTGATTCTAAGGAATGAATGGTCCATACCAAAGAAAACTTCCCATTTATGATATTCTGAGATTTTAGAACTAGCTATCTATTTTCAAAATACTATGATGCAACAGACTTCGGACATAGTTTTAGACTGTCTTTTTTGAAAACAGGAGAAAGTGGAATGTAGTTGGAATAAACCATAACGTTTTAAGTTTTACCTTTGGATTGAAATAGGAAAACTGAATGTTGCTCTGGTCTCTCTTACTCATTCTTTTTCTCTCATAAAATAAATATTTTTAAGTTAGAAAATGAAATTGAATCATAAATCCTAAACGATTTTGAAATCCAACTGGGCAAACTCCATAGGGTTTGAGGTTATAGGATTAATTCTGTTTCCTAAGATTCTCATCTGTATTCACCCCTCCCCCCTGACACTTAAGAATATTTCTGCATTTTACATGAAGGGAAGCATTTTTTTTGGCTATACAATTTAATTGATTTATATCCTGCAATTAGAAATCCTGACAGGGGATTTAATAATCTAATTTTGTCCCTCCCCTCAACCTTTTTTGTTTGTTTGTTTGTTTTTGTTTTTGGTACTTTACTGTTTAAAGCACAGGTAGAAATGGAGAGGAGTCCTGTCTTTTTTTCCAATACAAGTTGCTATGGTTCATTGATATTGGTGTCCCATCTGCATATCATATTCAAATGGGGTGGATCCAGTGAAGCATACAGGAAGACAAGCCATACCCCAGAGTTTCCAGGACTGGGAAAAATATGGTTTTATAAAGAGTGGGACGGGTTCCTGATGTCTTGGAGTTTAAGAAGGCAATAGATAGTTGTTATTATAACCAAGTTATTAGGGAATTTGGCTAATTTTGAAAATCCCATTGTTAGGATTTGCTGTATCATATTCTTATTTAATGGTATTTACTTATAGCTGTATCTTATATACTAACACAAACAGTTGCTTCTGTTCTCCCTGGTTTAAGACATTAGGTGATCTCAAATTTCAGTTGAACAGCCATTATGGGGAGTCGGGCTGTAGCGCAGCGGGTTAAGCGCAGGTGGCGCAAAGCACAAGGACCGGCATAAGGATCCCGGTTCGAGCCCCGGCTCCCTACCTGCAGGGGAGTCGCTTCACAGGCGGTGAAGCAGGTCTGCAGGTGTCTATCTTTCTCTCCTCCTCTCTGTCTTCCCCTCCTCTCTGTCTTCCCCTCCTCTCTCCATTTCTCTCTGTCCTATCCAACAATGACAACAACAATAATAATAATAAAAAACAGCAAGGGCAACAAAAGGGAATAAATAAAATAAAAAAAACCCAGCCATTATTAGAAATGAAATAAAAATTTGAACTCACTGTTAAAATTCAATCAGGTTACTGATTTGAAACCTTAAGTGCTTAGATTGAAGGAATATATACTTGGAACTGGGGTCTATGCATAAAAGTTTGAGAGTTTTAATCTAGTTTTCCCTCACATATTGATGAAGTCTTGTAATAAGATTATAAAGTAACAGAAGTGTATATTAACACCATTCTCACAACCAAAGGTCTGTGCTCCCCCACCCCCATCTCTATATAGTGATGCTAAATGTCTACCCTCTCCCCCACCCAGAGGTTTTTACTTTGGTGACGTACTCCAAACTCTGTCAGATTCTACTTTTATTTTCCCTTTCTGTTATTTCTTAACTTCTGTTTATGAGTAGGATCATCCCATACTCGTCTTTCTCTTTCTGACATCTCACTTAACATAGTTTCTTCTAGCTCCATCCAAGATGGGTCAGAGAAGGTGTGTTCATTATTCTTAATGGTTGATTCGTATTCCATTGAGTACATATACCACAACTTTCTCAGCCATTCGTCTGTTGTTGGGCACCTGGGCTACTTCCTCATGCTGCTTCCAGGTTAGGATCTCCTCTCAAGTATGTCCCAGACAATCTACCCTGTAACCTTGATTCTGCAAAGTTGATTGAGGAGATGTATAACAAGCCTCATTACATATGCATTCAGTAAGATGGACAATTCTAAAATGCATTCTGGTAAGAGAAAGAAACCAGATACATTTACCTGACATTGTGAAAGAGACAAATAAAAGCTACCAAAGATTATGTGGGCAAGATAAAGCTTAAATTACAAAAGTTGCACAAGGATATTTGGGGAGGTCTGATAGAGTTGTTCTATATTTTAATTGTCTTTGTGTTTACACAACTTTGTGTGTAAGTGCATGCTGCTGAGTACTACCGAGTGTGACATTAATTGTACATAAGAGAAATTTAAGAAACACACATCTTTATAGAAACAAGACAAGCAGGAGGAGGGGGATTTGAAAGATGGAAAATTTTGAGTTCATATGACTTTACATTTTATAAAAGCTAAAGATACAAAGTAAATGTAAGGATAAATTAAATTTTTTTCTTTAGAAAATTAATCATAATCCTTTTCCTCTCTGCTTATTTGCTTATCTTCCTTATCCCAAGGAAGATATGTCCTATACAGATAATTCAGATTGCTTGTTTAATTTCTCATAATGAACTCAACTTCAAATTTCACCCTTCTTTTATGAAACACTAACATATAATTCAACAAACACAAGGCAAGACTCTGAAACATAGAGTATTTGTTTACATTTAATTTGTTTTAGTAAATACCTTGGATATTATATTGTACGTTACTTGAGGGTAAGATCTGGTTCTGCCTCACACTGATTATCTCAGAGTTCTATCATGATCCCATGCTAATACTGCAGACCTGCAACATACCTACCCCCACTGAATCTATCTGTCAACAAACATTCCTAGAAATTCAGATATCCTACAGGCTTTGAGAATTATTTTATTCTTCATATTATTTTATACATGTTTTCTACAATAAGCATGAACTACTTTTATAATGAGAAGAAGCAATTAAAGTTATTTTGCAAATGCAGACACATCTGGGAGGGTTGTTTCAGCCTTATTGCTTTTCCTGAAACAGCTGATTTCAGTACCATGGAGGGAGAGAGAATGTGGATTTGGAGAGGATTGTCCAACATATTTGAGCAGAGGATTATTTTTGAGATGGGTTTATAGAGGCTGGAGGACAACAGGTTGATAAAAGATGGGGCAGACATGCAGAAAGATACTGAAAGAAAGTGGTCCTTAATGAACTTTTCCTTTCTCAAAACACTTGTACTGGGCTTCAGCAGCAGCAGCAGCAGCAGCAGCAGCAGCAGCAGCAGCAGCAGCAGCAGTGATAGAAGGAAGAAATACTGGGAGTCGGGTGATAGCACAGCGGGTTAAATGCACATGGCACAAAGCGCAATGAACCCGAAGGATCCCAGTTCGAGCTGCTGGCTCCCCACCTGCAGGGAAGTCACTTCACAAGCAGTGAAGCAGGTCTGCAGGTGTCTATCTTTCTCTCCCCCATCTGTCTCTGTCTCTTCTCCTCTCTCAATTTCTCTCTGTCCTATCCGACAATGACATCAACAACAGCAATAATAACCACAATAAGGCTAAAACAATAAGGGCAACAAAAGGTGAAAAAAAAAAAAAAAGCTTCCAGGCGCAGTGAATTCAAGGTGCAGGCACTGAGCCCCAGCAATAACCTTGGGGGCAAAAAAAAAAAAGCAGGAAGAAATACCTTCTCCATTTTCACACTTTTTCAGACATATTTTTTTCTTGATATTGGGAGGCTAGTTTCACAGTACAGTTGGCTGACACAGGGGTGCCATTTCTCATGTCCCAGTGAGAATTCCTTGCAGAACACTCTCATCCAAAACTGAGGTCCTTCTACATCATTCTGCATAAGGCCACTAAGGTTTTCTCCACCACTTCCATCCCTCTGCTGCTCCAGATCCTCTGCTTTGGTGCCATACACCACACCTGGTCCAATTTTTACTTTGTGTTTTCCCTTTCTGTCCTTATTTCTTATTTTCCTCCTACAGGTGAAATCATTCAGTATTTGTCCTTTTCTTTTTGGCTTATCTCACTTCACAAGGCATATTTGATTCTATACTTTTGAAGCAAGAATCCAGAAGAACTCTTACTTGCTAGAACAGTATTTTTTCTAACCCAAAGTTCAGAAGCTAATTGGTGACAAACTTCTCTCAGTTAGCAGGAAAAGTGAGAAAATATCAAACTATTTTTTATTCATTTAAAATCCATATATAAACTTTTCTCTAAATTTGCTGTAGGTGTGCTCTTTATAAGATGATAAAGATAGGTCTCGGTTTTGGTTTTTCTAGATATTGACATTCAAAACCTTGGTTTTTCTGCTTTAGGCAGAAAGATCTACAGTTGTAGGGAATGCATTTGTCTTCATTCTCCAGCCTTGAAGTCTTGTGTCTACTACTGTGTCCAGCACATAAAAGGATTCACACCAAATAAACAGCTGTTTGCTCTCTCTGACAATATTATATCAACCATGATATGCACTGTTTACATGAAGTAGAGCTCAATATAAAACTAAGATTAGGATCAAGTCCCTTTAAATAAATCTTCAGGTAGTTCTTTTTTAACTGACAGAAATTTCCTAAATAACATGTTTGCATATATCATATTTCAAATGTAACTTGTCACACTGGGATATGTTAATGGGATATGTAACAGATGTATCCCATTTGGAATAGTTCTGATGTTATTTCTTTCAAATAAACATTTCTTCATTTGTTAACTTACATATAACTCATCACTTTCCAGCAATATATGTTTCCTTATGTCTATTACTTCACCTGACATGTGATAAACACACGAGCTATTTTGACGAATGAATTCTTCATTCCTCTGCAGTCTGCTCAGCGACAGTGTCTTGATTATATTATATCCTGTGGTGGTAGGTACATTCGGGCATCAAGTAATCACATTTCTACTCTTTTCTCTTATTATTCTTCTCACATACTGCATGCTGCTCTGACACAGAATCCTCAGAGATAACGTCTAGACTGGTGTTAAAAGATAAATCAAAGTTTTTTTCTGAGTGTGACTGTTGAGGGACTGGAGAACGGGGGGCAGGAAAAGTTCCAGAAAAAGGAACAGTTCATTAGAAAGAATAGCACATGGTTCCAGGTTCTCTTCAATCTGCACTGTGTGCTGTTTGCCAAGTTGTACTCTCTGGGAATATGCTCAATTTCTCTTATACCCCTAAGACAAAATGATTTCTTATTTTCCACTGGTATCATCAGTGAACTAAACATTTTAGAAGCCTTAGATCACCTATTAATTATATTTAATTATTACAGTATTTTGCTTCAAGAAGCACTCAATGAATATTAATTGAATAAACATTAATATGTAAGGTTCATTAATGACGTATTTAGGTAACACTTTATAGCTTGTAAAAAGTCATTGTCATTTTCTTTAAAATTGTGAAATTATTACCATTGTTATCTTGACCATTATTTTAATTTTAAACCCACATATAAACCAATTGTTCTTCTTTTTGATTGATTTAGCTTTATGGCTGTAAGTTAGCTATGTAAAAAATAAACATGTCTCCATGTTAAAAAAAATTATTGAGGCGATGTTCATCTCCATTGAACTAGTAAGAAAACAAACAAAAACAATAGCAAGTAAAATCTGAATAACAGGGAACAAATATGTGTTTCTGCTCTATGAAGGGAGAAGTATGAAGGGGAAACTAAGGGGTGTAAGCCCCATGGTAGAGTAAGATGATGTTTTGTTTGAGGTTGAAATATATTGATAAACTTTCGTGGAAAAATGTGGAAATGCAACCTTGTAAAATAAACAATCCTGTAAGTCAACATTTCTTCAGTGAGGTGATATTCAAGCTGGAACAAGAAGAGAGGGAGTGGAGGGGGGGAGGTGGCAGAGGGGGGAATAAATCACAGATGCCAGCAAAGCAAAACACATAGGTCTAATTTCCATATAAAATGAGTCACTTTAACAAGGTTTTGTTACAATGTACACTCTCACCCCAGCTCCCAACTCTTCCAGATAGATAGTTTAAAGAACATGTACTTGAAATATGTAGATGAGGAAATTTCTCTTGTATATCTTTGTCATTTGTGAACTACAATGACCAAATTAATTGCAAGACTTCCACATTATGCACTGTCTCATTTACTTTCTATGATGTTGAAAAGAAATATGAAGGAGTATTTTCTGAGTATACTCCAATTCCAGTTATCTCCAAAGAGCAATTCAGTCAAACTGGAACTGAATGATTTTGGCCCCTTTGTCATATATTAGGTGATTATATATGTGTGGGCTCATTTCTGGGCCTTACATTCTGCTCTACTGATGCAAGTGTTCATTTTTATTTCAGTATCATGCTGTCTTGATTACTGTTGCTATGTAGTATAACCTGAAGTAGGGGAGTATGATAACTCCATATTTTTTTCCTTTTTTTTCTCAGAAGTGCTTTGGCAATTCATGGCCTTTTGTGGTTCCACACAAAGTTTTGGATAAGTTGTTCAATTTATGTGAAAAATGCTACTGGGATATTGATAGGGGTTTTACTGAAATTGTAAATTTCTGTTGGCATAATGGCCATTTGAATAATATTTATTCTTTCAATCCAATAACAAAAAATGTTCTTCCATTTGTGTGTTCTTTGCTATTTCTTTCAACGATGTCCTATAGTTTTTGTAAAGGTTCTTCTCCTCATATGAGAGAATCACCCAAAGGTACTTTATCTTTTTGAGTTCAATTGTAAATGGGATTGAGTTTTATTTCCTTTTCTTATGACTTTTTGCTTGTATGCAAAAATACCACGCATTTCTGTGCATTAATTTTTTATCCTACTACAATACTGAATTTATTATTTCCAGTAGCTTTTTAATGGAGTCTTTGGGATTTTCTAGGTATATTGTCATGTCATCAGCAAATAGTGATTTGTTGATTTCTTTCTTCCCAATCTGTATACCTTTGATATATCTTTCTTGTCTAATTGCAGTGGCAAGGACCTCAAGGAGTATGTTGAATAATAGTGGACATCCCTCTCTGATTGCTAGTTTTAACTGAAATCTTTTCTCCATTGAGAATGATGTAGCTGTGATTTTTTCATAAGTAGTCTTTATTATGCTTAGGAACTGTCCTTTTATTCACAATTTTTGAGGATTCTTTATCATAAACAGGAATTGGATTTTGTCAAATGCCTTCTCTGCATTAACTGATAATGACCATGTGATTTTTATCCTTTTTTGTTGATATGGAGAATTACATTAGTTGATTTATATATTTTGAACCAATTATACTACCCACATGTTCTTGGTGGGTTATTCTTTGTTTGTGTGTGTGTGTGTGTGTGTGTGTGTGTGTGTGTGTGTGTGTGTACTGTTGGATTTTATTTGCCAAGATATTATCCAGGATTTTTGCATCAATATTCATTAAATATATAGGTCCATAGTTTTATTTTATGGTAGAGTACATTCCTGGATTGGGGATCAGAATAAATTAGCCACATAGAACATGTTTGGAAGTGCTTTCTCTTCCTCAATTCTTTGGAAGAGTTTGAGGGAAATTGGTGTTCTTGTTTGATTGTCTTGTAGAATTTGTAGTAAAGCATGGGCATGGGCTTTTATTCATGGGAAGATTTTTGATTATTGAATCAGTTTCTGTACTAGTGATTGGCTTGTTCAGGTTATCTGTTTTCTCTCATGTTAGGGTTGGCAGGTGGTGTGGTTCTAGAAATTCATCTCTTCTAGTTTGTCCAATTTATTTGCAAAGAGATGTTTGGGGGGGTCAATGATGGCTCACCTGGTTGAGTTCTCAAAGTCTCAGGTTTGAGCCTCTGGTCCCCACCTACAGGGGGAAAGCTTTATAAGTGAAGTAGTGCTGCAGGTATCTCTATGTCTCTCTCCCTCTCTGTCACCCCCTCCTCTCTTTATTTCTTGCTTTCTATCTAATAAATTAAGATAAATAAAAAATTTAAAAAATATAAAAACGAAGATGTTTGCATTATTCACATATGATTCTTCGTATCTTCCCCATCTTCTATTGTAATTTCACCTCTCTCATTCCTGATTGTTTTTATCATAGCTTTCTCTCTTTTTCTTTTTGTAAGCCTAGCCAGTGGTTTATCTATTTTATTTGTCCTTTCAAAGAATCAGCTCTTGGTTTCATTAATGTTTGAGTCATCTTTCTAGCTTCTATTTGATTAGTTTCTGCTCCACTGTTGACTGTTGTCTTCCTCCTACTGTCTTTTGGGTCTCTTTATTACTCCATCCTAGTTGATTCAATTGTGATGTTAGGTAGCTTATCGGAGATCTTTGCTGCTTATTAGGAGGATCTGAATTGCTATAAACTTTCTTTAGCACAGATTTTGGTGCATCCTGGAGGGTCTGATAGTTATTATCTTATTTTCATTGTTCTCCAAGTAATTCTTAAGTTCTCTTTGTGTTATTTGGAAGTGCATTGTTCAATATGTATAGTCTGAGTGTATTTATTTGTTTCTTTTAATGGCTGGTTTATTTTTTATTTATTTTCCCTTTTGTTGCCCTTTTTATTGTTGTTGTAGTTATTATTGATGTTGTTATTATGTCATCATTATTGGATAGGACAGAGAGAATGGAGAGAGGAGGGGAAGACAGAGAGGGGGAGAGAAAGATAGACATCTGCAGACCTGATTCACTGCCTGTGAAGTGACTCTCCTGCAGGTCGGAAGCTGGGGGCTTGAACCAGGATCCTTAGGCCCATCCTTGCTTTTTATGCCATGTGTGCTTAACCCGCTGTCTACCGCCCGACTCCCTAATGGTTGATTTCTAACCTTATCACCTCATGATAATTTTTCTGACTCCAGTATTCAAATATATATTAAGGTCACTCCTTGAGAATGTTCCATGTGCACTTGAGAATATTGCATATTCTTTTGGGTAAATGAAATGTTCTGAATATATCTGTTAGGTTCATCTCATTTATGACTTAATTTAAGGCCTCTATTTCCTTGTTGATTTATTGTCCTGATTATCTGTCCCTTGCTGTGAGTAGCTTGTTGAGATCTCCTACTAATACTGTGTTGCTGTCTATGCTTCTCTTAATGCCAGTAAGTACATTTTTAAAGTATATTCAGGTTCACACATATGGGGAGCATATATATTAATGATGGTTATGTCTTCTTGTTGGATTGATCCTCTGACCAATATTTAGTGTCCATGTCTATCTCTTTTTACCTTCTTTGCATGAAAGTCTATTTTATCTGCTCCTAAAATAGCTGTTTTTGCCTTTTTGTTTGCATTTTGGCTTGGAATACCTTAATATAGCCTGCCATCTAGAGCTTCTGTCTTTCTTTTGAAGGTGGGTTTCCTAGATACATAGAATAGATGGATTTTGCTTTTTTATTTTTTGGACTTGGAATTTATTTTTTTATTTTTATTTACTTTTGTTTATAAAAGGGAAGCATTGACAAAACCACCAGATCTCTGTATCCCTTACCCTGAATTTTTTGACTGGTGAATTTAAGCTATTCACACTTAGTGTAATTATTGATAAGTGTGGTATGATTGTAGCCTTTTTTGGGGGGGGGTAACATTGCTTTATGCTCTTGTTGACTATTTCCCTACTTGACTGCTTTAATTTTTATATTAAATCACAATATACATATACATATTTATGTCATAACAATATTCATTATTTCTAAAAGATATTTACTATTTTACTAATGAGACAGAGAAATAATGAGAACAAAACATCATTCTGGCATGTGGGTTTCCAGGAATCATAGTCAGAACCTTATGTATGTATCTAAGTCCTAAAGTCTGCCACTGACTCACCCTTCATTCTCCCCTCAACTTTTGTGTTATGAAACTCTAGTCCTCCAAGAAATAGAAGTAGGAAGCATGACCATTGGGGACATTATGATTGGCATGTAAAACAGTCACTCCTCAGATTTGTAGCATATTCTACTTTCATGTATGATTGCAAATTTTTATTTTGGGAGCATATTAAATAAAAATTCAACTTTTGTTTTTGTTTGAATTTGAAGGATGAAGATAATAGCAGTGAGACAACTGCCAGTGTTGTAAGACCAAATTAAGTTACATATCACCGGAATGATTCTTTTTCTTTCTCAACTTAAATATATCAAAATTTGGCTTTTCAGTATTGGGTTTGATCCCTGTAATTCCATAATAAACCTTTTTTTTTCCCAAGCTCTACAGTTAATTTTTTTATTGGAATTGAAGTCTTTTAATAACCCAGTAGCTGACTGAAATCCACACACAATGTGTAATTAAGAAGCATGCTTGGACTTTCACTACTTAAAATGCTTTGTAAAGGTAGGTAGTTCCTCTGAAGAGTCAACATCATGTTCCACTAATTGAAGCCTGAGGGTAGAATTTAATTAATGCCCCACCAGACCAATGTCATGTCTGGACAGTGAATGAAGTTACATAGTATAAGACTTCCATAAAACATCAGAGAAATGACCAATTGTTTTTCAAAGCAGAACAAAATTATCCAAGAGATTGCATGACTATAGTTATTTTTTTTCCTTTTAAAGCATAGACTCTATGATGTAAAATAAATGTTTAGAAATTTTAGAAATCCCTAACTTTGATAGATGTAATGTTGCCAAGTTCCTATTGAGGAATTTTATTTTTATGTTATAATTATTATAAGTTTAATGATTTTGTTATTTTCAGCTTTACCATATTCCTTCTTAAACACATGCCTTTGTTTATGAAATCTTTTTTTTTTGTTTGCTTCAGTATTTTTTTGATACACAATTAAGGTTTCCATAACTGGTATCTGATTTTAGCTGTATCCTTCACCATAGTGTGCAAGAGACTTAAAAATAACAGTGACTTGCAGGGCTTGCTTTTTCTTTCAGTACCTCTCTCTTAGATCCCACCCTAATGAACACTAGTAATAGAAATATCACAATTATTGACTCATATATAGAGAAAGAAGCCATAAAAATTACACTGCTTAGATAAAAGAGGAAGATGAGTTATGATGAAATAATTCTAAAAAGAAAAGTGTGGCAAATAAGTGAAGGTACCTAAGTCTTTCTGAACAGTAGCTGAAAGTACCATTTGAAGACATTATTAAACACCAGGAGTTGGGAAATTGCTAGAGAATGCCTAAAGAGAATAATCAGATCTTCTAAAAATAATTATATGACAGGATGATGAAAGAAGAGCCTGAGATCATGATAAGTTGTGTGGTCTGACCAGGTAACCTCACCCTCTAGTTCTCAGTTCCCTTTTCTACTTACACACACACACACACACACACACACACACACACACACACACACACACACACACACACACACAGGACATCTAAGGAACTAGCACTCTAGCTTCTTATTATCTGTTGTGTTGTGATCATGCTGACTTCGCTTATGTGACTTTCTCCTTTTTTTTTTCTCCATTTGCAAAGGAAAATGGAAGTTCACCTCTAGGGAAAACTAGAATGGCTGTTTTAGTGTTTTAGATCCTAAAGGATCATATGTTTAACTTGACCTAAAGGAATAAGCAATTATTGGATATCTACTAAGCCTTTAGTCATATACAAAAGACTCTAGTTAGACTCAGAAGGAATAACAGGGCCCAAACTTTTAAAAACAATGAACTAACAATCTAATTAAAAACACAATAGATTGACCTGCCAACACCCAAGTCCAAGGGAGAAGCTATTACAGAAACCACTCCCATATTATGGAACCCCAAAAGTATTCTGGTTCATACCCTCAGAGGGGTAGAAAAGTTAGAGGAAGATGACTAGAGGACTGAACTCCAATTCCATCAAGACCTGGAGAAAGAAGATGAAAAAAGGAAGGACGTTTGGAAGTAATATCAGGTGTAAGTGTGACTTGGAAAGGAAGAGAAGGTAGGACCATAGAAAAGATGGGCAAATATATATAGTTATAGAAATAACAGCCCATCGCTGTGATCTTTGGAGAACTACTGGAGTTTCCAGTTGAGGGAATGGGATGCAAAGTCCGGTGATGGAAATGGATTGGAATTATACCCATATTATCTCATCTCATAATTTTGTAAATCAATATTAAATCACTAATAAAAAAGATAGTTTAAGAAGATCTGAGCATTAATAAGGTACTGAATTAAAAATAAATCTATAAGTTAGATCACCCATGGAATTTTTTAAAAAATATTTCTTTATTCCCTTTTGTTGTCCTTGTTGTTTTATTGTTGTAGCTCTTGTTGTTGTTACTGATGTCATTGTTGGATAGGATAGAGGAAATGGAGAGAGGAGGGGAAGACATAGAGGGGGAGAGAAAGACACCTGCAGGCCTGCTTCACCGCTTGTGAAGTGACTCCCCTACAGGTGGGAGCCGGGGACTTGAACTGGGATCCTTCCACCAGTCCTTGCGCTTTGCGCCATGTGCGCTTAACCTGCTGCACCACCGCCCGACTCCCACCCATGGAATTTTTATGAGATTCACTAGGCATTCCTTAAATGTTTAGTTAAAGCACTTAAGGACTACCATCTAGTGAATCAAGTGGTAGAATCTGTGAAAGGTGGTAAAAAACCATGGACTAGCATGAATGAGTTACACGGTGTCTTGAAGAACTTGTTAATACGGCAACAGAGCTTATATTTTGGTAAAACCTATTTTAACTTTTCCTTTTATGTATTCTTAGCTCTATCTGCCTTCCCCAATTAGCCCGTAGTAGTATATAGCACCAATTCAGTAGCTACTTGATCACACAAGTTCCGTAATTTGGTCCCAGATATATTCATCCAATTAAGGGCTCAAATTGCTCACGCTACTGCTTCCAAGTTATTTATAGGAATGACATTATTTTCAATATGCAAATAATGAAGAGACAGAATGAAGTAGACTGTTTAGAGACTGGGTTATTTTTCTCAGAATTCCTATGAAATTAGTCCTTTAATTAATGTCACATTTATATCAGATTCCCATGTGGAAAAAATAAATGTGGATCTCTTTCATGACATAATTGGGGAACTCCTCAAGTCATTCTTAGACTCCAGCCTGGTTCTTTGAAAGGGAACCAAGTATAATATGACCCCCCCTTTTAAATTATAAGAAAGGCATCAGGCACACTTGTAGTGAGGTGGTGGAAGGTGGTACATATGAGGACCTATTTCTGGCACTGGCCCATAAAGTAAGATTGTCCTGTGTTAAAAATACAAAATGGCGTGGCGCAAAGCGCAAAGGCCTGTGTTAAGGATCCTGGTTTGAGCCCCTGGCTCCCCACCTGCAGGGGAGTTGCTTCACAGGTGGTGAAGCAGATCTGCAGGTGTCTGTCTTTCTCTCCCCCTCTCTGTCTTCTCCTCCTCTCCATTTCTCTCTGTCCTATCCAACAACAATATCAGTGACAACAAAAATAATAACTACAATAATAAAACAACAAGGGCAACAAAAAGGAATAAATAAATACCTATAATTTTTTTTTAAAAAATACCAAATGGATGGGGGTATGGATTGATCAGCCAACACCCATGTCCAGCAGAGAAGCAATTATACAAGCCAGAGTTCCCACCTTCTGCAGCCCCCAAATAAATTTGATCCATATTCCCAGTGGGGGAGAAATGATAGAGGGAAGATGACCAGAGAGCTCTGAATCCCAACTCCATCAGAACCCAGAGAGAGTAGAAAAAGGGAGGGACATTTGGATGTAGTGATAGGTGTATGTGTGAGTTGGAAAAGAAGAGAACCATGGGGGAAAATTGCAAATATATACATATAAAGACAATTGTAGAAATAATAGTTAGCTCATACCTGCAACCTTAAGAGAACAGCTGTAGCTTCCAATGGAGGGACTGGGGATTCAGAACTCTTGTGGTAGGAATGGTACAGAGTTGTACCCCTGTTATCTTGTAATTTTGTAAATCAATATTAAATCACTAATAATAAAAAATTACCAAATGGATGATCATAACAATGAAGAATTAGGAAAAGATTTTGGTAGTTACCCATGTATCCTCTTGGCACTGAACTATGCTGTTGGACTTGAAGGAGACATAGAGAAGGGGTTTATAGAAAGAGAGGCAGTGACTTAATAAAGAGCAGCAAAAGGCTTCAATAGTATTAGAATGAAATTGAGACAAGATTAAAAATATATACATTTCAGCTACATAAGCAAAACTAGCTCACTTTATGAACAAGACTATTTCTTATAGAATTCTGTATGATTAGGTCCAGACAGTGGTGGTTAAGCACATATATTACCAAGCACAAGGACCTGAGTTCAAGCCTCTACTCCTCACCTGTAATGGGGAGGGGATGCTTCATGAGCAGTGTGGTCTGCAGATGTCTGGCTTTCTCTTCACCTCTCTATATCTCCATCCTCTCTGTTTCTCTCATTCCTATGTAATAAAAATTAGAAAGAAAAAAAAAGAAGGAAAAAAATGACCACCAGGAATGGTGGACTTGTATTGCTGGCCCCAAGCTTCAGTGATAAACCTGGTGACAATATAAAAGAGAAACAATAATAAAAACTCTAATAATAATAAAACAAGTACAAATTATCTAGCCAAAATGACAATGGTTTTTAATCACCGCACTTACATATTCTGCCCTCTTTCATTAAGTAATCAGTTTATTATCCATCCTGTGAAGTCATGCCTCCATGTTTTATTTAAAATGTTATTCTAATTATTCTCAGTTAGCAAACTATTCTTTTCTGTAGACTAAATCTTTACTGAATATGACTATTTTGGTTTTAACTTTTCCTATTTTTAAATTTTTAATGAGACCCTCATATCTCTTCAAATTTAGGTCACAAATTCTCTCTCTCCCTGTCTCTTTCTTGCCTCCCCCCCCGCCACATACATAATTTCTTTGATTAGTGTCCCTGATTTTGTGTTTTTCTTTGAGAGCTTGTTTGGAGGTTCTATGTGTCATATAGGTAACATATAACTGTAACTTATAGTAAAGTGTTAAAATTTGAAAAAAAAAATTCCTCTGATGGAAAGATATTAAAGTAACAGTTTTTTCTTCTGTCATGTTCAATGGATGAGAAAGACATTCCATATAGTGTGCCAGTGCAAAATAATATTCATAACCTATTCTCTTATTTACTTATTGGATAGAGACAGAGAAATCAAAAGGAGGGAGATAGAGAGGGAGAGAGATAGAGAGACACCTGCATCCCTGCTTCACCACTCAAGAAGCTTTCCCCTGCAGGTGGGGACTAGGGGCTTGAACCTGGTTCCTTATGCTCTATAATGTAAGCACTTAACCAGGTGTGCCACTACCAAGCCCTAACCATAACCTACTCTATAAGGTAGCATGGTTTCGGGAAATCTAACTGCTACTTGCCAGATTGTCTCCCCAAAATAAAGTAGCACAGCACTTAGTGTAGGAGTTGGTTTACTATTTAGTTATAAATCCTCAGAACCAGCAATTATTTAGGAACTGAACCCAGCACACTACTACTAAAAGTAAAATAATTCCAGGGTCATATATCATATATCCTGTGAAGACAGTGTAAAATAGCTTTAGGATATATCAACCACTCTAAATCTTGAATTTATCTAACTTTAATTCATAAAAAAAGTCAGTGACAGTGAGATTTAGTTAACTAAATCTCATCAATACGATTTCTTTTCTAACATTTGGTGAGCTAAGCAACAAAAACCATCTTGTGTAGATCATACTAGTTAACATGCTGATAATGTCTTAATCTTTTATAGTAAATGTTTGTCAATGCATTCTTGATTAAGGTGAAGAACCTTCTCTGAGTGTATAGAGTAAAACTTGCCAACGAGACAGGCATGGTCTGTGCTGGCGCACAGGGGAAGTAACAGACTTCATAATGAAGGGTTGCTATTCATTCCATTTTGCAGGTAGTGGAGGCCCAGAGAATTAGAACTTGAGCTGGGTCCCAGAGGTAGGAAGTGCAGACAGATCTAGTTCAGAACCAGCATCTACTTCTTTTCTATGCTATAATTCACTTCTGGCTTCTGCTGTGTCTTTAATTTTCCTCATAATCTGTCTCTCCAGAGTAGTCTATTTCTGTTATTTTCTTTTTATGACTTGCCTTTTCTTGCTTCTACTAGTGAGCAAATTAAAATTCTCTTGGAGCTGAGCATCCACGTATATTAATTTCTGTGAGCATTATGCTTTTAAAAAATAAAAGTAATTAGTAGAACTTAATGGAAGAGTAGGGCCTAGCTTTGGAGCTGAGACCTTGTGAAATCTGCTTCCAGGGTTCCCAAGAGCTGTGGAAATCTGTTCTCTTATGGAGAGCCATAAGTGGTTTGTGATTGTGTTTGATTTTAAGGTTAACAAAGGAGGGAATGGGAGCAGGTGATGCCTGGGCTATGCTTGATGACTCTGGCTCCATTTGGGAACATGTTTCTGTGGTGACTGGCTGGTATTGTGTAAGGATTATTATTAATTCTAACTATCAGCAGGGCCTGAGCCAGATTAATCTCCATATGGCAGAGAGACACAAGATATCAAGTGTAACCATCGACACACACAGGTCCTAACCTTATCTACATGCTGGCACAGAGCGTGTCAGTTTCTAATTCTTCTTTGGGAATATATCATTTGATTCATGTGTGAAAGATCAGTAAGGGAGGAGCATAAATCCTACTTTTGTTCAGCCTTCTCAGCAGTTTGTGCCTACTAATTCCTGCAGTATGCATGATGTATAACATAATGGCAACCTCTCAGATTTACTGTCTCTCCTTGGAGTAAAAATTAAGCAGGCAACCATTTATTAACATTTCCAAAACAGAAACCCATGCTCTGGTTAGCATTAGAAGTTTAGACAATCTCGGTGAGTGAGAAAGTCCTTCTAGATCCCTTTCCCCAAGCCGTTCATTCTCAAGCATGTGGCAGCAGATGTGATTATTGGAAGGTGCACTATTTAGTCTGCCCTCCCCCTAACTTGCTCCCCCTCCAGTGTCTAGGTGCTTCAGACAGATCTCTGGGCAAATGTTCTTTAGCTCACAAGTTGTCCTTGGCCACTATATATAAAACAGGATTGCACTTCTTCCCAAGCCTCCCTTCCTTATTCATTTTGAGTAATTTATTACTACCCAATCCACAATTATAATCATATGTTATCTATCTGACTCTTAAGTTTTTTTTTTTTTTTTTTGCATGGGGGCCTTGAAACTGTGACCTTAGAATCTCAGGAATAAGAGTCAGTTTGCATAACCATTATGCTGTCTCCCCTGCTCATTATTTATTACTTTTTAATGTGGAGTCAGGAACTGAACCTAGGAGTTCAAACAACTGAAGCATAAGCTCTACAGTTTGAGCCACCTTCCTGACCCAGATTTTATTTTATTTTTTAATTTCTTTTCAGCATCTTAGACTTTGTTTAATTTTTATTTATAAAATATAAATATCAACAAGACCACAGGATAAAAGGGGTACAATTCCACACAATTCCCATGACCAGTTCTTCATATTCAGTTGCCTCCCTTGATAGCTTTCCTATTCTTTATCCCTTTGGAAGTATGGACCAAGGATCACTATGGGGTACAGAATGTGGAAGGTCTGGCTTCTATAATTGCTTTCCCGCTGAACATTAGCATTGGCAGGTTGATGCATACTCAGAGCCTCTCTATCTCTTTTCCTAGTGGGGCAGGGGTCTGGGGAGGTGGGGCTCCAGGACACATTGGTGGGGTCATTTGCTCAGGGAAGTCAGGTTGGCATCATGGTAGCATCTGAAAGGTGGTGGCTGAAAAAGAGTATACATAGAAACAAGAACAAATTGTTGACTAATCATGAATCTAAAGGCAAGAATATTGCAGATGAAGATTTTAGTTCTCTGTTTTGGAAAAAGCCAGTAGGTCTATTTTAGGTATATTCCAAGAGGCCCCTGACTTTACTAGTCTATGCCTGAGCCTGACATCTAATATGCAGTTGTACCCAAGTTAGTCTGACAAAATGGTGTTATAGTTGGAAAAAGGACTAGAAAGCTGGATCAGGGAGGAGAGTAACTCCCAAATATGGGAAAAGTATATAAATATTGCTAACTGTAAACCTCATGTATTTCATCTGAGGCCCATATTCCACACAGGAGCCTATGTAACCTTTGCATCTCTGTAGGACTGAGCTTGCATTCTATGGTCACAGCTACAAACATTCCAGACTGCACTGATTTCAGGACCCATCTTCCCTAGGTGGTAGGTAGAGTATGTTGTCCAACCTCCCTTTGGGGAATGGAAAAGTTCTTTCCATTGTTTATCCACATTGAGGGCAAGGTCCTATAGGTCCCCACAAAGGGGTCCATTATGTTGTTCCTGATGGAGGTGATCAGTAACATGGTGAGAGGGATCTGTTAGAGGTGTAGGCCTATCATGTCTGTGTGCAAAACATATGAGTATGATGTTGGCTGTAGATTTGCTGTATATGGACTCCACTATCTTGAGGAATTTCCCATCTATTCCCATTTTTTTTGTAGTGTTTTGAGCATGAATGGGTGTTGGATTTTGTCAAAGACTTTCTCTGCATCTATTGAGATAATCATGATTTTTGGTTTTGATTTTATTAATGTGGTGAATGACATTGATTGACTTACATGTGTTGAACAAGACTTGCATTCCTAGGATAAATCCCACTTGGTTGTGATTAACAATATTTTTGATATACTTCTGTATTCAGTTGGCTAGGATCTTGTTCAGTATTTTTGCATCTATGTTCATCAGAGATATTGGCCTGTCGTTTTCCCTTTTTATTGTGTCCCTATCTTCTTTTGATATCAGGATAATGTTGGATTCATAGAAGGTGGGAGGGAGTGTTCCTGTTTCTTTGATCTTTTGGAAGAGCTTTAGAAGTATAGCTATTAACTGTTTCCTGAAGTATTTGTAGAATTCATTTATAAAGCCATATGGTCCTGGACATTTGTTATTGGGGATATTCTTAATAACTGTTTCAATTTCTTTGTCTGTGATTGGTCCATTTAAGTTTTGTAGTTTTGGTTCAGTTTTGGAAGGGTATATATGCGTCTAGGAATTCTTCCATTTCTTCAGGATTCTCTAGCTTAATGGTATATAGTTGTTCATAGAAGTGTTGCAAATTTTTTTGAATTTTTGTGGTGTCTGTTGTGATATCTCCTCTATTGTTTACAATTCTATTTATTTGATTCTTCTCCCTTTTTTAGTGAGTCTGGCTAGGGGGTTGTCAATTTTGTTTAATATTACAAAGAACCAATATTTGAATTCATTGATCTTTTGAATGGTTCTCTTATTTTCAATTTTATTTATTTATGCTCTGATTTTGATAATTTCAGTCCTTCTGGTTGTTTTATGGTTCCTTTGTTCCTCTTCTAAGTTTTAAAGGCATGCAGTAAGGTAATTTACTTGAGCTTTTTCTTATTCTCTAATGTGTGCTTTTATAGCTATGAGATTCCCCTTTGTCTGCAGCTTGTTCCCTTACCCCTCTGGAGTGAGGGGGTTGGGGACAGGGGGCGGTACAAAGGAGGAATAGTAATTCACAGGGGTCCACACTTCAGGATCTGGTATTTGCTATCTCCTTTCTGTATGTAGCCTGTTCCAGTCTATATATGATCTATGTGGCTTTCCTCCTTGGGTCCAGTTTGACCCTTTCTTTATGCTTCCTGTACCACTGGCTGGAAATACTGCCCTCACTCTATATTCCCAGCATTTAAGCAGCTGCTTTGCAGAGAGAAGAAAGTCAGGAGATATCCTCATGCTGCCATCTTGGCTCCACCCCCAGATATTATTTTTATATCTACTATTCTTGATAGAAAAGATAATTACCCCCTCCTCCTAGATGAAATAAAAACAGTAAAGCAAAACACTACTCCACTATCCTTTGGGTTCCACAGTTTTATTTTTCTTTTTTTGCTTTCACATGTGGGGCTGGAAGTCAAACCTAGAGCCTAATACCTCCTTGGTCCTAGCTGTTTCACTTAGAATTTGTGCTTATTGAAAGCAAAGACTGTTTCCATCATGGTTGTATTCTTTGAGCCTAGAGCACTGCCTGGCACACAGTAGGGATTCAGTGAATAGTTATGTAGGGACATGACATATTTACAAGGTTTCTTCTCTTTCCAGTGGCAATGGGGAAAATGTAGTTAATATCATTCAACACTCAAAGTAAAAAAACTTTAATTTGCACAATGCTGTTGGCAAAGAATATTTAATTTAACTACCATTAGCCTTTGTCCTGGAATGACTCCATGCTATTGAATTGCAAATATATCTGCTTTTACTTGGAGGAGACAGTAAAATGTGGTAGAACTATGTTTTCTTCTTTTTTAGCGTGCAATTTGCTATCTGTGGAATAATAACTAGATTATCTTTAATGGCAAGACACAAATAAAACAAGTTGGAAAAGAGCCAAAAGTTAATAAAAAATAAAGGAGGAAATGATGTAGCCTCCTCAAATTAGGTAAATTGACTATATATTGAGGGGGGGGGAAGCTTTCATTAGTTAACAGTGGCCCCCAAATTGAAGCATTAGCAGTGTTTATTACTGGAAATCTGCAAAACTTAAAACTAATTATTCTATTATTTTCCTTTAAAGCTTAATTTAGCCAGTAGCCATAACAATAAAGTCTTTCATTGAAGGTCATTTGAAAAAATAATTAAAAAATAAACAAAGAATAGGTGATGTTTGAAGAACAGCTCTCAGATACTGCTAAAGTTATCAAACACTCGTCATCCTCAATATGCTTTTGCCAAACTATCAGCCCATATGAAATGATTCCTTTAAATTATCCAGTAGGAAAGTCAAAATTTTTAACTGATTTTTTTTCCAGTCAGATCTTTGCTGGAATTTTGCATCTGTATCAGTGTCACCACTCTTGGCAGACTTTTTTTCTTTCTTTCCTCCCGACATAGAGTAAGAAACAAAGAGGCAGAGAGATTGGAGGCACAAAGAGAAAGATACCATAACACTGCTTCACTACTTGGGGAGCTTCCAGGTTGCATGGAGCTTCTATGTGGTAAATGGAGGCTTAAACTCAAGTCCCCACCCATGATAAACCGTGGGCTCTATCTTCTAACCAATACAGCTAAATTCTATTGACAACTTCAGCAGGGCAAGAATCTACAGCCTTTTCACACTCCTTTCCGTTATTTCAAGTCTTATAGTGAAATTTAAGGTGAGGTAGCTGTTCAGACTGTCTAGCAACCACACAAGATTATCCACACATCAGGCCACTCTCACTGTAGGAACCCATTGTCAAATACTATTCCTAGAGTTTAGTCTGTCATAACTAACCAGGTTCCTAATGTTTTTCTACTTATTTCTTTTAATTAATTAATTAATTACTTTTGCAAATTGCCATTTGAATGAATAGTTAATACCTGAGACAATTTTCTGGAGACAAGTATAGTATACGGTCAAAAACATGCGGGTATTTCCACTACACAGGACTTTTCAGAAATTGTTGACTTTTAGTCATGTCCACTTGCAAATTAGATGTATTTTTTTATTTGTTTGTGTTTAAGGTATAAGAAGTCTCCTATATTTGTTTGGTATGTGTCTTAAAGATTCTACTGGCTAAAAAATGTACTTTGGTAAATTTTTTGATACTGATTTTTTGATACTGTTGTCTAAGGTTATTACTAGAGTGTGGTGGGGGGCGGGAGAGAGGAAGAGAGTTGGGGGAGAGAAGAGATGAGATGGAATGAATTATCACATCTTGTTCATTGTTTTCTTGTCTTTACATGCCTGAGAATATCTTTAGGTAGCTTTTTTACTAACCCAGATGAGTGGGTTTTTCCTAAATCTAACAGGGCAACATATTTTCACAGTGACTGAACAACTGGACTAGATAATGTATATTCTTTTATCAGATTTTCACAGTACATTCATAAGAGAGCCTCAGCCTCCCAAGGAACTCTCTACCAACCCCATCATTGATTTACAGTTATTGAATATTTGAACTCAAAATGACAGGGAAGAAAATCCACTTCATCCCCCTTTTTATGGAGCAGAAAATTGAATTCAGTTGAGCAAAATGCACACCCTTCTTCCCTGTAACTGATTGCTGGACTCTTCCTGTGTAACACCAATGAGTCACTGCAAAAACTATGAAGGATGAATGATTTCTCCTTCACTGTGGCAGCTAAAGTTACATGTCAATGAAATAATAACAAAGTTAGGTAAGAAAATAGTTACCACACTTCAGCAAAGGCAGCTCAACATGGATGTATAATGATCAGGTAAAAAAAAAAAAAAAAAAAAAAACTTCAGAAGAAAATGTAACTGAGTTATAAATTGACAGTGAATGACTTCAGCATGAGTTAAATCTAGGAAAGAATTCTGGACTAGAAAACCTGCAAGATAGCTCAAATTGATAGTGCACATAATTTGTCATGCTCATGACCCAAGTTCAAGTTCTGTCCTCACTACACTGGAGGAAGCTTTGGTGGAGTAGTGTCTACCTCTCCCCCCTACCCCCCTTCCTCCTCTCTCTATTTCTGAAAAAGTCATCTGGGAGCAGACAGTTCCCGGTGATGACAAAAATAACAAAAAGAATTCTGAGCAGGAGCATACAAAAGTGACAAAGCCACTTTGACTGGAGGGAGGACCTCATGGAACAAGGGAGAGAACTTTACTCTGGCCTGCGATACATGCACCTAGAAAACAGGTCTCAAATGTGCTAGGACAGGTGTGATGGTGCAGAAATAGTGTACCAGCACTTTAGACTTAAGATGCATTGGATCGACCTTCTCATGGTGCATCCCATGAGTACCCATTCATTGGGAAAACTGATGATCCTTCCTAGCCGACTGAATCCACATGGATCCCAGTCACTTTCAAAGCCAGCAACAAGCAGCTCCTGACAGCTTTCAACCTGACGCTGTTGACTGGCTATGGAAGAAGGGCAAACGCTAGAAGAAGAAGAAGACCTAAGATCCTAAATATCACAGAGTCAGTCCTGGCACCACTACATGTCATAGCTGAGCACTGCTTTGCCCATTCACTCTTTTCTTTCTACCTCACAGTTCTGTAAAAATGAATAAATAAAATATAAAAATGAAGAATGCTTAAACTTATTTAAATATGAAAAATTGAAGTTAAAAAGTTTCGAGCATAAAGGTGATAATGGTATCTGTGTTTTATTAAGATGTATCTAATTGTAGTTTACAAGTTGAGTTTGAATGAGCAATAACTAGAAACGGGCTTACTGATTTAGAGTCAGTTTGGGATGCTTTACCTCCTGATTGCTGAGAGTTCCCAGGTATAATATAATCAGGGTGTTATGATGTGGAGAGACAAACTTGAACTGTTCTTTTTTTTTTTTTTGCCACCAGATGACTGTTTTTCCTCTTTTATTTTCTTCTTTCTTTCTTTCTTTCTTTCTTTCTTTCTTTCTTTCTTTCTTTCTTTCTTTCTTTCTTTCTTTTTTTCCTTTGATACAGAGTGACATAGAGGTCATGGGGCAGAAAAAGAGAGGCCCCTGCAGTGCTATTCCACTACTTATGGAACCCCATCCCGCTTACCCCCGCCCAGGGTGCAGACCAGACTTTGAAAAGAGGTCTACCATAGTGGGTACAATTTAGAACTGTATACTTTTGTAATATTATGATCTCATAAACTATTAATTCACTAACCAAAATGGTATATATCCTGTGCTAACAACTGTACTGCTAATCATTAACCACCTAGTTTTAAAAAGAAAAAGTCAAGTAAATATTTGGTGGTGTGATCAAGGAAATCATGTAGTGGATAGACCATTGGACTTTCAAGCATCAAGTTCTGCATTTGCTCTCTAGTATCACATGTACTACAGATGTGTACACACACACTCTTGAGCATGCCTATGCGCTACCCCACTTCTCCCCCTTTCATTCATAGATAAGTAAATATTCAGAAAATAAAAAGATTATGGAATTGGGTGGTAGTGCACTCAGTAGAACTCATATATATATATATATATGGTTCTGAGTTCAATTCCCAGTGGTGTGTGTGTGTGTTGAGGGAGAGGCTCATGAGTGGTGGAGCAGTGGGAAAGAGTTCCTTTATTTCTCTCCCTGAAATGTCTTTGTCTCTATAAGAAAGAAAATATTGGCTGTTGAGAATGGTGGAGTTGTTCTGTAAGTAACAAATCCCAGCAATATCCCTGGTGGTAATAAAGTAATTAAAATATAAAATAAACAAACAATAAATAATACTTTTAAAAACTATTTCCCAGGATTAAGGATCATTAAGAGTATGTGAAGGACATTCTTTACATTACCAAGACTCTTTCCTTGTGGAATTAAATACATAACAACACAAAATCAGGGTTGGGTAGAGAGTTGATTGGATATAGAAAATAGATACTGAAACTCCTATTTTGGTGTTCATTATAATGTTACTTTTATAGAAAAATTACCTTGTATCCCTGACAAAGATTAAATATTTTACTTCTCCTCATTATCAGCAACAATTTCTCTCATTAGCCATTCATCTCACTACTTACACAGCCATTTATCCAAATATGTATGCAAAATTAAAAATAAATAAAAGAACTAATTCATAAGGGCACACTCATAGGTAGACAAGGGGGTGTGAATGGTAGACATTGTAGGCAAAAATGAAGACTAATATTAAACTCATATTTCACATGGTGCAGGAGAGAAATTTCTCATTAGTTTATCTTATTTTATTATTTTCCCAGAAGACACTTCAATATTCCCTTCCACAACATCAGTTTTTAAATGTTCAATTTTTGTCTTAAATATAGGTTTAAATATCTAGCATGTTTCCCCTGAAATTTTCACCTTTATACATAATGTTGACAAGCTAAGCGCTGCAAATTTTTCTTCTTTAAATAAGTAATGATTTACACTTAGATCTGTGAGCATAGAACAAAGACAAAGTACCTGGATTGCAATTTGAACAGCTCCTTTTAGAACAGTGAATGCATATCTTAACTGAAAAGAGTACTGTGCACTGGAAAAGTTCATAACAATAGTATCTAACATGTATTGTGAGCCTCTGCTTGCTACATTCCTAGCATTAGATTTTACATTTATATACATTATTTATATTCTTAAAATTGATGCCTGGGTATGGACATACAGCAATATCCCAGTGTCCAAGCTCAGAATGATTGAATAAATTGTTCAAAGCTACTCTAAATAAATAGCAGAAATCAGAAGGAAACCCAAGTTTAAACCTCAGCTATTTGTTGAAATAGATACAGTTTAAGACAAAAACTGAACATTTAAAACTGACTTTATGGAAGGGAATATTGAAGTGTCTTCTGGGAATATAATGAAATAAGATAAACTAATGAGAAATTTCTCTCCTGCACCATATGAAATATGAGTTTAATATTAGTCTTCATTTTTGCCTACATGTCTACCATTCACACCCCCTTATCTTTGAGAACCCACTACCCTTAAGAGTGTTCTCCAGACTGCTCTCCACAGGGGTTGGACCAATTTACATTCCCACTAGCAGTTCAGGAGGGTTCCTTTGTTCCTACAACCTCTCCAGCATTTGTTGCCACTGTAGTTTCTGATGTATAACATTCTTACAGGGGTAAGGTGCTACCTTATTGTTTTCTTTATTTGTATTTCTCTGACAATAAGTGATTGGAGCAATTTTTCATATGTCTGTTGCTCTTTTGCATGTCTTCTATAATCAATATTCTATTCATATCCTCTCCCCAATTTTAAGTTGGGAATGTGGTGCCTCCATTTCTGCTTCTTTTTGTCAGTTTGATTTGGTGACTCTAGGTGTTTTCTGGTTCCACTGTAGCAGGGCAAGCTTTGATCTTAATTATTGCAACAACAGAGATCAATGTACAAGTTTGTTTTTTTTTAATAAATTGACATGAAAATACTGGGCTTCACTCGACCTTTTGGATACTGTTCCCCTTTCCTTCTCTTTAGTTTTTTTTTTTTATCTTCCCTCTTTTTTCTTTATTTTTTAATTCTATCTTAATATTTATTTACTTATTTGACTGGACATAGAGAAACTGAGCATGGAGGGGGAAGAAGAGGGGGAGAAACAGACACCTGCAGCCCTGCTTCACCGCTCCTGAAGCTTCCTCCCTGCAGATAGGGAGTGGGGGCTTGAACCCTGGGCCTTGCACTCAACCAAATGCACCACCCCTGGCCCCACTTTCCTCTTTTTTCTGTCAAAATTTTGCATCTTGCTATATATGTGCAGGATATCACGGTAAACTTTCACAGCAACCCAAACATAAAAAATGATCAGACTCAGAAAATAAGTGACGCAGGAAATAATTGAATCTGCTGTTACAAGCAAAATGAGATTTCTCTTTGGGCATTTGCTAATCATCTAGCCCCTGAAACAAATCAAAGTAAGATTACGGGACAGCTTAGATGTCTGTATGTCTTAAAACCAAGTCCTGTAGTCAGTTTCTGCTTCTGTTCAGTATTTCTTAATCAGAGCAATGAATGAGACCACTTAGTTAAGTCAATGTTTATTTGCAATCATAACTCTTTGAACTGGAGAGTATGGAAGACCACCCCCTCATTTTATCATTAAAGAGATAATTACCTACTTTGGTTTGTAATGTGGTGTGACATGTGAAATGTGTTCCTTCTCTCCTAGTCACATTCTCTCAACAATTTTATTCTCTTATTGAAATATTTATTTCTATTTAACACTCATTTATTTTTTAAGAAGAAATTAAGAGGGTACAGAGAGATAGAGAGGGAAAAAGTGAGAGACACCTGCAGCATTCCTTAATCACTTATGAAACTTCCCCCCTGCAGGTGGGGACCAGGGACTTGAATCAGTGTCCCTGAATATGGTAACTGGTAATATTACCATGCTCAACCAGGTGTGCCACTGCCTGATCCCCAAAATTCTATTCTTAAGTCTTCCAATTAGGAGCACTTAAGTATGCAGAGTGGATTTCAGAAAAGAAAAGTTTAGTTCAGTAAAAAGAGGATCCTCAG
This sequence comes from Erinaceus europaeus, assembly GCF_950295315.1. Taxonomy (NCBI): domain Eukaryota; kingdom Metazoa; phylum Chordata; class Mammalia; order Eulipotyphla; family Erinaceidae; genus Erinaceus; species Erinaceus europaeus. Next base: position 66,935,970 of record NC_080176.1, read on the forward strand.
AAAGTGTAAACAAAAAGTCTGTGCATTAGTTATTGTTGGTGGAAACCTGGAAGAGTTAAAGGATGTTAAACTCTGTGAGCAGTGCTATATATGAATGAACAGCTACTTTGTGGAATTGCAGTCCTTGGGGGATTCACATTGATTAAAATTTTCAAGTTTAGAAAAAACGTTTTGCAAGCTTTCATTTTGCTCAAAGTGCCTCTCTTTTCAGTATTAATTTTGGCAGCTCTTCCATAAATAATTACAAAGATTAATATTGATTTGTTGTATTTGAATTTTTAATGAATACATGTTTTGTTATGATACCTCTTTTTTAAATATTTATTTATTCTATCTTGTTGCCCTTGTTGTTTTATCATTGTAATTGTTGCTGGATAAGACAGAGAGAAATGAAGAGAGGAGGGCAAGACAAAGAGGGGGAGAGAAAGATAGACACCTGCAGACCTGCTTCACCATTTGTGAAGCAACTCCCCTGCGGGTGGGGACCTTGGGGATCAAACCTGGAGCCTTATGTTGGTCATTGCGCTTTGCGCCAGATGTGCTTAACCCACTGCGCTACTGCCCAACTCCCATTAAGATGCCTGTTAACCCTAGCCTTGATAAGTGAAGATTGTGATTTACTCATGAAGTCTTGCTAAGAATTTGCATCTAGGCTTCTCATTCCCAGGGTTAATTGAATGAACCTTGCACATAGCTCTGCACTTTCCCTCTTTTTTCCTTTCTCTCTTTCTTTCTTCCTCCCTTTCTATTGCCACCAGGGCTATTACTGGGCTTGAAGCATGCACTGCTTCTGGTAGTCATTTTTACTATATTTTGATAGGACAGGAAAAGTTTAAGAGAAAAAGGGGAAATAGAGAGGGGGAGAGAAAGAGCCAAGTGCAGCACATGAAGTTTACCCTCTGCCGGTGGGAACTGGAGGCTTGAACCAGGATACTTTCCCTGGTAGTATGCTCACCCTACCAGATGTGCCACTGTGCATCACTCTGGATTTTCTTAAAGACTTACTTGTTTAGAGTGAGGGAAAGAGTGATTCCTAGAATCACTATGGGGTATATAACATTGATGGGCCAGGTGATAGTGCACCTGGTAAAGTACAGACATTACAGTGTGCAAGGACCAGAGTTCAAGTCCCTGGTCCTCACCTGCAGCAGTGGAAGCTTCACAATGAAAAATGCTGTAGTTCTCACCCCCCCTTCTCCCCACCCCCTCCTCTCTCAATTTCTGTCTCTATACAAAGTAAATAATAATATTAAGATATGTGTAACAGTGCTAAGGATCACCCTCAGTACTTCATGCTTGTTTGGTGAGTTTGGTGTGTTGCACCAAAGCGGAGGACTTCAGCTAAGGATGTCAGTGATGTGGCTGGAGAGACTTTAGAGTCCTGAGCATGATGGTGGAAAAGACCCAAGTTTAGCATGAGAGTGTTTTGCATACCTATCACAGAGAGGTGAGAAAATGTACCCATGTATCAACAACTGTACTGTAAGCCATAAATTTGCCTAATAAAAATGATAAAAAAGAAAGTTCTGCACTCTAATGCTGAGCCAAATCCCTGACCACTAGGTTTGTGTTCAAACAGATCATGATATGGTCATGACAATTCAGACTGACAATAATAGAAAAACCAATTGAGAGTAATAAGAAAGAGACTACAGTGAAGTTTTCTATCATGTTTTTCTCCTGGGAGCATGTACTCTTTGTTTTTAGATTAGAAAACTGTGTAGAGCTATGGAAGGAACATTATATTTGATTTGAATTGCTGTTAGAATTGACATCTGAGGCTAGTCCTAGTATATCTTTGTCTCATTTTGGCTCCTGGGACATCACCTCCTCACTGATAAAATGAGAGCATCTGGTCCCAGAGAATCTTAAGTTTCTTCTTGCTGTGAAATGTAGTCTTTATCATTCTGTGCTGTTGATGACTATTGCCCAAGGAGCCTGAGGCACTCTAGGAGTGTGCTAGTTTAATGGATGTAAAAACCCTTCAAGCCAAACAAATATCCAAAAAACAAGTCCATTCAGATGTGTTTCAGTCTGCTGAGACACATACTGTGTGCCTCCTAGTAGGGTGCATTCCAGGGAAGAATTTATACTCAATTTGAAATCCAGAGATCTGGATTCTACTCCTCACCTTGACAATTCCTTAGGGAGTATCTTCTATTACATTTTATTCTCCTTAGCTTTAAAATGAGAAAACAACACCTTCCATACTCACTATTAGTGGTTTTATGAGTCAGTGGCATGTATAATTTAGTCATTTACAAACTATAGAGTATTCTAATATGTACTTTCTTTGTAGCAATGTCTAGTTCATGTAAAACACGAAAGTCTTTATAAGAGAGAACATCAAATTTTACGCTGTCCCCTTGCATGAATTTTAGATACCCTATATTTAAACTGCATAACATTGCATCCTGTAAAATATCTTGGGAAATATTTAGTGGATCAGAAATATACATTTAGTTGTAGTTTCTGAAAGACCTATATTATTTCTGGCTACCTTTGCTTGATTGCTCTACATAGACCTTTAGTTGGGATTCTGGGTCTTTCTCATGCTGTTCTTAACCAGAATAGCTCAGCAAATGGCATTTATTCTGAAATCTTCTTGGAACTAAGAACTTAACTAACTCCTCACATCTCTGAGCTATTCTATTTTTATTCCTTTATTCAATGAAAATATTATAAAGTATCATCATATATTTGTTACTTGTCAAGCCTGAGGATGAATTTCTGAAGTTGATAAAGTCTTGGTCCCCATAGACCTCATAAGTAATAAAAGTTATCACCTAATATATCTCAGCTCTTTCAGGCTGCTTGTTCCAGTGGTTAAGAGTATACAGACACAGACACATAACTTTGGTGGTGGTTTTGGTGTGGAACTACACATTGTAATCTTACAATCCTGTAAACCATTATTTATCACAAATAACAGTGTGATGGGGAGAACAGTACAATAGCCATGTTTACACCTTTATCTTGGGTTTCTAGTCTCTGGAGCCATAAGAAGAAAAAAATTCTATTGTTTAATACAGAGAGAAAGAGAGAGAGAGATGCTTTTGTCTCATTTCTTTAAAAAAAAAAAAAATCCTTAAATTTCTCCTTTTCCAGAAAATGAAAAGCAAAATCTCCTCCACAGTGAATATGCTTATGCCCCAGCCTAGTCCCTCAGCAAGCTGAGCTTTAGAGTTATGTAGGTGTCCTAATGTTGAGTCTTGCTTTGCATATACATTCTGATGACCCTAGAAGTGCCTAAAAGCGGTTATCAAAATCAGAGGGGAGACAAGTAGTATCGTTTGTCACATACATTTATCTTGTTTAATATTTTGCAAAGCTTCCCAAATCTCTATAGACTGACTTGATCCAGATATCCTCTTGTCATTGTCACTTTACCCTGTCATTGATTCAGATGGTATTGACAAGCCCCTAAAAGTGATGCAGGTGGTAGACACTCACCTCACAGCTGCAAATGATATTAGATTTGCCACAGATTTGAAGAACAAAGTTGGAAGTTTGGTACAGTGGAGTTGCTAATTATCGCCAATGCTGATTAGTCTATTGAAGCAGAGAGAATGAATCAGCATTTGCCACCCACTGCTTTTCAACAGGTGAGAAAACTGCGACACTGCGACTCTCTTGTGTCTGGACAGAGTGGAAGTGACTTGCAGCCCTGAGTAGTCCAGTATTGCTGCACTACCTCAGATGGTTGGCATCTTACTTCACAGCCAGGGTTCTCAGTGTTAATGACTAATAACTTTTGGATGAGCATCTATTAAATCTATATTTTGCTCTTTTTCTATTGCTTTCTCATACTTTCATTCTTTTTTTTTCTCTTTTTCTGGCTTTATTAAAGTATAATTTCTATGTCATAAAATTTCCTTCTATAAGTTAGGTTATGGCTTACTGTGAGCCAAATATAATATAACTAAAAAGTTAACTTCTCTCATATGTAAAATAGACTGGATAAATTGTAGTGTATAACCACAGTAAAGTATTCTGTCTGAGAAAAGAAAGAAATACAGAAGTTAGTTTTTTTATTATTGTAGCTATTGTTACGATGCCGCCATTGTTGGATAGGACAGAAAGAAATGGAGAGAGGAGGGGATGACAAAGGGGGAGAGAAAGATATATACCTGCAGACCTGATTCACTGCTTGTGAAGCGACTACTCTGCAGGTGGGGAGTCAGGGGCTCGAACCGGGTTCCTTACAACAATCCTTGTGCTTTGCGTCAAGTGTACTTAACCCACTGAGCACCACCGCCCAACTCCCCCAAAAGTTAATTTTATGTTACAGTTTTAATCTTACTGCTCAGGTTCTGCAAAAGCCTGCTTGACTGAATCTGCAGAGTGATCCTTATTTGGTCTTTCTTATATTGGCTGAGAGATTCCAGGCCAATATTTTATTTTATAATTTCTATTTATTAATTTATTTATTAGAGACAGAAATTGAGGGAGGGAGAGGTTGAGAGGGAAAGAGACAGAGAGAGATACCTGCAGCCCTGCACACCTGCAGCCCTGCTTCACTACTCATGAGGCTTTCCCCCTGCAGGGGGGGACCAGGGGTTTGAACCTGGGAACCTTGTGCTCTGTAATGTGAGTACTTAAACAGGTGCGCCATTGCCACTATTTTATATATTACTGTGCTCCATTCTTTGAAAAAGTTTTCCTTTTCCATTAGGCAACTTGAACATACCTGAATTATGCATTGGATGTATGTTTACTTTGGGTAGATTTGCCAATTAAATGTGTGCCTTTAAAAGAATGACCAAAGATTTAAGTCTTGTAAAACTGAAGAACATTTTTGCTGCGACCTGCTCAAGAACTCCTGAAGTAGAACTGGGAGGTGGCATAGTAGATTTGGTATCCTGGGGCTCTGAGCTTTTTCCTAGGCATCTTGTATGTCAGCTAATTTATTTCCCTCCCCTTTTCTTCTCCCTCTTTTCTTCTCTTTAATCTTGTTTTAATACATACTTAATCCATTTTAATTGGATGAAGTTGCTGATATTTTAACCTGATGAGGTTGGTAATAGGGGTAGTTGAGGGGGAAAGAATTTCGGTGGAGGGTGTGGTGACTTATGCACACCATGTATGTGTGTGAAGCTGTACTTTGGGGGTTTATCATATTTAAAACTATGGCTCACTCACTAATTACAAAAATTTTTGTAAAGTAATAGAATAGTACTAGAGCATAACCCCCTGCCCCCCAAAAATAAAACATGAAGGAAAAAGAAAAGTCTATAATATAAATATAGTACTGACTCTCAGAACACAACTCCAAAGACTGACCAACAGCCTGGAGAACATTTAAATTAATATGACATAGCAAGCTCAATTTTTTCTACAAAATACTAGCTGATAAGGCACTATTATAATGGTGTAGAAGAGAGCAGGAGTAGGGCAATAATAGCTATAGCTTCAGCAGTAGATGAAGGGATGCTAAAGGGAATTTAGTGTCTGAGAGGAAAAGATTGCTCCAAGTCAGACAGTACTCGCTTACCTCCTCTAGGGGGCTAGGCAGTAGCGCAGCGGGTTACTGTACAGACATCCCAGCTGGAGTCCCTGGCACTCCTGCAGTGGGGTCACTTTACAGGCAGTGAAGCAGGTCTGCAGGTGTCTTATCTTTCTCTCCCGCTCTCTGTCTTCCCCTCCTCTCTCCATTTCTCTCTATCCTATCCAAAAACAGTAGCAGCAGCAACAATAACAACAATAGCAACAAAATGGAAAAAATGGCCTCCAGGAGCAGTGGATTCATAGTGCAGGTACCAAAACCCAGCAATAACCCTGGAGGGAAAAAAAAAAATCACCCTGTAGAGTCTGATGAGGCCTCCCTACCTGAGGCAGGGGGTGGAGGGCGGGAGATATGACCTAATTGAGGTGAAAAAGCTTCATTTAGCCATATAGAATAAAAGTGAACTCAGTTTAAGGAGTCTGCCAGCTTTGTCAGTCAGTGCTTGTGGACTGCATACTTACACAGGAATTCATACATCACACAATACATTCATTTAAAATATATAATACCAGGGCCAGGTAGTGGTACACATGGTTGAGAGCATACATTTCAATGTACAAGGACCCTGGTCCAACGCCCTGCCCTGTCTTACTTGGGGTGAACTATTTCTGCAAGTACCACTCTTCTCTCCCCCAAGGTCCCCCTTTCTTCTCAATTTCCTTGTCTCTGTCTTAAATAAATAAAATATAAATATACTGATTATTTACATATATACATATGTATATATTGCACAGTGTATAATACAGTTACAGAGCTGTACAGCTGTCAACATAATGCATTTTAGAAAATGCATCCGTTATAAGTAATTACATCGAAGTAATAAATAATCTGCTTTCTGCCTTTGTAGACTTGTCTTTCCTGGACATTTCATGTAAATAGAATCATACAGTATATAGTCTTTTAAAATTGATTTATTTCACTTTTTTGACAATTGTGAGCTGCATCTTTACTGTAGTATATGTTAATATTTCATCCCTTTAATTTCTAAATATTCCATCACTCTAATATCTTGAATTTTATTTGTCTATTTGTTTATGGAAATTGGGTTATCATCTCTTTTGACTATCATGAAAAATAAAGTTCTAGACATTCATGTGTTAGGTTTGAGCAAATATATATGTGTGTGTATGTATATATTCATTTATCTTGAATATAGGTGAGAAGTGGAATTTCTTTTTTTTTTCTAATTTATTTCTTTATTGGGGAATTAATGTTTTATATTCAACAGTAAATACAATAGTTTGTACATGCATAACATTCCCCAGTTTCCTATTTAACAATACAACCCCCACTATGTTATTTATCATCCATGGACCTGTATTCTCCCCACCCACCCACCCCAGAGTGTTTTACTTTGGTGCAATACGCCAATTCCATTTCAAGTTCTACTTGTGTTTACTTATCTGATCTTGTTTTTCAACTTCTGCCTGAGAGTGAGATCATCCCATATTCATCCTTCTGTTTCTGACTTATTTCACTCAACATGATTTTTTTTCAAGGTTCATCCAAGATCGGCTGAAAATGGTGAAGTCACCATTTTTTACAGCTGAGTAGTATTCCATTGTGTATATATACCACAACTTGCTCAGCCACTCATCTGTTGTTGGACACCTGGGTTGCTTCCAGGTTTTGGCTATTACAAATTGTGCTGCCAAGAACATATGTGTACACAGATCTTTTTGGATGGATGTGTTGGGTTCCATAGGATATATCCCCAGGAGAGGAATTGCAGGGTCATAGGGTAGGTCCATTTCTAGCCTTCTGAGAGTTCTCCAGAATGTTCTTCACAGAGGTTGGACCAATGTACATTCCCACCAGCAGTGTAGGAGGGTTCCTTTGACCCCACACCCTCTCTAGCATTTGCTGCTGTTGCCTTTTCTGATGTATGACATTCTCACAGGAGTGAAGTGATATCTCATTGTTGTCTTGATTTGCATTTCTCTGACAGTCAGAGACTTGGAGCAGTTTTTCACGTGTTTCTTGGCCTTTTGAATCTCTTCTGTGGTGAATATTCTGTCCAAGTCCTGCCCCCATTTTTGGATGGGGTTATTTGTTTTCTTGTTGTTGAGTTTGGCAAGCTCTTTATATATGTTGGTTATTAAACTCTTATCTGATGTATGGCATGTAAAGATCTTCTCCCATTCTGTGAGGGGTCTCTTGGTTTGGGTAGTGGTTTCTTTTCCTGTGAAGAAGCTTTTTAATTTGATGTAGCCCCATAGGTTTATACTTGCCTTAGTCTTCTTTGTAATTGGATTCGTTTCATTGAAAATGTCTTCAAAATTTATGCGGAAAAGAGTTCTGCCAATATTTTCCTCTAAGTATTTGATAGTTTGTGGTCTAACATCCAAGTCCTTGATCCATTTGGAATTTACTTTTGTATTTGGTGAAATACAGTGATTCAGTTTCATTCTTCTGCATGTTTCAACCCATTGTTTCCAACACCATTTGTTGAAGAAACTCTGCTTTCCCCATGTAATAATAGTCTGGGCCCCTTTGTCAAAGATTAGATGTCCATAGGGGCCTCATTTATGAGCTCTCAATTCTATTCCACTGGTCAGTGTGTCTATTCATGTTCCAGTACCAAGCAGTTTTGATGACAATGGCCCTATAATACAATTTGAGATTTGGGAGTGTGATGCCTCCGGTTCTGTTATTTTTTCTCAAGATTGTTTTGGCAATTCTAGGTCTTTTCTGGTTCCAGGTAAACATTTGTAGCATTTTTTCTATTCTCCTAAAAAATGTGCTTGGGATTTTGATGAGGATAGCATTAAATTTGTAGATGGCTCTGGGTAATATATTCATTTTGATGATGTTAATTCTTCCGACCCATGAACATGGAATATCTTTCCACTTCTTTGTGTCTTTTTCAATGTCTTTGAGTACTGACTCATAATTTTCAGTATACAAGTCTTTCATTTCCTTGGTTAGATTTACTCCTAGATATTTTATTGTTTTTGTTGCTATAGTAAAAGGAATTGATTTCTGGATTTCAATTTCTTCTAACTTAGTGTTTGCATAGAGGAATGCCACTGACTTTTGAATGTTAATTTTATAGCCTGACACCTTACTGTATTGCCTGATGATTTCCAAAAGCTTCTTGCTAGATTCCTTAGGTTTTTCCATGTATACTATCATGTCATCTGCAAATAAGGAGAGTTTGACTTCTTCTCTTCCAATCTGTATCCCTTTAATTCCTTGCTCCTGCCTGATTGCTATAGCAAGAACTTCCAACACTATGTTGAATAGTAATGGTGATAGTGGGCAGCCCTGTCTAGTACCTGATCTGAGTGAAAATGCTTCCAGTTTTTCACCATTGAGTATGATGTTGGCTGTAGGTTTGCTAAATATAGACTCCACTATCTTCAGGAATTTTCCATCTATTCCCATTTTTTGTAGTGTTTTGATCATAAAGGGATGTTGTATTTTGTCAAAGGCTTTCTCTGTATCTATTGATATGACCATGTGGTTTTTGGTCTTGCTTTTGTTGATGTGGTGGATCACATTGATTGATTTACGTATATTAAACCAACCTTGCATGCCTGGGATAAACCCCACTTGGTCATGATGAACAATCTTTTTGATATACTGCTGTATCCAGTTGGCTAGAATTTTGTTCAATATTTTCACATCTATGTTCATCAGAGATATTGGTCTGTAGTTTTCTTTTTTGGTTGTGTCCCTGTCTGCTTTTGGTATCAGGGTGATGTTGGCTTCATAGAAGCTGGCATGGAGTATTCCAGTGTCTTCAATCTTCTGGAAAACTTTTCAAAGTAGAGGTATTAGTTCTTCTTTGAAGGTTTTGTAGAATTCATTTGTAAAACCATCTGGTCCAGGACTTTTATTTTTGGGGAGATTTTTGATAACTGTTTCAATTTCATTAGCTGTGATGGGCCTGTTCATGTTATCCACTTCCTCTTTACTTAGTTTTGGAAGTTGGTAGGTATCTAGGAAATCGTCCATTTCTTCCAGGTTCTCTAGCTTGGTGGCATATAGTTGTTCATAGAAGCCTCGCATAATATGTTGAATTTCTGCGGTGTCTGTTGTGATATCTCCTCTTTCATTTACTATCCGATTTATTTGGGTCTTCTCCCTTTTTTGTTTAGTGAGTCTGGCTAAAGGTTTGTCAATTTTGTTTACTCTTTCGAAGAACCAACATTTACTTTCATTGATCTTTGTATGGTTTTCCTATTCTCAATGTTATTTATTTCTGCCCTAACTTTAGTGATTTCTGACCTTCTGGTTGCTTTAGGGTTCCTTTGTTGTTCTTCTTCTAGGTCTTTAAGATGTGCAATCAGGCTATTTGTGCTTTTTCTTGTTTCCTAATGTGTGCTTGTATAGCTATGAACTTCCCTCTTAGGACTGCTTTAGCTGTGTCCCAAATATTTGATAGCTTGTGTCTTCATTTTAATTGAACTCTCGAAACATTTTGATTTCTTCCTTAATTTCCTCTTTGACCCAGAGGTTGTTAAGAAGTGTACTGTTGAGCTTCCACATTTTGGGACTGTTACTAATCTTTTGTTGATTGTTAAGTGTTAGTTTAATTCCACTGTGATCTGAGAAGATGCTTGGGATGATTTCAATGCTCTTGAATAGGCTGATGCTGTCTTTGTGGCCTAACATATGGTCTATCCTTGAGAATGACCCATGTGGATTTGAGTAAAATGTATATTCCAGTTTCTTGGGATGAATGACTCTGAAAATATCCAATAGTTCTAGTTTATCTATCTCTTCATTTAGCTCCCTTATGTCTTTATTGATTTTCTGCCTGGATGATCTGTCAAGTTGAGAGAGTGGGGTGTTGAAGTCCACTACTATGATTTTGTTACTGTTAATATATTGCTGTAGCTCTTTCAGTAGAAATTTGATGTATTTAGATGGCTTCTCATTGGGTGCATAGATGTTAATAATTGTTAAGTCCTCTTGATTGACTGATCCTCTGAGCATTAAGTAGTGTCCATTCCTATCTTTTTTAATCTTATCTATTTTAAAGTCTATCATGTCAGATATGAGAATAGCTGTCCCTGCCCGTTTTTGTTGGCCATTGGCTTGTATGATAGTTTTCCATCCTTTCACTTTAAGTCTGTGTTTGTCTTGTTGAGTTAGGTGGGTTTCCTGTAGACAGCATATTGTTGGGTTGTGTTTTCTGATCCATCTTCCTACTCTGTGTCTTTTAATAGGTGAATTCAGGCTATTGACATTTATTGATATCAAAGATTGAAGATATTTTAACGCCATTCTTGTAGTGTTTTAGAGCGTTTTGATATATGGCCTATTTGTGGTGGTCTGATTGTTTATAGGAGACCTTTCAGAACTTCTTTCAGGGCAGGCTTGGTGATGGTTGCTTCCTTCAACTGTTGCTTGCCTGAGAAGGTTTTGATGCCTCCATCTAGTCTGAATGACAGTCTAGCAGGATATAGTATTCTTGGCTGAAAACCTTTCTCATTGAGCACTCGATAGGTATCTTGCCATTATCTTCTGGCCTGTAGTGTTTGTATGGAGAAGTCTGCTGCTAATCTTATGGGTTTTCCTTTGTAGGTGACTCTTTGTTCTTCTCTTGCAGCCTTCAGGATCCTTTCTTTATCTTTATTCCTTTCCATTCTAAGTATGATATGTCTTGGTGTCTTTAGGTCTGGGTTAATTCTGTTTCGGACCCTCTGGGCTTCTTGGATCTTTGTCTTTGATGTTATCTCGACTAGGGAAGTTTTCAGCTATTATGACCTGGAAAATGCTTTCTTCCTCTCCTTCTCCTTCTTCCTCTGGTATGCCAATAATGCGTATATTGTTTCTTTTGAAGTCATCCCATATGACTCTTAATCTCTTTTTTAGATCTCTTACTTCTTTTTTAGTTGTCTCTAATTCATCCTCAATCTTGCTAATTCTGTCTTCTGCCTCATTTATTCTATTCTCTCTGCCCTCTACTGTTTTCTGTAGTTCATCTATTTTGTTGCCCTGCTTTGATACTGTTTTAGCTTGTTCAGTTAGTTGCATTCTTAGCTCAGCGATTTCAGCTTTCAGCTCTCTAATAACCATGAGATAATTAGTATTTTCTTCCATATTCTCATCTGTTGTTCCTGTATTTCTCATTACAATTTTTTCAAATTCTTTACTCACTCCTGTTATTATTTCATTAGCTAATATTTGGATGTTGAACTCGTTATTTTGTGCCTCACCCTCTGGAGGACTTTTAGCTGGACTCTTGTCCTGGTTCGATTCTCCAATATTTTTTCTTGTCGTTTTAACCATTTTATATATTATTTTATGAGTTCCCTTTATCAGTACTTTTCATATTATTGATCACTATTGCCTGGAATGACTTGTGTTTAAGTAAGTTAATTAAAGGGTTTACAGTGGTGGAAGTTAACAGTTGTTTCAATCCCTGAGTTGGAGTTCAGTGGTTTAAAAGCCTCTTTTTTTTTTTCTTCCCTGTAGGCAATGGGAGCCTGAGGGCTTTTAAACTATCTATAGTCTTCTTATCTTAATCACTGACTCCTGACCAAGAGATTAAGCAGGGTGTGGCAGAGATAATCCAGTGGTTATGCAAAGAGACTTTCACAGCCCCTCAGCTATGCCACCGAGGTATAGGTCTTCTCCTGAGTTTCCTCAGGATATCTCTGTCCCCTGGTGTCCCTCCCTGTCACTGCTCCAGATTCTGAGGGCAGTAGCAATGGAGACTCAGAGTTGCACTTGGTGAGTCTCTGGGGAGTCCTCTCCTCCCTTAAGCTGTCCCCTTGTTGGTGGAGCAGACTGGAGGTGGTGTCTCAACTGATAAACTGCTGAACTGTTAGCAGTCACTTTATCTCTCCTTAGGCTCCTCTCTCCTCTCTGTCACCAGCCACACGTGTTTGTACTCACCGTTGATTTACTGGGTTCCTGTGGTCATTCTAGTCCTGTCTTGTTTCAGTCCCTGGTGGTCTCCTTTGGTATTCCTAGTTGATCCGGGAGAGGAGAGGAGAGTAGAGAAAGCTATCTGCTGCTTGTAGCTCCGCCTCCGGAAGTCAAATCGAGAAGTGAAATTTCTGAGTCATTCAGCAATCCAGCAATTACACTTTTTGGAAATCACCAGACTGTTTTATAAAGTAGGTACATTCCCAGTATGATTTATAGAGTTTCAGTTTATCCAAATCCTTACAAACTTTGTTAATCTATTTTTATTCCAGTCATTTTACTGGGCATGAAGTGTTATGTGCTTTTCAAGTTCATCTCTGGATAGCTAATGCTATTATGTATGTACTTATCTGCAGTGTGTATGTTTTCCTTGCAAATGTCTATTGGAATCAGCTACTTATTCTCAACAGATTGATATTTTATTGAGCTATAAGAATTCTCTCTGTATAGGGAGTCGGCGGTAGTGCAGCAGGTTAAGTGCATGTGGTGCAAAGCGCAAGGACCAGTAAGGATCCTGGTTTGAGCCCCAGGCTCCCCACCTGCAGGGGAGTCGATTCAGAGGTGACAAAGCAGGTCTGCAGGTGTCTCTCTTTCTCTCCCCCCCCTCTGTCTTCCCCAACTCTCTCCATTTCTCTCTTTCTTATCTAACAACAACGACATCAATAATAACTGCAACAAAAGGGAAAACAAATAAATAAATAAAAATATTAAAAAAGAATTCTCTCTGTATTCTACATTAAAAATTCTTTTTTAGAAACCTTCTCCTTTGTATTGTCTTGGATGGAACTTGAAGACATCATGTTAAGTGAGATAAGCCAAAAAGATAAGGACAAATGCTGAATGATCTCACTTATAGCAGGACTTATTAAAAAGGTACAGATAGGGAAAACACAGTGAAATTTGGACTGAGTATGTTGTATTGCATCAAACCTAAGGATACTTTGGAAGCAGGGAAAGGGAAGGGCTGAAGGGGTCTTTTGAGTCCTGGTGCATGATAATATAAAAAGATCAAGGTTACTAGTGAGAGTTCTGGAGAGAACTTTTACAGGGAGATGAGAAATTGTACCCATGTTTCAGTGACTGTTCTCTAAACCATAATGGCCATCCCAAGAAAGGTTATAAAAAGCAAACAAACAAAAACTCTGAAGGGTGTTTAGTAGTATTTTTTAATTTAATCCACAGATTAATTTTAGGTTTTGCTGTCCTAACAATATCTGCAATAGGTCCTTAGTTTAGCTGTTTATAGATAGACTTTTAGAAACTGCAATATTAAGCAGTTCATTGATGAAAGTTAGTAATTGAGAATTTCTGCTTTGTTCAATAGTAACAAGACTGTTTCTTATCAATATTAAGATATGTTGAATGAAATATTATGATTAATGCCCTGCTATATTTCCTTTTTGTCATTATATTTAAATTTTCAGATTATTTTAATTGTATTTAATAATATTTTATAGTTTATTTTTACCACAAGAGTTATCTTTGGGGCTCATTTCCTTAAAGGCTCTGCTATTTCCAGTGGAAAATTTTTGCTAGAATGGTGAGAAGGAGGGCAGGATAGATAGCATAATAGTTATGCAAAGAGACTCTCAAGCCTGAGGCTCCAAAGTCCCAATTCAATCCCATGTACCACCATAAGCCAGAGTTCATCAGTGCTCTGATTAATTTAAATTTGTCCAACTTCTGTGGAGAGTACTCTGTAGAACTCTCAGAAGGATAAAAGTGAACCTACCCTATAATCCTGAAATTTCTCTCCTAGGGATATATCCTAAGAAACCAAACATACCTATCCCAAAAGATTTTTGTATACCTATATGTTCATAGTAGCATAATTTGTAATGGCCCAAATCTGGGAGCATCCCAGGTGTCCAACAATAGATGATGGCTGAGAAAGTTATGGTATATATACATAATGGAATACTACACAGCAATTTTTTATGGTGAATTCACCATCTTCATCTTGAATGGAGCTTGAAGGAGTCATGCCAAGTGAGATAAGTCAGAAATGGATGAATATGGGATATAGGCAAAAGTTGAAAACAAGATCAGAAGGAAAAACAATAAGCAAAACTTACCTGAAGTTGGTGTATTACAGCAAAGTAAAAGACTCTGGGGGAGGGGGTCAAATCCTGGAACATGATGGAAGAGGAGGGAGGACCAAGTCGGGGTTGTATTACTGTGCTGAAAACTGGGAAATGTTATGCATGTACAAACTACTGTATTTTACATCCACTGTAAACCATTAATAACCCAATAAATAATTTTTAAAAATATTTATTTATTCACTTTTGTTGCCCTTGTTGTTTTATTGTTGTAGTTGTTGTTGTTATTGATGTCATCATTGTTGGATAGGACAGAGAGAAATGAAGAGAGGAAGGGAAGACAGGGGGAGAGAAAGACAGACTATTGTGCATTTTTACTTTAAGGTATATATTTCCCCTAATTTATGGGTATCTGTGCATATGTGCCATATCTCATTGGCCCTGGTCTATATCTGAGTTCTATAACTCTACTAGGAGGTGTGCCACCTGAAGAGCTTGGGAGTCCTATGAGCTAGGGAAGGTCTCACCTGAGTATAATATTTTTGATTGCTGCGTAATATTCCATAACTTCTTTAGCCAATCAGCTGTTGCTGGACATTCAGCCTGCTTCCAATTGTTGGTTTTTGTGAATAATACAGCTAGTAATATAGGACTACATACGTCCCTTCAAATTAGAATTTCTGTGTCCTTTGGATAAATGCCTAAACCTCTTACCCACTTTTTATGAGGTTTCGTTATATATGACAGTTTGGTTTAACAGTATTATTACAATCATATTATTTTTTAGAATTGTGTTTAAATTTTATTAAAATAAGTAAAAAGTCTTACAATTATTTAACATTTACTGTAATTTTTTCATGTGGACTTGAATTACTGTTCAGTCAGGGTTTTTTTTTTTCAACTATAGAGCTTTCTTTATTATATATATTTAAGGTGAATTTTCTGGCAATGGAATCTATAATGTTTTTAACTTATAAGGTGTTCATTTCACCTTATATTATTTTCAAAGATGATCTTGTAAATATAAAATTCTGATAAGTTTTTTGTTTTGTTTTGTTTTGCTTTTTTACTCCTCTAGAGAACTGCTCAGCTCTTACTGGTGGAGGTGCAGGGAATAGAACTTGAAACTTCAGAGCCTCAGGCATGGGAGTCTCTTCACAAAACCATTATACTATCTGCCCCCACCCCTGGGCCTTGGTAAGTTATTTATTTAGTTGTTCTCTCACCACTTTGTATTCCATCATGTCATCCCTTTGCTCTATTTCCATCAGCTCTTATGAGAAATCTGATGTTAGTCTTAGATTCCCTGATATATGTATGACAAGTCATTTTTCTCTTGTTGCTCAGAAGTCTTCTGTCAGCAGATGAAAAACTGTACAACTTTTTGTAACCCTTTTACTTGAAATTTGCTCAACTTAGCAGTTTAGATTGTCATTATTTTGTTGTTTTATTTGCAATGAATGTTTTAAAAGATGTATTTATTTCATGAGATATAGGTTCACATCAGAGAGGTAAAACAAGATAGGAAAGGAAATGAGAGCACAGCTCTGCAAATTCTCCGTCCTACCAGTGGGAGCCATTCCCTGGCTGTTCTGTATTAAGTGCTGAACATTTGCTTTAAGTAGTTTCAGCACCTTTATCTCTCCTGTCTTCCGTGATACTGTCTATCTTCACATGTATTTTAAAATGCTTTTAGTGATAGTCCCCATTTCTCTAAGAAAATTCATTATTTATTTCTCTTTTTTCAGACAGCATAAATCTCTATTGATTTTTTTTTATTTTGCTGATTCTTTATTCTGCCAGTTCAAATCAAGTATTTTGTATATCTAGTGAATTTTGGCTTTCAGTTAGTCAACTTTTCAAGTTCAGATATTTTATGAGTTTCTCCTTTATAATATTTGCTTCCTTACTGATATTTTACTTGATTAGATATTATTATCTTATGTTTTTTACCACTTAAACCATGATTTACTCTATTTTAAGACATATTTGTGATAATTAATTTGAAATATTTATTATATTAGCCATCTGGACCCTTCTAAAAGTCATTTTTGTTTACTGTTTTCAGCCTTGTATATGGGCCACACCTTCATGTGTTTACTATAAATGGCAAACTTCATGAATATTTCATTTATCTTTTTTACCCATTTAACCATGATTTAATGAAAGTATGTGATAGGAGATAGAACAAATAAAAAATGAACTTTTTGACTTCTGTGTTCTAAAAGCTTAAATTCTTTTGATCACTGAGAAGATTCTTATTAATATGTTTGGGAAAATCACAAGAAAGAAAATGCATTCCATGTTTACTCCCAATCTTATTAGAAAAATATTTTTTTTTATAAAAAGGAAATATTGACAAAATCATAGGATAAGCGGGGTAAAACTTCGCACAATTCCCACCACCAGAGCTCTGTAGCAAAGAGATTGCCACCAAGTCGAATGAGCCTTTTGAGGAGTGATGGGGAAATTTCTCAAGAGTGGCCTATGTGTATGTATAGCTGAGAACTACAAATCGGGTGGTATACGGTGGAAATTTTTTCCCTCCCCCCACCCTTTTCTTTCTCTTTTACTTGCTAAGACAGAGAAAAACTGAGAGGGAAGTGGCAGATAGAGAGAGAGAAA
The DNA here is from genome assembly GCF_950295315.1 of Erinaceus europaeus. Taxonomy (NCBI): domain Eukaryota; kingdom Metazoa; phylum Chordata; class Mammalia; order Eulipotyphla; family Erinaceidae; genus Erinaceus; species Erinaceus europaeus. The sequence goes on from NC_080176.1 coordinate 66,953,028, forward strand.
GATAAACACCTGTAGACCCACTTCACTAGTTGTGAAGCTTCGCCCCCTGTAGATGATGAGCAGGGGCTCCAACCCAGGCCATTTAGCATGGTAATATTATGTGCGTTCAACTGGGTGTGACACTTCCTAGGCCCCTAGGCCTCTTTGTTTTCAACAGGGTATTCTTGGTACAATATAGATTTACATGCATGCTCACTATCCTTGAACCACTGTCCTGGCCCTTTTTTTTTTTTTTTTTTTTAATGAGAGAGAGAGAGAGAGAGAATGGAAGTGAGCACAAAAGAGCTTAATTTGGAACTAGGTGAAGGCTTACCCAGTACACTCAGTACAGTGCCCATTACCATGTACAAGAAACAGGGTTCAAGTCCCCTGTCCCGATCTGCAGAGGAAAAGATTCATAAGCAGTAGAGCAGTCCTGAAGTGTCTCTCCTCTCTGTCTCTTTCCCCTTTTCTTTTTTTTAATTAATTTATTTTCCCTTTTGTTGCCCTTGTTGTTTTTATTGTTGCTGTTGTTATTGATGTTGTTGTTAGATAGGACAGAGAGAAATGGAATGAGGAGGGGAAGACAGAGGGGGAGAGAAAGAGAGATACCTACAGACCTGCTTTACTGCCTGTGAAGCGACTCCCTCCAGGTGGGGAGCCGGGGGCTTGAACTGGATCTTAACTGGTCCTTGTGCTTTGCGCCATGTGCGCTTAACCTGCTGTGCCACCGCCCAACTCCTTTCTTTTCCCTTTTCTTTATCTCTTCACCTTCTATCAAAAAATTACTGCTGGGAGTCGGGCAGTGGTGCAGCAGGTTAAGCGCACATGGCGCAAAGCACAAGGACCGGCATAACATAAGGATCCCGGTTCAAGCCCCAGGCTCCCCACCTGCAGGGGAGTTGATTCACAGGTAGTGAAGCCAGTCTGCAGGTGTCTTTCTCTCCCCTTCTGTGTCTTCCCCTCCTCTCCCCATTTCTCTCTGTCCTATCCAACAACAATGACATCAATAACCACAACAAGGGTAGCAAAAGGGAAAATAAATAAATATTACAAAAAAAAAAAAAAGCAATTACTGCTGGGATTGAGGGAGTCCACGAAGGCTCTGAATTTCATTTCCAATCTTCGCAAGGAGTGGGTGGTGGACTTTTCTTGTTTCTCACACAGGAGATGAAACCCAAAATCATGCAAAATGATAAAGACACATCTGGAAAAAAACAGCATCACCGGAAATAACTTATCTTGTTAACCTGTAAGGTGCAAATATATAGATCACATGAATTACATTATTTAGGATCAGTTCCTGGCTCTGCAATTTACAGCTGTATGGCTTTGGGCAAGGTGTTTATTTTCTCTGCGTTTGTATTTCTTTTAAAATGATAATGCAAATTAAAATAGTAACCTAGCCATGGGGGTACGATGAAGACTAAGTGATTCAATATATGTAAAGCTCTCTCAATATTTCCAGTTTGTCAGTTTAAGTGCCATATATATACTATCCATTAATATTCATCAAAGAAATAGCCCTGATTTTCAACCCAGAGAGACTGGAGAAAAATCTCAGGAAAAGATATAAGGGACTACAGGAAGCTTTGGGGAATGGGGGACTTTGTCTTCTCTATTTTTACCACCTGCCTCCATGATAATTTGTGGTAATTGTTGTTTACGTGTTGTGGCAGTCAGTCTTGCATTTTTTCCCCTACCTGTTGGCTGGACTAAACCGTATTTGTGTGTGTGTGTGTGTGTGTGTGTGTGTGTGTGTTTTGGTACACTGACTTCCAGACCTTGTGATACAATGCAGAAAACAAAAATTATAGAGGTGTCTGAAGCTATTTTTCCCCTTTTTGTTGCCCTTGTTGTTTTATTATTGTTGTGGTTGTTATTATTGTTGTTATTGATGTAGCTGTTGGGTAGGACAGAGAGATAATGTATTGTACCTTAGCATATGCCATTTGGCCATACAATAGTAATCACTGACACCATTTCTTTGTTGCCTTTTTTGGGGAGCATATTCTGACTTGTCTTTGCAGTCTACCAAGGAATGATTATAAGGTAGATATTTAAGTTTTCCATACCTTAAATATGCTAATAATGTTAACAATTATAACAATAATAGTATTCCCTGACATAAAAGACATATCTTAGTTGTGCACAGATTTCTAGAGACACATTGATAAAATTGTTATTTTTGATGATTTTTGACATACAATAGAAACAGATGTTATCTTCTATCTTGAACATCCAGTTTGAATTTGAGTTTCCTCTTATCCTTCCTTTTATCTGAGCAGGTTCTCTCTCCATATATATATATATGTGTGTGTGTATATATATATATATATATATATATATATATATACACATATATAGATAGATAGATATAGATATATAAACATAATCTGAGGCTACCTGCCGACTACATACATTGATGAATGACAGTTCTGTAACAGTTAGTAGAAAGAGGAAGTTAAGAGTTGTTTAGCCTTCCAGGAACCAGAATCCATTCAAATGTCTAATAGCCCTGCTGCAAAAGTAACATTCCATTTAGGCTTATTCTTCTTCTTCTAGCGTTTGCCCTTCTTCCGTAGCCAGTCAACAGCGTCAGGTTGAGCCTGATGTAAAGTTTCGAAACCTCCTTTGAATCTGGAGAGGTGGCAGTCGTTGACTATGTGGGTCATAGTCTGTCTGTAGCCACAGGGGCAGTTCGGGTCGTCTCTGGCTCCCCAGCGGTGGAACATAGCGGCGCACCGGCCATGGCCTGTTCAATAGCGATTGAGGAGGGCCCGATCATAACGTGCTAGGTCAAAGCCGGGTTGACGCTTGCAGGGGTCTGTGATGTGGTGTTTGTTCTTTACCTCAGCTGACTGCCAGCTCTGTTTCCAAGAGACTGGAACAGAGAAGTTCAGTGTAGGCGTAGGAGACCAGATTGGGTGATGAGATGTCAAGCGTTGGACAGGGTGGGCGAAGATATCCGCGTATATTGGCAGGTCCGGTCGAGCGTAGACGTGGGAAATGAACTTAGATGATGCCGCATCCCGACGAATATCTGGCGGGGCGATGTTGCTAAGAACTGGCAGCCATGGAACCGGGGTGGAACGGATGGTTCCAGAAATGATCCTCATGGAGGAATATAATTTGGAATCGACCAAGTGGACATGGGGGCTACGGAACCATACTGGGGCACAGTATTCTGCAGTGGAATAGCATAATGCCAGAGAGGATGATCGTAGTGTGGAAGCGCTCGCGCCCCATGAGGAGCTGGCCAGTCTTGCAATGATGTTATTCCTCGCACCCACCTTTGCTGCAGTTTTTATGAGATGTTTGTGAAATGACAGAGTGCGATCGAGAGTAACGCCAAGATAGACTGGCTGGGCTTCATGCCGGATTCTCGTATTGCCAAGCTGCACATTAAGCTCACGCGAGGCCGAGGCATGGTGTAGATGGAAAACAGATGATACCGTTTTTGCAGTGCTTATAAATACCTATTTTACAAACAATGTGTTGGCATGATTTGCTTTATTTTTAACAAACCCTAAGAGAAGGCAAGAAACAATGAAGTTTAAAAGAGCAGAATTTCAGTACTGGGACTTGAATTCACCTTTTTTATCATTATTTAATAATGATTGACAAGACCATAGGATAAGAGAGGTACAATTCCATAGAATTCCCACCACCAGAGTTCCATTCCTATCCCCTCCATTGGAGGCTTTCCTGTTCTTTATCCCTCTGGGATTATAGACCCAGGCTCATTATGGGGTGCAAAAAGTGAAAGGTCTGGCTTCTGTAATTGCTTCTCTGCTGGGCATGGGCATTGGCAGGTCAATCAATAACCCCAGCCTGTTTCTTTCTCTAGTGTGGTAGGGCCCTGCAGAGGTGGGGTTCCAGGACTCATTGGTGAGGTTGTCTGCCCAGGGAAGTCAGGTTGGCGTCATAGAAGCATCTGCAATTTGTTGGTTGAAAAGCCATAAACATAAATCAGAAGGGGGTCAGGCAGTAGCACAGCAGGTTAATTGCACATAGTATGAAGCACAAGGCCTCGTGCATAGATCCTGGTTCAAGCCCCCAGCTCCCTACCTGCATAAGGGTTGCTTCACAAGTGGTGAAGCAGGTCTGCAGGTGGTTATATTTCTCTCACCCTTTCTATCTTCCCATCCTCTCTCAGTTTCTCTCTGTCCTATCCAACAATGGCAATAACAACAGCAGTAACAATGGGGGGTGGAGATGGCCTCCAGGAGCAGTGAATTCATAGAGTAGGCACTGAGCCCTAGTAATAACCCTGGAGGTGGAGCCAAAAATCAGGAACTTTAAGGTAAGAATATCACAGACAAATTTGGACTCCTTATGCTGGAAGGATCTAGGAAATCTATTTTAGGTATAGTCCAAGGGGTCCATGACTTTACTAATTTTTGTCTGAGCCTGACAGTTAACTTGGAGGTGGGCTAAAGGTATAGTCCGGGGAGATGGTGTCAAGAGTTGGTGATAGGACTAGAAAGCTGGATCAGGGAAGAGAGTAGTTCCCAAATATGGGAAAACTATATAAATGCCATTAACCATAGGCCCCATTGATCTGATCTGGGGCATATTCAGCACAGGAGCCTAAATAACTGTGCCATGAATGGGTAGAATAACCTTTAAACAATTGTGATACTAAATTAGAAAATATGGCACCCAGAATGTGAACTTCAAGTTGTTGATTCCAGGGGCAAGACAAATGGCACATACCAGGGAACATAAGAGTCAGCAGGGTATTGGAATTGCCAAAGTCTAGAGCTCTACTTTGGGTGTTAAGAAGTGGGGCTTTAGAAAAGGAAATAAAAGGAAGTTGAGGGCCCAAGTGGTGGTGCACTTGGTTGAGCACACATGTTACAGTGCACAAGAGCCCAGGTTCGTGTCCCTGGTCTCTACCTGCAAGGGAAAAGTTTTGCAAGTGGTGAAGCAATGCTGTAGGTGTGTCTCTGTCTTTCTATCTCCACTTCCCTCTCAATTTCTGATGGTCTCTATCCTATAAATAAATAAGGAAAGAAGAAAGAAAGGAAAGAAGGAAGGAAGGAAGGAAGGAAGGAAGGAAGGAGGAAGGAAGGAGGAAAATTGAAACTCAGGGGCCAGGTGGTGACTCATCTGGTTAAGCACACACATTACCATGCACAAGAACCTAGGTTTGAGTCCCATCTCCCCCACTTGGAGGGGGGGAGCTTCATTAGCAGTGAAGCAAGTACTGTATTGCAGGTGTCTCTAAAAAAAGAAAGAAAGAAAAAGAAATGGGACTCTAGTACTGAGCAGTGGTGTACCCCAGTGAGTACACCTTACCAGGGGCAAGAAAATGGATTCTTACTCCTAGTTTTCACCTGCAAGTGGGAGGCTATGGAGACATGAAACAGTGCTGCAGGTGTCTCTCTTGCTCTATCCCCCTTTCCCTCTCCTTCTCAATTTCTCTCTGCCCTGTAAAAAGTAAATAAAGAAAAAGAAGAGCTGAATGGAGTGGTGGATTCATTGTGCAGGCATTGAGCCCCAGCAATATCCTCATGCCCTGTGGCAATAAACAAAAAAAGAGAAAGAGAAAGAAAGAAAGAAAGAAAGAAAGAAAGAAAGAAAGAAAGGAAGGAAGGAAGGAAGGAAGGAAGGAAGGAAGGAAGGAAGAAAGAAGTGGGGCTCCAGGCAAGAATGTGTAGACTGATGATCAAGTCAAGAAGCTAGTGGCTAGGGAAATAAGCACCAATATCAGAGTGACAGTGGAATTATAGAAAGAGAATTGAATCACCCCTTTTTCATAAGACACTCACTTGCTAAACTACCTTAGGGCTCCTCGTATTTCCCTTCCTAGGGACAGAAGAGGGCCCAGAGTCTGGAATTGGGCCAACCAATGGGAAGAAATTATATGAAGGTTGTATTTAAATTTAGAGACATACGAAGAACAGGAATCCAGTCAAGTCTTTATAGAAAGTTATTTCCCTGAATGTCAGCTTTCTTCCATATCTTCCCTGAAAAGCTCTCTCAGAAAGTTAAAAGCAGTCCCTGGAAGTAAAGTTCTTGGTGGTATAATGAGGCACACTTGGTCCTATATCTTGGTTTCTGCTATTCACTCCTTGACAAATTGTCTCCATTTTCCTTAACCTCTCTTGTGTCGCAAAATTGTCATCCAGTCAATGCTAATGATAATAATCACTATGAGGACAATTATGGGATTGATCAGAACAATTAAATAGGAAGTCTGGCACAGGATAGGTGTCCCTGAATTGATGTCATTCATTTTGAACTCACTTAGAGAGAGCTCAAAGAACTTTTAGTATCAACCATTGATAATGGTTAAGCTTCATAACGTTTTGCTTTAAGGATGTGCACCCCTTTTTTTTTTTACTGTAACACCAGAGGGAATGAAGCCAGTGTCTTATACTCTGTAAGGGGTAATATCCACCTGGTGAGGTATGTCCAAGCACAAAGAATCTGTGCCTTTCTCTTATAGGGAGCCATGAGGTTGTACTCATGTGTCAACAACTCTGTTGTAAATGACTTACCCCTGGGAATGGAGGGGATCTGTGTGACTTTTATCAACTTTATCCCCTTATGTTTATTCCTATGTTATATCTATGGGATCTTTTATTTATTTACATTTTCTAATTATTTTATAGCATTTATTTGTTAAATTATAGTGTATAGCTGTTGATTTTAATATAGGTTTTTATTCAGCAGACTTTCTAAATGATCTTTGTTTGCCTGTTGAATCAATTTTCTATGTAGCTAAATAAAATTTTATTGGTCTTTATAATTTTCTATCTTTTATTTCTTCTTCTTATTTTATAGCATTGACTAAGATCTTTGAAGATAACAAAGATATTCCATATCTTCATTTATAGTCAACAGTATAGGAGTTAGAATCCACAGGAAGTATACTATGAATGACCAATATCACTTAAAAAGTGTTCTATCTCACTGCTATTCAGAGTAATCCAAATTAAAACCACAATGAGATACCATCTGCCTAACATAAAAATAGCAAAGTCTAAGAGTTACAAGTATTCATAAGGATGCAGAAAATCATAACTGATAGGTCTACATACATCTAAATGATGTGAAGGGATTAGGGTTACTGTCTACTAACAGCACAGGAAACAAAGGTACAGCCTCAAGCACTTGAGAACACGGAATGCACATTTTTGTGAAAAATTTCTTTAAGTGATTATTTTTTCCTAATTTAGATTTTGCCTTCTGCCCTAGGCTATGTTTATTTTATGTGTGAATATTTTTAATTTCTAAATAAATATTTTCTTCTAAATTATCAACTAAAATTTCCATTCTGTAAATATTTTTAAAATTTTTTTACAGCCTCACCATTTTTAGAAGTACAGACCTTTGGTTAGGCTAAAGTTGAGCAGATACAGTTGAATAGATTGATTGGCAGTTAAGCGCTGTTAGTGACAAGTGACATCAATATTTTACATCCATAAGGACTTGTATGAGCCATGTTTCAAGAACCACAACATTCCAAAATGACACAGGAAAGAGGGTTATGGGTAATTTCTGGGTCATACATGAAGATGTTAACTGAAGTTTGATTTGGGTAAAAGAAGTATCCTGCAGTACCCAGGTCTATGCCCTATACTTCTATCTCAGAAAGAGAAATATGAACACAAATAGTTTTTGCTCAGAATTTGAAAGTGGAAGTTTATTTCTCAACTCCAGTCTCTCTCCATTGTTCCATTGTTAGGCTTTTCTTTTCTTTCTTTCTTTCTTTTTTTTTTTGGTTTCTTTTTTTTTTTTATTTAAGAAAGGATTAATCAACAAAACCATAGGGTGGGAGGGGTACAAATCCACATAATTCCCACCACCCAGTCTCCATATCCCACCTCCTCCCCTGATAGCTTTCCCATTCTCCATCCCTCTGGGATCATGGACTCAGGGTCATTGTGGGTTGCAGAAGGTAGAAGGTCTGGCTTCTGTAATTGCTTCCCCGCTGAACATGGGCATTGACTGGTCGGTCCATACTCCCAGTCTGCCTCTCTCTTTCCCTAGTAGGGTGGGTCTCTGGGGAAGCAGAGCTCCAGGACACATTGGTGGGGTCTTCAGTCTAGGGAAGCCTGGCCGGCATCCTGATGACATCTGGAACCTGGTGACTGAAAAGAGAGTTAACATACGAAGCCAAACAAATTGTTGAGCAATCATGGACCCAAAGCTTGGAATAGTGGAGAGGAAGTGTTAGGGAGGTACTCACTGCAAACTCTAGTGTACTTCTGCTTTCAGGTATATATTTTGCAGTAGTTTATAGATACGTGTGAACATATGCACTCTCTCACAGAAACTGGTGTATATATAGGTTTTGGGACTTTGTTAGAAAGTGAACCACCTGAGATGGAATTAGAGTATACTATGAAAGGAAAGGTCTCACCCGAGTAATGAAGCTGAAGGGTTGTCATTCCACACGTGAAGTCTCTGGACACAGTCTGAAGTGAAGCATGTTGAGGTGGCAATCATGTTGGTTAGGTTGTGATCGGCAGATGAAATATTATTTGATATGGATTGGGAGAGGCATACGGGAAAGTGGGCCCCATGCAATGGTTCCAGGACTGGGGGAAGTAGGGGCTCTATAGTGGAGATGTGAGGTTCCTGCTGTCTTAGGGTTCAAAAAGACAATCGATAGTTAATGTTATCATCACATTAATTGGTAATTGGGTTAACTTTGAAAAGTCCTTTTGTTAGGGTTTGTTGTACAGTACCCAGTATCTTGTATATAGCTGTGCAATTGGTTGCTTCTGATCTACTTGGTCTAGGCTTTTGAGAGAGTCTGCATATCAATTACACAGCCTATATATTAAAAAGATTCAGTTTGTGTTTTGAAAAACTTTGAGACATACAATTAATTTTCCCCCTCTCGTATTAATTAACTAGTGATTTATATGACTATATTTTACTAGGAGTGTACATAAACACCATTCCCACCACCAAAAGACTGTGACCCATCCCTCCCACCCACTCCCACCCCCCACTGGCCCAGGAAGCTGCATGTCTACCCCTCACCACAGGGTTTTTACTTTGGTGCCCTACTTACAATTAGGTCAGGTCCTGCTTTTAGTTTCCCTTTCAGATCTTCTTACTCAACTTCTGTTGATGAGTGGGATCATCCCATACTCAACTTTATCTTTCTGACTTATCTCACTTAACATAATTCCTTCTAGCTCTGTCCAAGATGGGTCAGAGAAGGTGGGTTCATTGGTCTTGATAGCTGCATAGTATTCCATTGTGTATATATACCACAGCTTTCTCAGCCACTCATCTGTTGTTGGGCACCTGGGTTGCTTCCAGGTTTTAGCTATTACGAATTGTGCTGCTATGAACATAGGAGTACACACCCCTTTTTGGTTGGGTGTTATGGAGTCCTTGGGGTAGAACCCCAGGAGAGGAATTACTGGATCATATGGAAGGTCCATGTCTAGCCTTGTGAGAGTTTTCCAGACTGCTCTCCACAGAGGCTGTACCAATTTAGATTCCCACCAGCAGTGTAAAAGGGTTCCTCTGTCCCCACAACCTCTCCAGCATTTGTTGCTGCTGTCCTTTTTGATGTATGCCATTCTTACAGGAGTGAGGTGGTATCTTACTGTTGTCTTAATTTGCATTTCTCTGACAATCAGTGACCTAGAGCAGTTTTTCATATGTTTGTTAGCCTTTTGGATCTCCTCTGAGGTGAATGTTTTGTTCATATCCTCTGCATATTTCTGGATGGGTTCATTTGCTTTTTTTGGTGCTAAGTTTGCTGAGCTCTTTATTTATTTTGGTGATTAGTTTCTTGTCTGAGGTATGGATGTGAAGATCTTCTCCCATTCTGTGAGGGGTCTCTTTGTTTAATAGTTTCTTTGGATGTGCAGAAGCTTTTCAATTTGATGTAGTCCCATTGGTTTGTTTCTGCTTTAGTCTTCCTTGCAATTGGGTTTGAATCATCAAAGATGTCCTTGAGGTGTAGGTGGGAAAGTGTTTTACCAATGTTATCCTCTAAGTATTTGATTGTTTCTGGTCTGACATCTAGGTCTTTGATCCATTTGGAGTTGATTTTTGTTTCTGGTGAGATAAAGTGGTTCAATTTCATTCCTCTGTGTTGTTTTCGCCGGGTTATGTTGTTTTTGCTGGGCTGGCTTCACGGGCGGGTAATAGACGACCAGGGACTCATGGTTGGGTTGTACGCAGTATCTCTTTATTCATGCAGGACGCAGCACAATCTAAGCCGAGCTAAGCTAAACTCAAGGTACTGTAAAACTCACAATGCTGTCTTTATATATACTTGCCAAGTAGGGTGGAAACAGGATGTGACATAGAGAGGGTGGAGAGAAAAGTGACGGTGAAAATCAGAGTGTGACAAGGAGGGGGCAGAGCAGGCGAGAATCCTATCACTGAACCACCAATGCCCTGGAGTGCTTTATGTAAATGTAAAAGTGATTTATGTAAATAGACCAAAGCTTTGAATGGGATTAAATCTATCCCTATATAGGCATATGGTTAAGCAGAAGCCAGGGGGAGCTGGCATACTATCCAACACTTCTGCATGTTACAACCCAGTTTTCCCAGCACCATTTGTCGAAGAGAGCCTCCTTTTTCCACTTAATCCTTTGGGCCCCCTTATCAAAGATAAGATGTCCATAGGTGTGGGGTCTTTCTTTCTTTTTTTTTATTTACCTCCAGGGGCTCAGTGCCTGCATCATGAATCCACTGGAGGCTATTTTTCCCCCTTTTGTTGCCTTTGTTGTTTTATCATTGTTGTTGTTATTATTATTGTTGTTATTGATGTTGTTGGATAGGACAGAGAAAAATGGAGAGAGAAGGAGAATACAGAGAGGGGGAGCGAAAGACACCTGCAGATCTGCTTCACTACTTGTGAAGCGACCCCCCTGCAGGTGGGGAGCCAGGGGCTTGAATGAACGAGGTTCTTGAGCTTTACACCATGTGTATTTAACCTGATGCTCTACTGCCTGACCCCCTAGGCTTTGTTTTCTCAACTACTGTTCCTTTCCCCCACGAGTGAGTCATATATCTTCCATCCATCCTACCTTTCTTTGTGCATCCTCTATCTTCTACAACTTCTCAATCTCTCTCTCAGTTGAGTAGGGAAAGCAGCATCCCATTAAATAATGCAGGAAAATGATCTCCAATCATCCCTTGTATTTGTATAACATTTCAGTCTTTGGACATGATCTACATTTAGATTTAATGTTTCCATAATTTTCTACAGAGGTGATCACACCAAGAGTTTTGAATGGCATAGAGTTAAGACAGAAGGACACAAGGTTACCAGAAGATGGGACTAAGGGGAACAGAGATAGCTCACTAGGTAGGGCTCATGCCTTGTCATGTGTATAACTCAGGTTTGAGCTCAGTACCAGATGAATATAGGACTGCCATAGAATTATGGAAACTCTAGTGTTGTGTTCCCTCTCCTCTCCTCTCCTCTCCTCTCCTCTCCTCTCCTCTCCTCTCCTCTCCTCTCCTCTCCCCTCCCCTCCCCTCCCCTTCCCTTCCACCCCCTCCCCTCCCTTTTCCTCTCTTCTCCTCTCTCTCCCTTTTCCTCTCTTCTCCACACCTACTTTCCTTTAACTCTCCCCACTCCACCCTCCCCTTCCCACCTTCACTCCCCTCCCTTCTCCATTAAAAAACAGCCTGGAAATGGTGAAGTTGCACATGGGTGAGGTCTCAACTCTACATACAAAAAGGAAAATATGTGACTAAAAACAACACAGGGAAATGCTTCTGTTTTTAGGTACTCTTAAGATACCCCTGAGGGCAGACTACAGGCTCATAGGATCCCCATTTTATCTGCTGAAAATAAAGAGGGCTGTGAGAGATTAGAGTTTGACTTCAGAAGCAAACCTACTGTAGTGTAATTAAAATTCTGAATTCAAGATTTGTGTGTGAACATACTTCTTACTTCACTTTACCTGCTCTTCAATAAATAATCACTGATGTGTTATATATGATATTGGCCAAATTACTGTCTCACTCTGGATTTCATCTTTAAGATGGTGGCACCTGGAGAGATGATCTGTGACTTTCCCCTATCCTTTCTTTTTAAAGATTTCATTTATTAATGAGAATGATAGGAGAGGGAGAGGGAGAGGGAGAGGGAGAGGGAGAGGGAGAGGGAGAGGGAGAGGGAGAGGGAGAGGGAGAGGGAGAGGGAGAGGGAGAGGGAGAGGGAGAGGGAGAGGGAGAGGGAGAGGGAGAGGGAGAGGGAGAGGGAGAGGGAGAGGATGAGAATGTAAGACATCACTGTGGTACATGCACTGCCTGCCGGGGATTGAATTCAAGACTTCATGCTTGAGAGTCCAATGCTTTATCCACTGCACCATCTCCCAGACCATTGTGACTCCCTTTAACACTGTCATTTTCCAGTTCTATTATTTTTTTAACGTAGTTGAGACAAGCACTTGTATCTCCTAAATTCTTATTCTGAGTTCATTTCCTGAGTTCCTCCTCAGGCTCTAAGGAATTTCCCAAGGCAGTGATAGATGATGAGCTGGACAGGCAGAGCAACTGGTGCTCATTTATTCTGCCTGTATCTGATGGTGACTGATATCTGGACAAATACGGCTTCAGATCTGACTATGTGAAGGTGAGGATAGTGGGACCTCTATTCTTTAATGATAGTAGTAAAAGGCATGAAAACTGCCCAAACTTGTCATGGAACTACAAAAGTAAGTCATCTCCAGTCTGGAACAATTTTCTAAGGATAGTTGATATCCCAGATATAAACTAGGCATTGCCTTTGCATTGAGTTCTGCAAACAGACATCTTTCACTCTTCAAATTCCATTTTAAGCAGTAAAATATACTTGTAATGGTGTTGTCCAAAGTATCAACTTCCATTTATTTCAGTGCCCAGCATGCTTAATAATGATTTAACCTTGCTTGAGAGACCACTTGCAAATTTTGCCCAGTTCTCCACAAATGTATTTTTCTCTCTAAATAACTTTTTCTCAGATGATCAATCTGAATGTTTCAATAGTTAATTTGTGAATTTTCACAAAATTTTACTTAAATTAAAATTTTCCTTCAGAATTCCATTTTGAAAGAGTAAGAATGGTACTGTGGTGAAATGATTGAGGTTTGCTTCATTCTAAATATTGTTAAGTGTTTTTATAAATAAAAATACAAACATACAATGGCTAGTTTTATTAAAGTATTGCCATCTTCCTCTCTCTTCAGAAAATTGTAACATTCATTTGTCACACTGAAACCTTCCCAGGACCTTATTTCACCTTTGTATCCTCAGAGTTATATATACATTCTTCTGAATTTTATTTTAATCCATTTTTAATATTATGTATTCCTTTTTTTTGCAGGATCAGTGGTGCACATCTAAAAGTACTGAGAGCCTTGGCTCTTAAGTCAAGTGTCACTCCCTAGCCATGGGATTTAGACATGTGGCTGAACTACTACTGTGGGCCAAAATTTTCTCATTCTAAAGTATAGTTCTTTTGCTATCTCTTCTCATAGAATTTGTAGGAAAATTAAATGGAGAAATACATAGACATAACACAGTGCCCAATATGCAATAGACATTCTGCATGTTTTCATTTAAGTAGCATTATATAATGACAGTATACATTTATCACTCAAAATGTTATTTTTCCAAATTTACTCATTTGATTCATTTTGAAATGTATACAAATATGTAGTATTCCATTATCTGACTGTATTCTAGTTTATCCATTATCTTATTTAGGGACACTATAATAAAATTCTGATTTATATATTAAAAATAACACAACTATGAACCATTTTGTTCATGTCTCTGTGCATATACATATATGATTCTTTAGGTTTCATATTCAGAAATAAAAGTCTTATACATTTCTCTTTGCAAGCTAAGGTCAAATATATATATATATATTTTTTTTTGATTTGTTGTTCTAAACCTGGAGCATCTTACATGCTTAGAAATCTCCAGGAAGGTTTAAGAGAGAGAGAGAGAGAGAGAGAGAGAGAGAGAGAGAGTCTGTGTGTCTGTGTTTTCTGGTCTCCACACCTGCTCACTGTTTCTAACTCAGCAGGTTTAAGATGAGGTCTGAAAATTTTTCTTCTATCAAGTTGCCAGGCGATGATTATTCTGTTTGTGGTTATACCACACAAGTTGCCAAGTGAGATTTATTCTGCTATTTGAGGTTACCCTACCTTAAGAGCTATTGTTCTAAATTATTCTAAAATGCCTGGCACAGCATGACCCACAAAATCCTTAGGTCTGTCAAGGCAACAAGAGTTTTTCTCACAGTGACCATAAGTGCTCATTTTTAAGCTGATAATTCTGCATGACCCACAAATGATGTTGTAAATACTGAAATGGCCATTGAGAGAAAAAAATCCCCCGCCCCTAATCTAAATGACTGTGTAATCCTAGGTGAGAAAAAGGTGGATGTCTTGGGCTAAAGTCAGATGTCATAGAGGAACTGCAATGAGACCAGTCAGCCACCAACTATTAGCATCTGGGCCAAGTGAGTGCTTCAGTCCCTAAGTCTCTGGGTGTTGCACCATGGGCTGTACCACACCCTGCACCTCTTAGCTGCTTCTCAAATGTCACCATAAGCTGCTGATAAGAACTGTAGGATCCACCATAGATATATTATGCAAATACAAGCAACCTGAAAAAACCAGCTGGAACCTTCCATGGTAGTCATGGACTGATGGGTAGATTAAATTCAGGAGCAAAGTAAACATAGAAAAAAACTTTTTTTAGACCACAAAATAAGCTTATTTTCCAAAACTTCCATTCCCTTTGACTTCCTTCCTGTTCCCCTCCAGCAAATTATTTCCATTTTAGAGACTCGGATTTTTACTTGATGACTGTGATATTTGGGTGAGAAAAGCCTTTCCTCTCTTTATGTATGTTTCACCTGTGTAATATAATAGTCATAAAATTGATCCTAGTAGTTAGAATTCAGAACACTGTTATTTAAGGCTAAAAATTTCCCAACAAAACAGCCTTATATTCTTGTTTTATAGAAAAGACAGCTTTTGTTCTGATGAAAAGAAAGTGGGAAACTACTGTAAATTTCCTAACTTGTTGTATGTAATAATCTAGTACTTCAAGGTTAATTTGATTTTAGAATGTCTACTTTTTTTAATTTGGGAAGTTAAAAAACTTAAAAAATATATACTTAGGCATATGCTCAATTGTAATTTGCCCAATGCTGTTTTCATTCAGCCTTCACTGTTACTCAGCATCACTGCAACTCAAGGATTTATATTTTTGCTTCTCTCTACCTATCATAGGAAACTGGGGAAGGGTAAGGGGGAGTAACAAAGCAAATTTAAATATTAAAGTATTAAGAAAAATACGAAAAGGATGAGATGAAAAATGATAGTGTGCAATGAACAAAGGACAAAGATCACTTAGAGGAACCTGAAGTCTAGAGAACTCCTTGACACTATCTCAAATAAATATATATATATTTTAAATTTATTTATTTATTTATTTATTCCCTTTTGTTGTCCTTGTTGTTTTATTATTGTAGTTATTATTGTTGGATAGGACAGAGAGAAATGGAGAGAGGAGAGGAAGACAGAGAGGGGGAGAGAAAGAGAGATACCTGCAGACCTGCTTCACCACCTATGAAGGGACTTCCCTGCAGTTAGGGAGCCGGGGGCTCGAACAGGGATTCTTACTCTGACCCTTAAGCTTTGTACCACCTGTGCTTAACATACTGCACTACTGCCTGACTCCCTCAAATAAATACATTATCTAAACCAGTTTTGTTTAAAATCTATTCACTTGTAGCTTCAAAACCAAAGGCTCTATGCATTTTTTCATTTTCTCATTCGAACCATATGGACTTAACCAACTTTCAGCCTTTTTTTTTTTTTTTTCCTCTCTCTACAAAGATGGCAATTGGTGATTGAAAGTTTCTGGTTTTCTCCCTTTGGTACCATGTCTTCAATATATCACTTAGCACTTAATACCACCTAGGACCTCCTCTGTCATGGCACCCCCTGGGGCTTACATTTGGATAGGGTTCCCTTTATATCTGGCCTACTAGGGGGCCAGCTCAGACACTGAGAGGGAGTGAGACATTTCCATTAACTGCAGGATCACAAAGTTACAAGAGGAAGCTAGTAAGTAAAGAAGTCACCGAAGTCTCATAGTCTCATCCTTTGTCCTGTGAAAATGTCAATATTCCCTGTAGGTATACATTCATGTCATTCTTTTATTATATTTGAACTCTACTGGGGGAATAATAGTCTGGTATTTAAGGCATCTTAAGATGAAAATCTTCCTGCTGAGTAGTTGCCCAGTGTTGGTTAGCACTTAAAAAAAAACTTTATTAATTTTTAAAATTGCACCAACATTTCCTTAATATTTAAGCAGTGAAATTGCTGAATGGGAGGTTGGTTTAAGGTAAATCCCAGGATATAATAGCAATTTGGAATTTATTTTCACCCCTTTCTTGCCTCTCTGTTCTGATGGCACCATTCTTTTTAGTAAAGATAAGCTAAAACCTGGGTCACTATATTTCTGGTGATACATACAAGCTAAAACCTAGGTCGCTATATTTCTGGTGATATATACAAGCCATTAGTATTCACATGATCAGCATAATAATAGACTTGAATCATAATGTTTGAGCTAAATAGACTTCCTAAGGATGGACCACGTTACTTAAGTAACGCCAATGGAGACTTGTCCTAGTGTCTTTTACAAAGAGTGCTGTCTGCTATTTAGCTGGTAATTCACAATTCATTGCATTTGAGGCACTTCTAATAACATTTTCTTTTATTGTTTTGTGTGTGTTTCGGGCAGGAAGGTATCAAGCCTCTACACATAAACAGTTCCATCAGAAGATGACCTTCCTGTTTCGCTTTGAGGGTGCAGGTAGAAAGAAAGAGAGTGACAAAACAACACAGTCTATAATCCATGAAACTTCCCTTGGCATCAGACTCCCATGTGGTGCTGGGGCTCAAATCAAGAATCATGGTACGACACAAAAAATAATCTGGGTGAGCTATCTCCTAGCCCCCTTGTAATGGTTTGTTAATCCTGTTTTCTTTTTCGCTTTATAAGTCTATTCAGAAAACAATTCAATCTGAGTTGTACAACACTGATTTAGAGACCTGGGTTTTCTTTTTTTTTTTTTTCCCCTGATTGCTATAAATGGAAAGGACTATATGTAAATATGTACTATTATTGTATTCTGTGAAAAATACCCAATACTTAAAATCAAATATCAGGGTAATGAATTAAATAACATTAAAACATGACCTAAGCTTCTCTCTATAATTAAATTTCTAAATTTTTGAAATAATACCCAAAATGCTAGTCATTCATACTTAATTGAAAGTAATATTTTAGAAGCTTTTTCTACATGTTGTAATTTACTTTTAAAATATGCATCAAGGGGTGAATATTTTACATGTAGATAGATCCATCATCTGCTAAGTATAAATTTAATCTTTGTTTCTTACTAATATGATTTATATATAGCTATTCATATTTTGATAACAAAACCAGGCATATCTGTAACTAAACAATTTTTTAAGCACTGTATTCTATGTTATAAGTAGCTTATCAAACACAGTATATATCTATTTTGGCAACTCTTGGGGTTTTTTACTGTAATGTTTTCTTATAATTTATTGTAATTGGGAGATTAATGGCTTATAGTAAAGTTGCTGGCACATGGGTAAAATTATTCACCTCATCATAATAGGTGTCTGCAAAACATTCTCACCCCTAGTTAAGGTCACTTTTATATATTATGTACCAGGATCAAAAGCACCGCCTCCCTCCACTTTTCCTGTCTACTTTTTCCAGAGTCCTCTGCTTTGGTGTAATATACCAAACCAAATCCAAGTTTTACTTTGTTTATCACATTTCTATTTTTGTTTCTTAATTCACATTCATCCTTCTCTTTCTGGATTATCTAACTTCACACAATTCCTTCAAGATCCTGTGGAGAGCAGTCTGTAGAATTCTCAGAATTCTAGAAATGGACCTACCCTATGGCCTGGCAGTAATTCTCCTGAGGAGCTATGCTAAGGAAACAAACACATCCGTCCCAAAAGATTTATGTACATCTATGTTTATAACAGCACAGTATTAGCCCAAACCTGGAAGTAACCTAGGTGTCCAACAACAAATAAGTGAGTCAGAAAGTTTTGGTATATAAAAACAATGGAATACTACTCAACTATTAAAAATGAAGAAGACACTTTCTTTATCTTGTCTTGAATAGAGCTATAATTATTTTTTTAAACATTGTATGTATTTATTGGATATAGACAGAGAAATCAAGAAAGAATGGGGAGATAGAGAGGTAGAGAGCAAGAGAGACAGCTGCAGCACTGCTTCATTACATGCAAAATTTTCCTCCTGCAGCTGGAGACTAGGGCCTTGAACCTGTGTCCTTGTACATTGTAATATGTGCACTCTACTGGATGTGCCAGCACTAAGCTCCTGTATTATATATATATATATATATATATATATATATATATATATATGTGTGTGTGTGTGTGTGTGTGTGTGTGTGTATGTATGTATAGGTATAGGTATAGGTATAGATATAGATGATATAGATGAGGGAATAACTTTCATTCTAATATTGTCTTATATATTAAATTTTTCTGGGAATTTATCTAAAAATCAGAAGTTATTATTGTGAGATAATTTTTTAATGGTTAATGCCAATTTCTCTTATCTACCCTCAAAAGCCAAATGACCAAGATCCAGAAAGTCATTCCTCCATGAGGATAATTTCTGGAACCATCCGTTCCACCCCGGTTCCATGGCTGCCAGTCCTTAACAACATCGCCCCACCAGATATTCGTCGGGATGCGGCATCATCTAAGTTCACTTCCCACGTCTACGCTCGACCGGACCTGCCAATATACGCGATATCTTCGCCCACCCTGTCCAACGCTTGACGTCTTGTCACCCAATCTGGTCCCCTATGCCTACACTGAACTTCTCTGTTCCATTCTCTTGGAAACAGAGTTGGCAGTCAGCTGAGGTAAAGAACAAACACCTCATCACAGACCTCTGCAGGCGTCAACCCGGCTTTGACCTAGCACGTTATGATTGGGCCCTCCTCAATCGCTATCGAACAGGCCATGGCCAGTGCGCCACTATGTTCCATCGCTGGGGAGCCAGAGACGACCCAAATTGCCCCTGCGGCTACATACAGACTATGACCCACATAGTCAATGACTGCCACCTCTCCAGATTCAAAGGAGGTCTCAAAACTTTACATCAGGCTCAATCTGGCGCTGTTGACTGGCTACGGAAGAAGGGCAAATGCTAGAAGAAGAATTAAGCCCAAAGTCAGACAACCAGTGACAGATTGAACAGGATGGTTGATTCCATATATCCCTACTTTTAATTTCAACTGCAAGGCAGATTAATCTACCTGACTTCATCCCCATTCATTCTGACAGATTTACATGCCTGCTATATTCTTTGCTTAAAGTCGCTGAAGAAAGTTATCATGATAACTGGACACAACTGTGGATGTTGTGTTTTTATCTTACCTTCTTCTGCTGTTGACTGCTCAGTGTTCTTACCAGTAAGCTACCTGACAGCTGCCTTGCATCTAGTTATTTATCTCTCCACTTTCCTCTTAAGATAAACACCTTGTGTGAATTATGTTTTCTGGAGTTATTGCTCTAGTTTCTGTTAGTTCTTGGCCTGTCTGCTGCACCAATTTCTCTAAAATAATTCAAAGCTTCTCCATCTTGTCCATGTTCCAGAAGGCCAACAAAGTGAACTTTAACGTAATCCAAGCAGGCCATCTCCTCATCTTAACTCTCCTTTTCCAGTCCCTGGAATTATTTATATTTACTTACTAGATTTTAAAAACATATATTTTTATTTATATTTTTATAAGACATATCTAGAGCACTACTTGCTTAGCTCTGCTTTCTACTGGTACTGAGGGTTGAATCAGAAATTTCCAGAACCGGAGGCATGTGAATCTTGTGCTCTTATTCAGTTGAGCTGTCATCTCCCTGGTACTAAATTTATTTATCTCTGAAAGGGATGATGGAGAAAGATCTGCAACACTGCTTTACCACTCTCAAAGCTTTCCCCTTGCAGGTGGGGACCAGGGGTCTGAACCCAGGTCCTTGAGCATTGTAACGTGAGTGCTCAGTCAGGTGTGCCACCACCAGCCCCTATGTGAGTCTTCTAGTATGTTTTCGGCACCAGCCCCACCAAACCTGTTAGGACTTAGCATTAATTATATTGCACTAGTTTACTGTGGTTGCTGTGACAAATTTTCACAAATTTGGCCACTCACCAGAGATATATTTACTCATGACTCTGGGGGCCAAAAGTGCAAAATTAAAATCATTTCGTCAAAAGTCCAAATCAAGCTACCATAAAGGTTGCTCTCTCACTCTCTGTGAACCTCTGTTCTTTCCCTCTTCTAGTTTGATAGCTGAATTAGCCTGTGATCATATCAGTTCAGCCATTGGAGTAGTGGTCACAGTGATAGATCTCCTCCACCTCACTCATAGAGGGATATTTGTTATTTCACTTAGGACACATATGGTTACTAATAAATAATCCACCCCCAACCCCAGTCACAAGATCCTAACTTAGTCATGTGTGCAAAGACTTTGTCTTATAAAATTCGTATATACTTAGCAAGAGGATGTAGGTAACACTTAAAGATTGATGATTATTTTATGAGAGAGAGAGAGAGAGAGAGAGAGAGGAATCAACAGGTTTATTCCTGGCACTGAGGATTTACATGTCAAATCTACTTTCCCTGGTGGCTGCTTTTTTTACTTTTCGTTCGCTTTTTCATTTTTCTTTCTTTTTATTGACAGAGAAACTGAGAGGGAAGGTGGGAAATGCTGAATAAGGTTTGCCTGCACCCAGCATCTGTTTGTTTTTTTTCCACAGATTATGTGAACTGTGAATTTAGCTGTGTCTTAGATGGAGTCTGTGACTCAGAGTCTCTCAAAAAGCCACCCCAAGTATTTATTTGAAAAGCCTGACTTCCTGCTTCACTCAGGTTGATTTAGTATTCAGTTCTGCATTATTATACTGAGACCTTATTTCCTTATAAGCTCTTGACTGGAAGCCTCTCAACCACTTAAACCTTTCATAGAACACCTCATACCATAACTTCTTTCATCAGAGAGCAAAAAGAGAAAATGCCAGAAAGTCATTGTTATAAGACAGAAATCATAATCTTCTTAACAAAATCATGAAAATCACATTCTATTACTTTAACCTAGTTCTGTTTATGAGAAGAATAATCACAGGTCAGGTGGTGGCACACCTGGTTAAGCATTCACATTACAGTGTGCACGGACCCAGGTTCAAGTCCCTGGTCCCCACCTGCTGAGGGAGAGGGGGAAGCTTCATGAGTAGTGAAGCAGAATTACAGCAGGTGTCTCTCTTTCTCCCTATTTCCCCCCTCCCCTCACAATCTCAATTTCTCTCTGACTCTATCCAAAAATTAATTAATTATTTTTTAAATATTTTAAATATTATTGTATTTATTTATGTATTCCCTATTTTGTTGCCCTTGTTTTTTATTGTTGTAGTTATTATTGTTGTTGTTATTGATGTCATTATTGTTGGATAAGACAGAGAGAAATGGAGAGAGGAGAGGAAGGCAGAGAGGGGGAGAGAAAGATAGACATCTGCAGACCTGCTTCACCGCCTGTGAAGCAACTTCCCTGCAGGTGGGGAGCAGGGGGCTCGAACAGGGATCCTTATGCTGGTCCTTGCGCTTCATACCATGTGCGCTTAACCCGCTGTGCTACCGCCGAACTCCCATAAATAATTTTTTTAAAAAAGGAAGAAGAACCACTAGGTTCACCTCACACTCAAGTGTATTGCTCAGAAACACTAGTTCTAAGAAGAGTACACTGAATGCCAGGAACTACCTTAGTTGTCCAAACAGGGTGTGCTCTTCCATTGTTGCATGTCCTAGAATAACTGTGGGGACACACTCCCCTCTGGGTTTTCCTTGGAAAGGACAAAGTAGTAAAATAGCATCAGGCAGATTAGTGAAGGGAAAAGTCAAGCTCATCGCATATGCATATTGTTAAGGCCCCAAGAAGAGGGGGAGATGCAACAAGGCTGCGGTGAACCACTCTTTACCCTGGAAGTATAATGATGGACTTCTTAGATCAAGAGGACCTGTGCACCGATTCACTTGCCCTTGCATGATGTTTCCTCAAACTGCACTTTTTCTAAGTCAGAAGAAGTGAGATGGGGGAGCAGCGATTATTTCTTAAATTAAGAAAAATGGCAAAGAACTAAAAAGGGGCCAAGTCTTTCAGCTTCTTAAATTAAAATAATATGTATTTCCAAGTAATGGTGACAGTTTCTCAAGAGGTCTCATGGCTTCCATTGACTTCCACTTCTTTCATGCCAGTGACACACACTGGGAGAAGCCTGCAGAGGAAATAAAGATTTAAAATGTATACCTTTTTTTTCGAGAGACTGCTTCTGCAGTACTTTTCTCTCTCAGATTGGTTTAAAAGCCATCAGCTAGGGAGTAGGCAGTAGTTCAGTGGTCTAAATGCATGTGGCACAAAGTGCAAGGACTGGTGTAAGGATCCCGGTTCGAGCCCCCGGCCACCACCTGCAGAGGAGTCGCTTCACAAGCGGTAAAGCAGGTCTGCAGGTGTCTGTTTTTCTTTCCCCCTCTCTGTCTTCCCCTCCTCTCTCCATTTCTCTCTGTCCTATCCAGCAATGACAACAACAATAACTACAACAACAATGAAAAACAGCAAGGGCAACAAAAGGGAAAATAAATAAATACTAAAAAATTAAAAATAAAAAATAAAAGCCATCAGCTTATAAAACTCTATCATATTGTACTCAGATCTCAGATAGCACCTGAACAAGTAAATTTAAATAATAGTGTGTTCAAATAATAGTTGGTCTCCTTCATTATTTTATTAACACCTTTATATTGTCTGTAGCTACACATTGGACTCTTCCATTAAGCAGAGGATATTCTGTACCCCAATGTAACCCTCTTGGACACTCAACTCTTCTCTTGTACAGTGTCCAGAACAAAGTAAACACAATAATTAGTATCTCTGTTTGTGAGTTGTTTTCTTAGTTGCAAAACTTGGTTCTTAGCTGATGAAATGTGGTCATCAAAGCTTATTATTCAGATTTTTCCTTAAAGAATTTGGGTTAATATACCATATGCCAGTCTTCCTTCAACTTTACTATAGAAATAAATTCATCAAAAACTTGTCTAACATACAGTGTCTTTTTGTGTTTGTGTGGAACTGGAAGATCTTGCATGCATAATTTCACTACCCTTGGCCATGCGTTCTCATTCAGATACAGACATAGAGAGACAAACACACACAGAGGGGGAGTTACCAAAGCCTTCTCTATTTACATAGTTTTTGTTTGTTTTCCTTTTTGCCTGCAGGGTGCTGACACTATAAATGCATTGCTACTGGTAGCCATTTTTTTTTTTCCATATTATTGGATAGGGCCAAGAGAAATTGAGACTGGGAGGGGAGATAGAGAGGATGAGAGAAAGACAAGACACTTGTAGGCCTGCTTCACTACTTGTGAAGTTTCCCCCTTACAGGTGGGGAGCCAGGGGCTGGAACCCAGATCCTTGTGCTTAGTCCTAAGTGCGCTTAACTAGGTAAACCACTGCCTGCATTTTCTATATGTTCCTGGGACTCAAACCTGGATCGCCCACATGATAATGCAGGCATCCCACGTGTTAATTATGTCTCTGTGTTTGGAGGAAACTCAAGATTCTATACTTTTAGCATGCCTCACTCTGACATCCATACTGCTTGTCCACAGACAGCATTTTAAAGAGTAAGAACAGAAAGAAATGAGGGAGGAAGTAATGTAAGATGGTGGGAGGGATATTTTAGTTCAGAGTGAGGGATTTGTGGTCATGGAGGATCTCAATGATAAAATACAGAACTTGTAATTGTGCTTGGGAGTTCAGTTCAGTTCCTAGTACTCCATACACCAGAGCAACACTATGGTTCTCATTCTCTCTTTCTCACTTTCATTAAATGAATGAATCTATGAAAAAAACAAGGGCACAGGGAGTCAGGTGGTAGCGCAATGGGTTAAGCACAGGTGGTGCAAAGCACAAGGACTGTCCTAAGGACCCCGGTTCAAGCCCCTGGCTCCTCACCTGCAGGAGTGACCTCCAGTCACTTTACAGGCAGTGAAGCAGGTCTGCAAGTGTCTGTCTTTCTCTCTCCCTCTCTGTCTTCCCCTCCTCTCTCCATTTCTCTCTGTCCTATCCAACAACAACGGCATCATCAACAACAACAATAATAACTACAACAATAAAACAACAAGGGCAACAAAAAGGAGTAAATACATAAAATAAAATAAAATAAAAACAAGGGCACTTCTTTTAGTAGCAAGGTTGATATAAAAACAGTTTATGTGTGTGAACTAATGATCTTATTTTTTAAGAGTCAATCAGATACAGACTGTCCACTTTGGAACAATATATACTCAGGTAACAATTTAGATAAGTTACTTTATTTTTTATCAAAAATGATCTGAAAGGTGCCTTGTTTCTGTTTATATCCTTAGGAACCCACATGCAAGTAAAGCCTGCTTGAACTTTTCTGATTTTATATATTATATCTGTTAAAGGTTCTGCTTTCAATTTATTTTGATTTTTTTCTTTATTTTATTTTTTTGTTTTGTTTTTTTAATTTTGCCTCCAAGGTTATCGCTGGGGCTCGGTGCCTGCACTACAAATCCACCACTCCTGGAGGCCACCCTTTCCATTTCTGTTGCCCTTGTTGTTATTGGATAGGACAGAGAGAAATGGAGAGAGGAGGGGAAGACAGAGAGGGGGAGAGAAAGACAGACACCTGCAGACCCTCTCCACTGCCTGTGAAGCGACTCCCTGCAGGGGAGGAAGGGCTCAAACCGAGATCCCTGTGCCTCTCCTTGTGCCTCACTCCATATGCGCTCAACCTGCTACTCTACTGCCCAGCACCCCCGATTTATTTTTAAGAACAATTTGGCTATACATAATACATACATCCATACACATGTTATACTAGAAGTGTTTGTATGATTCGGTGAGACTTGCTTAGAGAAATATGGTCATTTTTTTTTACTTTATATTTTTACCTTTTTAAATATTTTTATTTATTTTGGATAGAGACAGAGGGAAGTTGAGAGAGAGGGGAGGCAAAGATAGAAATGGGGAGGAAGAGAGATACTTGCAGCACCCTTTCACCACTTGTGAAGTTTCCCCCTGCAGTTGGGGACTAGGGGGTTGAACCCGGGTCCCTGTGCATTGTAATCTGTGCAGCCAACTGGGTGCAACATGCCTCAATCCATATCCAATTTCATATATAATGATTATCCTCTAATTACCGAATCTTTTATTCAGTTTAAGTGAGGAATTATCACAGCGCCCAAATGCAAACAGTTCAAAACTGACTCACAAGTTCATGAGCCAGATGTTTATTGGGGGCATTGTTCATAGGAGGCTTGCCTTGGTCCTCTCCTCATTGTTAAGGCATATCTGTTCTCATTTTATAGATGGCTCGGAGATATTAATGGAAGAATATGATAGAAGTCCACCAACATGGTTGATACACAGTTCTGCCAGTAAAAATTCCTATAGTTTTGGCCATATCCCTTGCCCTCCCTGGACCTCAGTTCCCCACAAAAAGGTGGCTCTGCATTAGATATTGTAAAAATTTCTCTGTGAAGAGCCAGATAGTAATTATTTTAGACTATGTAATTTCTATACAAACTTTAGCATCAACAATATGTAATAAGATTTATATGCCTGTTTTCCAGCCAGTCTTTCTGTATAAAAGTAGGTCGGGGTTAGATTTAGTCTGTAGACTTGTTTTTAAAATGGTCAGTTTATTTCTATTTTTAATATTTTCTTTATCCATTGCGTAGAAACATAGAGAAACTGAGATAGAAGGAGGGAGGGAGGGAAAGAAGGGGGGAGATAGAGAAAGGCCTGTAATATTGCATCACTGCTCATGAAGCTTCCCCACTTCCGGGGGAGGGGGATAGGGGCTTGAGTTCCAGTCCTTATATATGGTAACATGTGCCCGGTGGGCTGTGCCACCACCCATCCTAAAGTCTAGAGACTTTACTTTGCTATCTTATACCTACGGAAATACTATACACCTGCCCAACTTAGAAAGCTTATATTTAAAATTAAGACAGGATCTGCTAAATTTTCACTAAGATATTAATAGAGAATGCTTACTTGAAATATTTACAGGCATAGTATCTTAACTTAAAGGGACACAATTCTATATTCTTTTTTCAGACAGACACTGTGCATGGCACATCTGGTAGAGCATATACTTTTCCATGTGCTAGAACCTGGGTTCAAGTCCCTGTCTCCCTCCACCTGTATATCTCAGAGTGGTGGAGCAGTGCTTGCAGATATCTCTTTCTCCCTTTCTCCCCCTATTTTCCTCTGTCTCTACAGAAAAAAAAAAAGGCCAGCAGGAGTAGTAGAGTATTCATGTAGGTGCTGAGCCCTGGTGATGATGCTGATGGCAAAAAAAATAATAAAATTCAGTATGTAAAAATAAAAAGTATTAATTATCAGGGATCAGGGCCAGACAAGTAGGCAGCAGTAGATATACTCTGACCTGATAGTTTTCTGATAGTCCTGAGATTATACCTTTGTAAGAAGTTTCCTACCCTAAATATATGTTAGACCAATTATTTTAATTTAGTTATTTAATATTTATTTACAAATTTTTGGAATAATAGGGGTATAATTTTATATCATTCCCACCACCAGAGTTCTGAGTTCCCATTCCCTCTATTGGAAACTGTAATATCTCTCCCAAGGTCACAAACTATTATTTCTTTTTTTTTTTAATTTTTTTTTAATATTTACTTTATTTATTCCCTTTTGTTGCCCTTGTTGTTTTATTGTTGTAGTTATTATTGTTGTCGTTGTTGGATAGGACATAGAGAAATGGAGAGAGGAGGGGAAGACAGAGAGGAGGAGAGAAAGATAGACACCTGCAGACCTGCTTCAACCGCCTGTGAAGTGACTCCCCTGCAGGTGGGGAGCCGGGGTTCGAACCGGGATCCTTATGCCGATCCTTGTGCTTTGCGCCACCTGCGCTTAACCCGCTGCGCTACAGCCCGACTCCCTACAAACTATTATTTCTATAACTATCTGTTTTTCTCTCTATATATATATATGTTTTTCTTTCATTTCTTCTATGATCCTGCCCTCTCCTCCCCTCCAACTCAAACCTATACCCCTGCCACTTCCTAATGTCCTTTTTTCCTCTTCTCTCTCTGGGTCTTGAGGAATTAAGAGTTCAGAGCCCTCTTTTCATTTTCTCTTACTTTCCGCCCCCCTTCTGGAGCATGGACCAAAATTCTTCTGGGAGAGCAGAAGATGGAAGATCTGGCTTCTATAATTGCTTCTCCACTGAATATGGATGTTGTCAGGTTGATCTATGCCTCCCCCCCAGCCTGTTTCTATCTCTCCCTAGTGGGGTAGGGCTCTGCAGAAGTGAGGTTTCAGGGACACATTGTTTGATAAGGTCGTCTGCCCAGGGAGGTCAGGATGGAATCATAGTAGCATCTGCAACTTGGTGGCTGAAAGGTGGTAAGATATAAAGCAGGGCAAAGTATTTAATAAACAGGAACTAAAAAGTAGTAATAGAACAGATGAGATTAGGGATCTTGGGGTGGAAAGAAGCTTAGGAAGTCTATTTTAGGTATGTTCCGAGGGGCCCATGACTTCAGTATTTTTTGCATAAACTTGAGACCAAATCTTATTACTCAGAGGGATCCATTGGCATCTGGGAGCCTTTCTGTAAATGCTTACTTGCCAGGACAGCTGAGGTGTTACAAGGAAAGCAATGAGCCCCATTATTAGAACAGTAAATAATGAACTAGCTGCAGTAGTTCTGCCCCATAGGGCCCCATACTGACTGCAATTCAGTTGTAAATATCCCCTTTCTGGTGGAAGACTGGAAGGCAGAAAGTTATTGCTATATATTATGCTAAATATTCCCTGTAACCCAAACTGTACCAAGAGGAGACAATGCAGGCTGCAAAACTAGCCTATTAACTTGCTGTACATCTGTTTCTGTCTTCCCATAACTCAAGGTGCCAAGGCAGCCTACACCTTCCCTGTGGGACACATAGATGTTTTTCTAGTTACGGAACACACATGGGTGTACATGAAAGCAGCACTATTTGCTTTCTTCAGTGGCCCTTTCGTGGAAAAGAAAGAGATTGACTTATGCTATTTGTTTTTCCCTACAGTGTTTTTCCTTTTTTTTTTTTTTTTTAACTTGAACCTTTTCCCCTTATAAAAGCTATTAAATATCTGGGGAAATGTTTTAGATAAATGAATTTCATTTCATACCTAAGACTGTCACTAAGCCCTTGTCATCGGGTTCCTAACTCTCTTTCTAGATGTGACTTTTGCACTTTTGAAAACTTTTCTGACTCATTCCTGTCTTTGTGAATGTTGAGATTTTGAACTCTGTACTAGACTTTGGCTCTGAGGATTCTGCCTGTTTTTACATAGATGCTTTGAACCCAGTTTTAGGGTTCTTACGTTCTCTACTAAAAGCTAGGAACTTTTCTTGCTTATCAGTAAAGCAAGAATACTGTTCAAAGAGTAAGTTTATAGAACTGCAGAGTTTAAACAAACCCTAGAAGTCTTTAATAATAACCCTTTTATTTCCCTTTCTTTACTGGGTGGTTAATAGATTACAATGCAGTTGTTGATACATGGGTACAATTTCTCATCACCCCATAATAGGTGTCTGCAAAACACTCTTATTCATAATTTAAGTTCCTTTACACTATTATGCCTCAGGACCCTCCCCCAGCTCCCTTCTTTCCTCTCCTTCAGATGATATCTCTGGAATTCAGACATGTTGTTTGATGGTCAGTGTTACCCAGATTTCACCCTTATACCAGCTTGTCTCTATTTTCCACCTCCTCTCCGGGTAGCACACTGCACTTCTATATTTGTGGGGAAGGTTTTGATTTCTTACATTCTCTCATAACTTGATCCTAGTCTTGAGCTCTGAAATGAGTGGCCATTGGAAATGTGTGAGAGTGTCCAGGGGTGGAGATAACTTCATCTTTCCTCCTACTGTTTAAAATGCCAACAATTAAGGATGCATTTGTACCATCTCTCTCTAAAATGTCCATATAAGGTATAAGTGACAGTTTCTCAGTACAGTGTGATGTAACTTGAAAATGGAACACAGCAGTGAGCATACATGCTGTTAAAAATCCTTTAGTCAAGGTTTCAGTCCTTAAAGAAGCATTCACTGTTGTCTTTTTTAAATAAGCTTCAGTAAGTAGACATATTGCTCAGACCTCTCATACTATTTTAAAATCATCCATTCTTTTTATCATTTTATTGGGAGTATTAATGGATTGTGGTGCAGTGTTGATATCTGAGTTGCGATTTCTCATATTCCTGTGATAGTTGTCTTCAAAGCATGCTCACCCTAATTTAGTCCATTTCTACCGTCATATACAAGGATCCCAATGCCTTCTTCCTCTCTTTTTCCCTTTGTTCTCAGAGTCCTTTACCTTGCTGCAGTACGACCCAACCAGTTAAAGTTTCATTTTGTGTTTTCCCTTTCTGTCCCTGCTTCTTAATTCTATCTATAAGTGAAATCATCTGGTATCTATCTCTTTCTATCTCTTTCTTCTCAGTTAACGTTATTCCTTGAAGTTCCATCTGTGATAAGGCCAAAGACATGACTTTATCTTTTTTTAACAGCTGATTACTATTCTGTATGTATACTACAACCTATTAAAACATTTTATTTACTTATTTATTAACTGAAGAGACAGAGAGAAATAGAGTGGGAAGGGGGAGATGGAGCATGATAGAGAAAGAGAGAAACCTGCAGTACTGCTTCATCACTTGTGAAACTTTCCCCCTGCAAATGGAGACTAGCAACCTTGAGCCCAGTCTTTGTTCATTGTAATATGCGTGCTCAACTAGTCCACCACGGCCAGGCCCTACCACAACTTTCTTAGACCCTCATAAGTTGTTGGGAATCACTCAATTCTAAGGCCTCTTTGTAATGTCCTAAATCCCTTCCCCTCATGCACTTTTATCATCATGGAGAAGAAAGATCTTGAGAGATCTGCATGAGAAACACACATATGCTTCACAGGGATGGTTGGACAAGGACATTTTAAATTTTTTTATTACCAAGTTCAGGTAATGAATCAGCTTAACGAAGTTTCACTTGCAGTTACAGCAAAGTTCCACTTAAGGCAACGCTGCAGTTACAGCTGCAGAGTAAAGAGGAAACGTGGCTTCAGACCCCACTTTTATCATCATAGGTGCCCTCACCAAGCCCTGCAGACTACACCTCAGTTAACCTCTCACTCATCTCTGGCATCTTCCCTGGGTAGTTCGCTGCATCATTCTAATAAATGCGATGAAGAATGTGTGTCCCCTCATATCCTGGATTTTCATAGTTGTGATTCACCAGCCTCCCTCCCCACTACCTCCCTAGCTCTCAGTGACCCCAACTGTCTTCTGAGTTCAATCTCATGCCCCCAAGGAACCTCTCTTTCCCCCACCCCCTCCCCACTTGCCCCAGGAACTGAAGATTTTCCTGGACACGACCTGAGACCACCATGAGCCCAGGGAAGAGTGATCTGTGTATCTGTGTAACTTCCCCTGTCTCAGACCAGTCCCAGCTCCCCTTTCCCCAGGGGAGCTGGGGAATTCCTGCCAAGCACCCTGAATGGGAGGGGTCTTGGAGTGGGCAGGGCCAGCATCTAGTAGGGGTGGGGTGTTCCTGCTCTGCCCCTGCCAGCTCTTCCCATCTTGCCCTCCCATCCTCTCATTTATCCCCCTGCTGGAGAAGGAAGATCTTTTATTTCCTATTCTTTAGGACCTTAGACATGGGCCCCGTGTTCTTTCTTCTCCATTAACTTGAGAGATCTGCATGAGAGACAGATGCCCCACAAGGATGGGGGCAAAATTTTATTTTTTATTATTATTACCATGTTTAGGTAGAGGACTCATGAATCAGCTTAACCAACTTTCACTTACAGTTACAGCAAAGTTCCACTTATAGCAACGCTGCAGTTACAGCTCCATTTAGTTGGAAGTCACTGTTCTTGAATACTAACTCTACCTTTGCATATAACTTTACTGCATTACATTAGTGACTTCATTTTTCCTGTTTGTAATTCAGCTTTGTAAAGGAGTTCTTTGGTTACAAGAAATAGAAAAAAAGAAAACAGAGAAAGAGCAATCATGGTTTTATCAAATAGAAGGCATCTCGCCATCAGCAGCCTGCACTGTTGTTGTGGCATCTTAATAGTGTTCATAGTGTTCGGACTAGGAACTGTGCATTTCCCTTGGCCTCACTGACTGTCTCAATATGCAAGTTGTAGTTCTGGACATTAAATCTGCATTTAGAGTAGGAATGCAGGGAAGGAGGCAGCCCTATGCTTCTGTTCTTTTCATCAGCAAAAGGAAAAACCACCTAAGATGCTCTCAGTAGATCTTACCTTACTTGACAGAATCACAGAAATACACCAACTTTAAGGAATTCTGAGAAATTAAATACTTAGCTGTGGTGGAGGCAGACAGAAAAAATAAAGGTATTTTGATTTTGATCATGTGCTGAGTTAGCTAATTCACAGCCCTACAGCAACTTCCTCATATATGAAAGGCAGATGTTATGCTAGAAATGATCTCTAAGAACTTTATCAGCTCTAACTAAATGTTATCTTTGAATAGGGAGAAAATAATTTCAATATTGAGGGTTGCATTTATGTGTGTGACAGTTTGTTCTGCAAGCAAGTCATTCCACAGATAAATATCATTTTAAAATTCTATGTCTACATTAGGGGAGTGGGTAGGAGAAAAGTTTGGGCGAGGAATTGATGCTGTATCTTTTTGGATTTTTCTATCCAGTAATATATTTCTCATATGGTACCATAATATCATCTCCATAAGGGAAGAGAGGAAGCCAGTATTCACAAGCTTGTATTGTTTTGACAGTTCTCGGAAGAAGAAAAAATACACCAATTCAGATGTCAATATGAGAGATAAAATTTATATTGACATTAAATAGTAATTTTGCAGTTAAATTTGTGCTAATGACTTCACACCTTATAAAATAAAGAATATAAAATTTCATTTTTATAAAATACTTCATTCAATTGAATGAAGTCCCTAAGTTTGCACAGCTAGTCTCTCGTGCATACCATTTTGTGCCCTATTTATTTATTTATTTATTTATTTATAATATTTATTCCCTTTTGTTGCCCTTGTTATCTTATTGTTGTAGTTGTTGTTACTGATGTCATTGTTGTTGGATAGGACAGAGAGAAATGGAGAGAGGAGGGAAAGACAGAGAGGGAGAGAAAGATAGACACCTGCAGACCTGCTTCACCGTTTGTTTATGAAGCGACTCCCCTACAGGTGGGGAGCCGGGGGCTCAAACTGGGATCCTTATGCAGGTCCTTGCATTTTGTGCCACATGCACTTAACCCTCTGTACTACTGCTTGACTCCCCCTATTTTTTTTTATTGCCACCATTGTTATCACTATGGCTTGTTACCTACTCAGCAAATCTGCTACTCTCAGTGACCATTTCCCCCTCTTCTTTCTTTTTTTTTTTTGGAGGGGTAGATAGAAAGAGAAATTAAGAGGGAATGCAGAAATACAAGAGAAAGAGAGATACCTGCAGCATTGCTTTACCACTTGTGAAGCTTCCCACCTCCCCGCCCCTGCAGTTGAGATGAAGGGGCTTGAACTGTGTCATTTTACATGGTAATGTGTGCACTCAACAGGGTGTGCCACTTTCTGATCCTCATGCCCTAATGTTTCTCTTCCTTATAATCAAATTTACTTTCTGTAGAAATAAAACAGAAAATTGAGTTAGAGAAAATTGAAGGGGAAGGAATAATTGGTTAGTTGAGCCACATGTCAGGGTCTTGGTGTGATTACAAAGATAGAAACTAAGGAAACAGAGAATCATGACTACTCAGACCTGGAATTCTTTTCTTAAATTCAAACTATACACTTAAGACCTGACTATAGGGTGGCGAGATAGCTCACCTGGACACTGTGCCTCCCTTACCATGTGTGCTGTTCAGGTCTGAGCCCAGTGTCTACTACACTGGAAGAAGCTTTGGTACTGTGGTGTCTTTTATATCTGTCTCTCTATCTGAACAAATTGTTCCAGAAAAGTTAAGCCCTGATGATGACAAAATTAATACAAAATAAATAAATAAATAAATACCTGCATGGATTTTGGTTTTCTTAACCACTGGTAGAAAGTAACTGCTAAGCGGGCTAGATGGCAGTACATCGGGCTAAGTGCACATATTACTGTGTCCAGGCACCCAGGTTTGAGCCCCTGGTCCCCAGCCGCAGGGCTGGGGGGAAGCTTTATGAGTGGTGAAGCAGGTCTGTAGGTATCAATCTTTCTATCTCTCCTTCCTCTCTCAGTTTCTGTCTGTGATATCCCCTAAAACAGAAAAAAATGAATGCCAGGAGCAGTGAATTCATAGTGTCAGCACTGAGCCCCAGTGCTAATCCTAATCACAAGAAAGAGAGAGAGAGAGAGAGAGAGGGAAGGAAGAAAGAAAGAAGGAAAAAATGGCTGCCAGGAGTAGTGGATTCAAGTGCTGACACTGAACCTCAGCATTAGCCCTGGTAGAAATAAAATAAAATTATATATATTTTTAAAAAAGAAAACTTCTACAAGCTTAATTTACTTTTTTTTTTTTTTTTTTTTTTTTTACCAGAGCACTGCTCAGCTCTGGTTTATGGTGGTACAGGGGACTGAACCTGGGACTTTGGAGCTCAGGCATGGGAGTCTGTTTGCATAACCATTATGCTATCTACCCCTGCCTCAGAAATTTCTTTTATGCAGAAAGCTGCTTTTTTGTAATTCTTTATAACCATGAATTTGCATATTGAATGCTTCAAGTATGTCTGAAGAGAAAAAAAAGAGTCCCATGACAGGCAGTGGCTCTTCCGTGGATCTAAAGTCAAGGTCACATACACACACACACACACACACACACACACACACTCCCAGTCAGGAAACATGTACTTTCTTCAGTGAGAGAACTAGAGAATAGTAGACCACTGTCAACTGCAGAATACCTCGATCTCCTTAAATCTCCATGTGCTTTTTCTGAGTTTGGGAATCTCTAGGTACAGAAGGGTTGAGAACTTCCAACTTTGAGTTTATGATTTTTTTTTCACAAACCATTGTGTGCTGCCATGTTTGATGTAGATTATATTATCCACTCTGACCTGTTCTTGACTTTTGGATGTAGGATGCTGGGTGATGTAGAAATATAATTTTTTTGTCTGTGTTTCCATTTTATAAATAAAAATTAAAAACAAAGAAATATGAAGTTAACTGTTTCAGGGATCATTAATGCAGTTTTCTAGATGATATTCAGTTCTCCCCCCTTTTGAGCACAGACTAAGATTGCAACTCTTAGCTTCTTCATGATTAGGATAGACGATATAATTTTTTAAATGATTCTAAGTGATTAGTTTATTTCCATATTGATGAATTAATTATGCATTTTATATATGAGAGCCTTCGGAGTTGTTCCCCCTCTGACATGAGTGATTAACACTGTTCACGGTATCTGTTTCTCTGTAGTTCTCCACATGCAACTTCCAAATATAGAACTTGGAAAACAATGACACGAGTGAGTTCAGGTTTGGGAGTTATTTACTACCATACCCAGACTGCCCTGTCAGTGAAAGCTTTGTATGACATGGAAAGAGTTTGAAGTTTGAGTATCACAGAATATAAAGAAAAGGTAAAATTGCCAGGGGCATATCAAAGGTTTGAAATATAGTATGTAAACATAGAAGTCCTAAGTAGAAAGTCCTGGTCACTCTTGTTGCACTCCTCAGTCCTGTGACCTGTGGTTAGTCACTTGATTGTTCAGTAGTGCCAGTTGTTCCTATGAGAAAAGTAGATAGTGATTTCTTATTATTTTAACTTAGTTTTCAAAGTCACAAATTGATTTTTGTCACTCTCAGGAGGTGGCTAATTACCTTGCTTTTGAAGCCATTGTGTTTTATGTACTTATTGAAACGTTTTTGTATTTTCTCTGGTTTATATACACAGCAATTAAAATTTAGTTCTTATTGGTGGACTAGAAAACCCATTGTTAGACTGCATACTTTGCATGTGTGAGGAACTGCATTTGATGTCCAACACTTCTGCTCCAGTTTTTTGTTTCTTTGTTGTTTTTATTATTATTATTTTAATTTGGGGTGCTAATGGTTTGCAGTTGATAGTAAATACAATATCCGATACATGTGTAAAATATCTCAGTTTTCTGCATAACTCTGACTCCCCTGCTCCACCATCATGCCCCAAGACCTGGACCCCCACTCCCCCACCCCAGCCAAGAGTCCTTAACTTTGGTGCAGTTCACCACCTCCAGTCCAAGTTCTGCTTTGTGTTTTCCTTTCTGTTCTTCTTTCTCAACTTCTGTCTATGAGTGAGATCATCTCATATTTATCCATTGTGATTTTTATTTTAGATGTTCAAAATGTCCCTTGAGTAAATCTTTTCAAATCGACTCTGGAGTAGTGTGGGCATCATTTATGGTTTGTACTGTTAGTCCAAGCCTGGAATCCACCATATACCTAAGAAGCTTTAATTTCTCTTCATCGGAAAAGGATTTGAAGATCAGAGTGTGGACTTAGGATTGATTGCATATATTTAAACTTTCAGTGAGAAGAGGCAAAAGAAATATATTTTTCTGTTTATATAGATATCTCCAACTTAAATTTAGATGAGAAATAAGAACAGAAAGGGAAACGCAAATCAGAACTTGAACTGCGTTCAGTGTATTGCAAAGGGCTGGTGGAAGGGGAGGTTTTCTGGTGCTGGTACATGACGGTAGGTGGAGGAGGACTTAGGCTGGGCATGAGAGTTGGTTTTCTTTGTTTGTTTGTTTTTTTTTTTTTTTTGCAGAAAACTGAGATATGTACCAACAACTGTATTTACTATAAACCATTAAGCCCCCAGTTAAAAAAGTAAGACTGAGGTCTGGGCGGTGGTGCATCTGATTTAGCATACGTATTACCACGTTCAAGGATACAGGTTTGAGCCCCTGCTCTCCACATGCAGGGTGTTGCTTCATGAAAAGTGAAGCAGTTCTGCACGTGTCTCTCTTCCCTCCAAATTTCTCTTTGTCCTGTTAAATAAAATAGAAAGAAAACAAACTGGATTCATAGTGCCTGCACTAAACTCCAGTGACAACCCTGGTGATGAGAGAGAGAAAGAGAGAGAATTCATAAACTTAATTGCTATGTATATATACATTATACATATACATATACATATACATATACATATACATATACATATACATATACATATACATATACATATACATATACATATACATATACATATACATATACATATACATATACATATACATATATATATGACTTATACTGAATTTGTCACCAGAGTTATCACTTGGATTAAGTGTCTGCATGACCCCACTGTCTCTGGTAGTCATTTTTGACACAGAGATAGAAAGTGAGGGAGACAGCATGAAGGAGACTCATCTACAGTACTGCTCCACTGCTTGTAAAGCTTTCCCCCTGAAGGTACTGACAAGAGAACTGAACCCAAGTCTGCCTGCATGGTAATGACTCTGTGGGGTTCACCACTGCCTTGCCTCATGTAGTTATAAACTAAACTTTGATTGTTAGAAATAATTCTCCACAATTATTTCATGTTTCTAAGACTCTTGAAAGCAGAGGATCTATGCCAGATGAATGAATTTATGTATAACAAACAACCTTAAAGTGTACAGATAATGCCTCCCTTTGGAAGAAAGGGTTGATTTTTATCATTCAGGATTTTCCAGGCATTGATGTTGCAATCTTGAGGTCCACTTTCTTCTCTGTTTCTTTTTTTATTTATTGTTGTAGTTATTATTGTTGTTGCTATTGTCGTTGTTGGATAGGACAGAGAGAAATGGAGAGAGGAGGAGAAGACAGAGAGGGAGAGAAAAAGACACCTGCAGACCTGCTTCATCGCCTATGAAGTGACCCCCTACAGGTGGGGAGCCAGATGCTCGAACCAGGATCCTTACGCAGGTCCTTGCACTTCATTCCATCTGCGCTTAACCAGCTGCATGACCACCCGACTCCCTCTAAGTTTCATTTTTAAGGCTTTCAGGTGATTAAGCAACACATGTCAATCAAAGGCAATTTTTTTTTTTCTTTTTACTTATGGTCAACCAGTTACAGATGTTAACCACATCTAGAAATGACCTTCACAGCAGCCACCTAGGTGAGTGTTTGATTAAATCATTGGAGAGTATCATGTATTCAAATTGATACAGAAATCTAACCTGGCAGGAAGGCCCATTTGCAGATTATTATAAAGATTCCATTTCCTTAATGTCTAGTTATCTGTAATGCGAACTGAACATGCTGCACATGGAGCATCAACTCAGAGTCTTTATTGTGGGTGTTGGGGAGCTAACAAAATTGATGAAAAACAGTGCTAATGTTTCTTCTCTCCATGCATAATAATGAACAATAAATGAAAGAAGTCAACTGGTGTGGCATTTTCCCTTCTGTATTTTACTTTACATTCTTTTTTGGTGTG
Organism: Erinaceus europaeus; assembly: GCF_950295315.1. Taxonomy (NCBI): domain Eukaryota; kingdom Metazoa; phylum Chordata; class Mammalia; order Eulipotyphla; family Erinaceidae; genus Erinaceus; species Erinaceus europaeus. Next base: position 66,990,605 of record NC_080176.1, read on the forward strand.
TGTGTGTGTGTGTGTGTGTGTGTGTGTGTGTGTGTGTGTACATTTTTTAAGTTTACATCTCAGTTCTTGTAAATTGAACAAACACATGAGCTCATTGCTTATGTTTAGGAACAAAATAACAGCACATTCTCGTCTTTCCTTTTGCATCCTTCTGTCTGTACGCTACCTGTCTTATAATAGTAAAATAGAGACCAGTCTTTTAACTTTAACAGTTATTGATTTTTTCTTTATCATATAACTGAATGATACAATATGTAATTTTTATGCTTATTGTTTGCTCAACATTGTCTTTTTGATTGGATAGAGACAGAAATTTAGAGGGTTGGGGGAGATAGAGTGAGAAAGACAGAGAGGCACCTGCAGCCCTGTTTTACCACTTGTGAAGCTTTCCCCCTGCAGGGGGGGACTAGGGGGTTAAACCTGGGTCCTTGTGCAATGTAATATATGTGCTTAACGAGGTGCACCACCGCCTGCCTCCCTCAAAATTATCAACTGTGATCGTTCCTATACATATTGATAATTACTATACATATTGATGTATACATTACTATGATCATTACTATATATATTGATCATTCCTATACATATTGTATACTATACATACATTATCAACTATGATCATTACTATACATATGATCATTACTATACATACTGGCAGATTTTTTTCTCATTTCTGTGCATATACCACAATTTTTCATTCCACTAATTAGAACTATGTATATATTTAAGTTTTATATTATCATGAATGGTGGTGTTACAAACATTTTCTTGAAAATTAGTGTACAGTGATGTGAACAATGTTGTTGTATACACCCAACTCATGATGGAATCCTTGCATCAAAAGTTGAACATAATATTGAACTCCAATAGAGATTTTCAAACCTTTCTCAGATGTACTGTCGATTGAACCGCCCCCATGCGTTGCTTTTAGGAACCATGTAAGTGCTATGAATAGGGAGACGTTATGGCCAAAGCTGTCTCTTGGAGTTCCAAACTCAGAGTTCTTTATAAAGGTTAGAAATGACAGGTAACAGAAATAGAGTAATTTGACTACTATCTATAAAAAGCATAGAGGAGTAGAATAAAATGGATGTTATATAGGGAAAGTTAAGGATCTGCATCACTGTAGGCTGACAAACCAGGAAGAAGAAGAAAAGCCAATGATACTTATAGTGGAATGAGGATGGTGTGTTCATACAGACCATGCCATGCAGAAAGATCTCTGGCTCTACTTACAGATAATTCTCACCCTCTCCCTTATTTGCTATTCTTAAAAGTCCTGAACTGCTCCCAGGAGTCTCTCAGAGCCACAGGTTTCCTAGAGCCCTGCAAATTAACAAATAAAGTACCATAATAATGTAATAATTTCAATTACAGGGCCCCAATAACATAAAACACCCACTGAAAAGAATTTTCAATTACTGACTTTCACTTCACACTACTGCATATTTTTTATCTTATGTCACACACAAAAGTTCTTTAAAGAAGCTAATCGAGATTGACAGCGGCTGGGCTACTGCTCTCCTTTGGAAGCAAATGAGTGAACACCCACTTCTTTATGTTATCCACCCAGTTCCCCACAGAAGCCCATTCCCTTATATTGTAATGGCCTGTTTGCAGTGATTTTTCCTAACTTGTCCTTCTTTTGTTTATTTGTTTATTTGAAGGAAAGATTTCCCTAGGGGCCTGAAGAAGGACATTGCACCAGCAAGCTCTCACATCACATGGAAGTTTTATTTGGGGGCAGAGCCTTCCTAAGTTCTTTCGTTTTCTTCAGTATGTGAATACTGAGGAAATTTGCATGTGAACAGACCGTTTGCTGCTTATGGGCCCATCTGTTCCTGCTGTTCATTTTTCACCTGGAGCCCTAATTATAACTGACTCTAGGCAGAGATGCCTACGATGTCACAGTCAGGAGATCAGGGCTTCAGGTGGAAAATAAGGTGCGAGGCAGATGAACATCATCTGAGAAAAGATCTTAATGTTTTGTAAATATCAACTGCATAGGAATGAGGATGAGAGGAAATGCTGAAACAGAAACAAGGAAAATAACTCAACTGTGGTATCCCTTTTTAGTATTTCTTTTTCCTTTTCTAACACCGCATGCAGTCAGTAACGTAGGACCATGATTTATGGGTCTTAGAATCACACTTTAATACACCTGACTTCCATCAGATTTTCATAAGATTTTTTTTTTTTAGATTTTCATAAAATTTAATACACCTGAATTCCATACAATTACCCATTTAGTATACAGGTTAATAAGAAATGTTGGCTTCTAAAACATAAGCACCAGACAAGTATCCGACCAACTTCTTTAAGACCACTTATGTAGTAGGGAAGACTGTTCAAAGCTTATATAGTTCAAATATATCTGTATTGTAAGCAAATTCACTTTATGTTACATTTATTCCTACTCTCATCTCATAAGAAGCCATAGAACTATTTTAAAGGAGTTAAGAGGAGATAAATTAGAAATTGTCTCTTTCTCTGGTAGGTGATGAGCTTCAGCCAATCAAATTCTCTAGGAAATTACCTCAAGTCTGTGCTCCTAATGTGTATGTACTAAGAACACTAAAAATGAAAGACATACTTACTGAATATAGACAGTGAAAAGTATAGGATAAGATGCAAAATTATAACCAATGCAGGAGGAAGATTAAGAATTCCAAATTAGTTTCCACATAGCAAAATGCCCATTTCCTAATTAAACCCTTTCACCCTTGGCATAATGTTTTTTCCCAACTAAATAGTTCTTTTATGAAACTTTGTTGTCTCTATAGCCTCCTAAGCTTTTAAATGATAGGTCAGGGAAGCTAATCAATCAAAAGGGCTTTGTTTTAGTCTGATTAAGAACCATGTTTAAATTTCCAAGGATAAAGTTATAAACAGGTATCTTTCTTAGCTGTTGATTAGGACTTAACATAGTCACTCAACCTCACAAAAAAATGATGGAAATGTATATGCAAAATTAATCATTACCATCTTCAGCGCCACCATAAACCAGAGCTGAGCAGTACTCTAGTATCTCTCTCATTAAATAATAATAATAATAAAGTAGGGGCCGGGTGGTGGCACACCTGGTTGAGTGCACGTTATTATTCTCAAGGACGCAGGTTTGAGCCCCAGGTCTCCCCCTGCAGGGGCCAAGTTTCACAAGTGGTGAAACAGGGCTATAGTTATCTCCCTGTCTCTCTCCCTCTCTATCATCCCCTTCCCTCTCAAATTCTGGCTATCTCTATCCAATAATAAAGTTAATTAAAAAATAAATAAGAATAATAAACTTTAAAATATCAACCGCTGCTTTCTGGAGAACCAGTGGGGGGGGGGCTGGGGGGGGAGAGACTTAATCAAGAGAAGTTCTCTCTCCTTCCCACTCCACACAGGAATGTGTGCTTATACAGAGGACAAAAATGAGCAAGTAAATATAACCAAGTGAATTATAAAACCTCCAGAAATCTGGCTCATTTCTACAGTATTGGAGGAGAAGTAATAGATCTAGTGTATCTTCATGAATAAAGTGAGCCAGTAGTTCCAGCTGACAGTGTCACTGGCTGAGTGCACATGTCACGTGTTCAGGCTGAGTCCTCACCTGTAGGGGAAGCTTCACAAGTAGTGAAGTAGTACTGCAGGTGTCTCTCTCTCTCTCTCTCCCCTTATCTCACTTTTCCTTCTTGATTCCTCTCAGTCTCCATTCAATTAATCATAAATAAATTATTTTTGAAAGTAAAATACTAGAAATAAAGAACAGATAGTGAATCATTTTTGCCTAAATGAGCAGCTATTGCCTTTGTCTCTCATGAATGATTATTCTGAGGCCCGTCCTCATCTGAGATCAACTGGGATTATATCTGCCTCTTATTAGTAAGGGTCAGTAACTTATTAGTTAGGTTTAGGAAGTGTGAGTGAAATCACCTGTTATGTTCAGAGTAGATAGTCCATAGAGTGTGCACCTAATCAGGTGGGAGACTGTAGGTTAAAGCCCTGACACTACATCCTAAGACCATGTGTGGCATTGTGGAGCTCCATTATTGTTAAAATTCGGTGGCTCCACCGTGTTGGCATCAGGCTCCAGCATGGTGGCATCGGGCTCCTGAGTGCTGGCGTCGGGCTCCTGTGTGCTGGCGTCGGGCTCCTGTGTGCTGGCGTCAGCCTCCTGCGGGCTGCGGGGCTGCGGGCGCGGTGCGCGGGGTAGTCTGGGCACAGCCAGCTGGCTGGCTGCTCCACCAGGTGGAAAAGGCAGCTCCGCGCCTCGCCTCTTGCCCGCTGGCTCTTCCTGACTCCGCTGGCTGTTCTGAGTGCGCCTGAGCGAGTGGAAACCACAGAGTGGTCCAGAGATAAATGTTCCAGAAACAGCAAAGCAGTCTCGTGAAGAAAGAGCAGAGGCCTTTGGAGATCTCTTCACAAGCAGAAGAGAAGGCCATAGTACATAGGTAGCCAAATTGTCTTCACTTATCTGAGAGATGCGCAGGTCAGGTCCATGTGGACGCCATTTGTTGTTAAAATTCGGAGGCTCCAGCTGCCGGGCTAGCTTCACGGGTGAGTAACAGAGATGACCAGAGACATATGGCTGGGCAGGGAAGCTGTATTTCTTTATTCAGGAACAACGATTCATAAACTAACCCAAACTAATCACCAAACAGAACTCTGTTGCCTCTTTCCCCCCGGGGCAGCTCCAAGCACTCTCCAACTCTGGAACTCTCAAACTCTCCCGGGGTTCCTTGGGGCGGAGACAAGCAGGCCCTGTGAAAACTAGCAGGACTGAACCAATTTTCTTGGCAGGGGGAGAGCATACAACACTCCATGGACGGTAGAGTACTGCTATGGTATCTTTATCTCCTCTAACTCTTTGCTCTTTTTCCCCCTTCTCTATTTCTCTCCTTCTGTCTTCTCTTTCTCTCTCTTTCTGTTTCAGTCTCACTGCTACAGCTTTTCAATGTGCAATATACTAGCATTTTAATATATATATATATGTATGTGTGTTTATTGTTCATCCCACCATTCAATTTATTTTCCCTGTTTTTATTACAGTACAGTAGACAGCACAATTAAATTGAGAGAGAGAGAGAGAGAGAGAGAGAGAGAGAGAGAATGTTGGCCCAGGGAAGCCACTCAGTGACTGAACTGCACTGCATATGCATAAAAATAATTTCTTTAGGACATAGCCACACTTTATTTTTCTTTTGTTGTCTAAGGTTGCTTTCAAGCTTCATCTTAAGTTATCTAAAATAGCTTACTTATTCTCATTAAGTTTTATATTCCATTTTCTATTAGATTATCTATTTGACTATACCACTTTTAGACATTTGTATACTACTCAGGAATTTATAAATTTTAAGAAATAACACCTATGGCCAATACACAATTAGTAAGGAATATCATGTATTGTGCCTTAAAGTTAATTTTAGAAATTTACAGCTTATTTACCTATAGAAAAATGTTTGGTAGTATGGATAGCTTATTCATTTATCTCATGTATTATTGCTTTAAAGAATACATATGATGGCTGGGGGAGATAGCATAATAGTTATGCAAAGAGACTCTCATTCTTGATGTCCTAAAGTCCCAGGTTCAGTACTACCATAAGCCAGAGCTAAGCAGTGCTCTGGCTGAGGGGGGGGGGGGGGGAGAGGGAGAGGGTGAGAGAAAAGGAAAGAGAGAGAGAGAGAGGAAAAATACATATGATTATTGAAATATATTTAAAATTTTGCTTTCTCGTTCATGATGTTATATATCTATAGCTCTCTTTTACAATTTATCATCTCCCATGTCATGAGCATATCTATTCCTATCATAATCTCTCTCCTTTGTATCAAGGTAAAGTGTCAGAATGGACTGGCTGAGGTTCCTAGGCATAGAAGTCACTGAAGCTGGGAAAGGAGGAATGGCAGTGTCCATAGCAACCACCGATCAAATAGGAGGGCTTAATCTTTAGCCATAGGCACCTTTCATTTCATGGATGAGGGGATGAGGATTCTGAGTGTCTCCAGTGAGAGAAGGAAGAGTTAAGGAAGCTCTTAATAGTTTCTTAGTTGAGATGAAACAGTGGGAGGGCAAGTATTAGCATCAAACAAAGATTTGTAATTGAGCAGCATTTGTCCACAATGAAGTCTTAAATTCTGTTGCTAGTTTTTTATCTGAATCTCCTACCATAATGCCAAAATACAGCTAGTCTTCACTTACTGACAAAATACGGCTAGTCTTCACTTACTGACCTACTTGTTTGTTGAACACTAGAGTTACATCCAGCTCTCTGATGAGTCAGTATTGTGGTGATGTACAAGAACTTTGGCTGTGGAAAATGCCGGATTGGTGGTCTGAATTTCAGCCTCTCACCTTGCTGGTTTTCTGTTTCAGTCTCATTACTACAGCTTTTCAATGTGCAATATACTAGCATTTTAATATATGTACATGTATGTATGTGTGTGTATATATGTGTGTGCTTATTATTATTCCAAGAATAGAAACTGTTGATGAAATAGCAGTGGAATTAGAAGTTCACTGATAATTGGCTAGAACAGAAACCCTGCTACTTCACCACAATCCAGTGATTCAAAACAGCAAGTCAAGAAGAATAGTAGAAGGTACAAGAGTTGAAATCAAATTGAACTAGATTTGAATTATCATCCTATACCAAACTGCTAAGTTTGTATTCTCTCAAGATCTCCATTTATTTATGTGAAAATGGAAATATTTTCAAAAAATTAACACCACAGTATATTTTGGCATTCCTTAAGTTACATAAGTGATAGAACATGTCTGGTGTTTATTAAAGACATCTTAAATGCTAGCTTACAGGATGTCTCCCTTTTAGGAAAACTTCTGTGAAGGTAAAATGAAAGTCTGAGACCAGATTCTACCATGTCTGGTAGAGAAAATGAAAGAAGGGACATGACGAATGATTATCATGTGTTCCCTGTGGGTTTTTACCACCCATTACGACTTCTACAGTCATTGTGTATGTGCTCCCAGCTTCTTTATTATTAGTTTCCTCTGCTGTTTCTTCCCCAGCTGTGGGTCCATCGGGGTCCCTTGAAGAATTTCAGTCTGTCCTCACATGACACAAAAGCGGTGAGACAGTATGGTGAAAGAACACTGTTCCTAGAATTTAGATTCAGATAATCCCTCCCCTGCTAGAAGCCTCTGTGTTGAAAGGCATTGTTCTAAAAGTTCAGGGTCTCTTTTGTTATCTGCAGCTATCAGTTGTACTTGCAGTTTAGACTCTGAATTTATTAGCCTCACAGCTAAACCTTTGATAAAACATTGTATCTTTTGATGGTATTATCTGTTTCCTTAGCAGAGAGAAGTCAAGGCTGAGCATCCTTGATTTTTGAGAGATTATCATTTCATTCATCCTGGAATTGCAGGGAGTTATCTTTCATTCTCTGAAGTCAGTATGTCAGCACCACACCTGTCATCTGGTATACAACCATTGTAACTGTGTGACTATAGTGTTAGGATGAGAAAATGATCCATATTCACTTTAGATTCCCCAACCCAGTTTTCCATATTCCTTTTTCTTAAGCTGCATTTCATATTTTTGTGCCTACCTTACCTATTTACCCCTTCTCCTTCGACCTTGAGAAATAGTTTAGAAACACATGTCTATGACACTTGAAGCAGTGCTGGCACTGTCAGGCTTCTTGTTTTCCTGTAGCACTGATATCCACAAAGTACAATTTGGGGCTGGTTGTTGTGTGGCATCATAGTGTTGCTAGTAGTATTGACTCCTGTGGATTCTTAAGTCACCAATGTACTTGTGAATTCCTCACCCATTTCCTTCCAGTCCCAGTAACCATCTGAAAGAATTGGAGAAAAAGAAGTGCTTAATAAGCACCAACTACAGTAACCAATAGAAGAGAGTATTTTGGAATATCAGTGTACTCATATAACAGCAGTGGTACCATGAACCACTAACTCCCCCAACTTTTATAAAATGAAAACAAATTTAAAAAAAAAAAAGGGTTCAAAAAGTAAACAAGGGAGTTGGGCTGTAGCACAGCGGGTTAAGCACAGGTGGTGCGAAGTGCAAGGACCGGCTTAAGGATCCCGGTTCTAGACCCCGGCTCCCCACCTGCAGGGGAGTCGCTTCACAAGCGGTGAAGCAGATCTGCAGGTGTCTATCTTACTCTCCCCCTCTCTGTCTTCCCTTCCTCTCTCCATTTATCTCTGTCCTATCCAACAACAACATCAATAACAACAACAATAAAACAAGGGCAACAAAAGGGAATTAATAAATAAAATAAAAAATAAGTTTAAAAAAAAAGTAAACAAGAGCTCCATCACGTCACCTGTTTTAAGCCCCACCCCTCTACACACACACACACACACACACACACACACACACACACATGGCTAACTTTTATACTATCTCTTTGATGTGAGTTCATGAATAAGAATATTGTAGCAGATTTGTAGAGTATAGACTGTAAGGTGGCTTGCTTGGGATTCTAATCCTATTTCTGCTGTTAATAATCATGTGGCCTCAAAAAATTACCCTCTGTGTTTCAGTTCTTTTTTGATTTTTTTTTTATAAGAAAGAGATAAATTGAGAGGGGAGGGGAAGACAGAGAGGGAGAGAGAAAGACAGACACCTACATACCTGCTTCAGATCTTGTGACGCATCTTCCCTGCAGTTGGGGGCCCAGGGGCAGGTCCTTGCACTTTGTATTATGTGTGCTTAACCCTGTGTGCTGCTTTAGACCAGCACCCCCCCATGGTTTAGAACCCACCTTTATAAAGTGAAGTTAGTAATAGCTACTTTATACTTACTTCCCTACAAATTAAGTGTATTTACATATTTTTAAATTTTTTTATTTATTTTAAAAGGGAGACATTAACAAAATCGTAGGATAAGAGGGGTAAAACTACACAATTCCCACCACCAGATCTGCATATCCCATTCCATCCCCCGATAGCTTTCCTACTTTTTATCCCTCTGGGAGTATGGACCCAAGGTCATTGTGGGATGCAGAAGGTGGAAGGTCTGGCTTCTGTAATTGCTTCCCCACTGAACATGGGCATTGACTGGTTGATCAATACTCCCAGCCTGCCTCTATCTTTCCCTAGTAGGTTGGGGCTCTGGGCAAGCAGAGCTCCAGGACACATTGGTGAGGTTGTCTGTCCAGGGAATTAATAGGAGTGTACATAAACACCATTCCCACCACCAAAAGACTGTGTCCCATCCCACCCCCTGAGCCCCATCCCAGCCACCCCTGGAAGCTGAATATCCACCCTCAGCCTCACCCCAGGCTTTTTACTTTGGTGTCCTACTCCAGATTTAGCCAAATCCTGCTTTTAGTTTCCCTTTCTGTTATTCTTTCTCAACTTTTATTGATGAATGGGATCATCCTATAGTCATCTTTATCTTTCTGACTTAGCTCACTTATAATAATTCCTTCTAGCTCTGTCCAAGATGGGTCAGAGAAGGTGGGTCCATTGTTTTAATAGCTGTATAATATTCTATTGTGTATATATACCACAGCTTTCTCAGCCATTCATCTGTTGTTGGGCATCTAGGTTGCTTCCAGGTTTTAGCTATTAAAAATTGTGCTGCTATGAACATACGTGTACATATATCTTTTTGGTTGGGTGTTATGGAGTCCTTTGGGTATATCCCCAAGAGAGGAATTACTGGGTCATATGGAAGGTCCATGTCTAGCCTGGTGAGAGTTCTCCAGACTGCTCTCCACAGAGGTTGGACCAGTTTACATTCCCACTAGCAGTGCATAAGGGTTCCTCTGTCCCCACAGCCTCTCCAGCATTTATTGCTGCTGTCCTTTTTGATGTATGTCATTCTCACAGTGGTGAGTTGGCATCTCAATGTTGTCTTTATTTGCATTTCTCTGACAATCAGCGGCCTGGAGCAATTTTTCATGTGTTTGCTAGCCCTTTGGATCTCTTCTGTTATGAAAGTTCTGTTCATAGCCTCTGCCCATTTTTGGATGGAGTCGTTTTCTTTTTTGTTGCTAAGTTTGCTGAGCTCTTTGTATATTTTGGTGATTAGTCTCTTGTCTGATGTATGGCATGTTGAAGATCTTCTCCCATTCTGTGAGTGGTCTGCTTGTTAGTGTGATAGTTTCTTTGGCTGTGCAGAAGATTTTCAATTTAATGCAGTTCCATTGGTTTGTTTCTGCTTTAGTCTTCCTTGTAACTGGGTTTGTATCATCAAAGATGTCCTTGAGGTTTAAGTGGGAAAGTGTTCCACCAATGTTTTCCTCTAAGTATTTGATAGTTTTTGGTCTGACATCCAGGTCCTTGATCTATTTGGAGTTGATTTTTGTTTCTGGTGAGATAAGGTGGTTCAGTTTCATTCTTCTGCATGTTTCAACACAGTTTCCCCGGTTCCATTTATTGAAGAGAGCCTCCTTCCTCCATTTAATACTTTGGGCCTCCTTATCAAAGATTAAATGTCCATAGGGGTGGGGGCTTAGTTCTGGGCTTTCAATTCTGTTCCACTGGTATGTTTACCTATTTTTATTCCAGTACTAGGCTTTTTTGATGATGATGGCCTTATAATATAGTCTGAGATCTGAGAGTGTGATGCCTCCATTTCTGTTTCTTTTCCTCAAGATTGTTTTTGTCAATTCTGGGTGTTTTCTGGTTCCAGATAAATGATTATAGTTTATGTTCTATTCTCTTAAAGAAGCTTGGTGGAACTTTGATGGGCATTGCATTAAATTTGTATATGGCTCTGGGGAGAATATTCATTTTGATGATATTAGTTCTTCCATTCCATGAGGATGGGGTGTCATTCCATTTCTTGATATCATTTTATATTTCCTTGAATAGTGACTCGTAGTTTTCAGTATACAGGTCTTTCACTTCTTTGGTCAACATTGTTCCTAGGTATTTTATTGATTTTGCTGCAACAGTGAATGGGAGTGATTTCTGGATGTCTGTATTTACATATTTAAAGTAGAGCAGATCCTAGTATATAGTAACCATTCATTACGGATTATTTATTACTGGGCCAGAAAGATATGTCACTTCATAGTGTACTTGCTTTGCCATGGGCACAGCTCAGGTTCAGTCCTCGCCCGTACTGCACTGAGGGATGTTTCAGTGAGGTGGTGTCTTTCTTTTCTCTGTGTCTCTTTATCTATCTCTGTTTTTTTTCCCTTTTTTTTTTGCCCTTGTTGTTTTGTTGTTGTAGTTGTTGATGTCATCGTTGTTGGATAGGAAAGAGAGAAATCAAGAGAGGAGGGGAAAACAGAGGGGGAGAGAAAGACAGACATCTGCAGACCTGCTTCACGCCTGTGAAGTGACTTCCCCTGCAGGTGGGGAGCCGAGGACTCAAACCGGGATCCTTATGCTGGTCCTTGTGCTTTGCGCCACTTGCGCTTAACCTGCTGTGCTACTGCCTGACTCCCATGTTTTCTAGTTGAAAAAAAAAATCAGCTTGGAGCCCCAGTGACAATAACAGTAATTCATTATCACTATAGCTATTTAAGTATTTAAACTATATTCTCACTTGAAGAGCCTGCCATGATTATAATATATTTTTTTACCATGGAGAATGCAGCATAACTGTGGAAAGTAGAGGTTGAGGCCCAAAGTCACTGTCAAATACCTTCCTAGTGATATCATGAAAGCAAGATACTATTCACATACTCTTATTTGCCTTAGTAATGCCGGTACCTTCCCACACTCTGTTCAGTAGAAGATTTTGACATATGTTACAAGAACATTTCAGCTTCCTGCATATTGTTACCATAAACTGTTAAATCCCTTCTGTTACTAGAAGCAAATTGGGACCTAATTAAACATAATCTTTCTGGAGAAGTTCTTCTTGGGCTATATGAACTGGGATAGATACTGTTCTGTACAATTCCTTTTCCTTCTTGGGAATTCCCCACTCCCCATTTAGAACTTCTTCATTTATTTATTAGCTCATGAAAAGTACTCATGAGATACTCCCTGAATCAATAACCATATGGTGAAATAAAATACATTAATTTTATTTGTGTCCTTATCTATTCTAGTACTCATCAGGTTTTAGACTTCAGATGGAGTGAAAGATTCAGCTAATCTCTAAAATCTTGAGGCTCCTTGAATCATCATCAAATAATTCAGCCATTCCTTGATGTCTGTTTGTTGCTATGCCAACATCAATGAAACTACATACACATGAAAGCATGTGCTCTATCTCTGAGTTACTTTCCAGTTCCAGTTATTAATATGCTGAGTGTTAATGATATTTTTCACTTACCCCAAATATCTATTTCCTCCCTGTTCTTAAATACACATATTTGTCCTACCTTGACTAGTACATGAAGACATCGTATTGACATGAAGACATTGTATTGACATAAGCCAGAAAAAGAAGAATGAATACCAAATAATCTCATTCATAGGTGGAACTCAAGAAGCAAGGACAATAAAGAAAAAAACGTAAGATGAAAATTGGACTGGGTGTGTGTTTTTAACCAAAGCAAAGTATTCTGTGGAAGGAGTAGAAGGGGTGGAATGGGGCTCTGAGGTCCTGTTGTATGATGGTGGAAAAGAACCCAGGTTGGCAGGAGAGGCGTCTTCTAGACACCTATTGTGAGGGGATAAGAGGTTGTACCTGTGTGCTAACTGTATTGTTAACCAGTAACCCCCCCAGTAAAGTGGGGGGATAGAGGGGCAACAAGGACCAGGAAGATAGCATAATAGGAAGACACAATTAGTGGTATGATCCCAGGCTCAAACCTCTGTACCAACACAAGCCAGAACTGAGCAGTGCTCTAGTTGTTGTTGTTGTTGTTTAAGTTTTTTAGTAAGCTTTTTCCAGCTTAGTTGCAAGTGATGATTAAGTTTGGTTTGTGGGGGACTTCCGGAGGTGGGGCTACGGAGCAGCAGCAGCTGTGTTTCTCTCCTCTCCCAGGTCAACTAGAAATACTAAAGGAAATCATCTGGGCCCACAACAAGACAGGACTAAAATGACTTCAGGAACCCACCAAATCACCAGTGAGTGCAATTTGTAATAGCCAAAACTTGGAATCAACCCAGGTGTCCAACAACAGATAGTGGCTGAGCAAGTTGTGGTATATATACACAATGGAATACTACTCAGCTATTAAAAATGGTGACTTCACCATTTTCAGCAGATCTTGGATGGACCTTAAACAAATCATGTTAAGTGAAATAAGTCAGAAACAGAAGGATGAATACGGGATGATCTCACTCTCAGGCAGAAGTTGAAAAACAATATCAGAAGAGAAAACACAAGTAGAACCTGAACTGGAATTGGCGTATTGCACCAATTAAGTAAAAGACACCAGTGGGTGGGAGGGAGAATACAGAGCCAAAAAGGATGAAGAACCCCTAGTGGGGATTGTATTGTTATATGGAAAACTGAGAAATGTTATGTATGTACAAACTATTGTGTTTACTGTTGAATGTTAAACATTAATTCCCCAATAAAGACATAAAAAAAGGTTTACTTAGTGGGGTTTAAACACAAAGGTTGATGGGGGGGCAGTATTCATTTTGTTTTTCATTTCCTCAGTTCTGCTGTTGGTATAGAGGACATGCTGACTGGAGTTTTAACAGTATTATATAACATATTACATTATTTATTTCATTGCCACCATGAATCTACCACCCCTATTGGCTACTGTCTTTCCTTCCTTCTACATCTCTCTTTTTTTTTCTTCCTTTTGTTCTTCTTTTCTTTCTTCTCGATTTCTTATAGAGACAGAGAAGTTTTTTGGGGTGTCTCTCTCCTTCTCCGGCAGGGTGTCCTCCAGGGGAAAGGTAACGGGCTGGTTCTTTCTCGCTCACGACAGGGGTGACACGAAGTAAAAGACACCAGGGGACTCTTAGCGTGAATCTAGAGTCCTTAGAGTCCCAGAATCCTAGAGTCTGTTTATTAGCAAAATTGACATGAGTTAAATAGAAAAGCAATGGAGGTAATTATTGTTGAAATATGACAGAAATTACAGGTTTCTTAACAGTCAGCATGCCCCCAAGGTAGGGGGCTGGTATGACAGGAATTGATGAGATACAAAACAGTTATTTTCCATGACACAAGCAACTTAATTATCCACCAAAGGTATTTGAGAGAAGCATAGGGGTTAAACCTGTAGGGTGAGACAGAAAGAAGATGGATATCAAAAGACCATATAGTTTGGAATTTCTCTTGTCTGGGGTCTGAGGTGTGTGATGAAGTGTGTGATAAGGTGTATTCTTCTGTGATCAGAAGGTGACTTTGAATGAGTGAATCTGCGGCCATGTGGCCTGTGGTTAATGGAGGGAAGTACTGGGGTATCTGTGGGCCTGAGAGTCAAGAAGGAAAGAACCAAGTCTTAGTTTCCCCCCTTAATGCTCACCTCGGTTGAGAGAGACTTACCAAGAGGTTATCTTCTCAGACCTCCATCCAAAGATGGGGGTGGTTCTCCCTAAGCTCTATCAGGCTTACACATGTTCCCAACAGAAGTTGAGACAGAAGTGGGATAGAGAGGGAGAGAGGAAGAGTCACTTGGCAGCACTGCTCTATGACACATAACCCCCCCCCATAGGTGGGGATCTGAGGATTGAAACTGGATTCTTACACATGGTGATGTTTGAGTTCTATCTGGTAAATTACCCCTGGTCCCTGAGTTCTAACAGTTTTCTTCGACCAAGAGATAGGGCCTATATATACTGAGGATGATGGAATTATGAAATAAATTATCTGGGGACTCTAATATTTATACATCCATCCTTCTAGACATGGCTATAAACTTGCTATTGTTAGGATTACCTTTTATTTACCCCCAACTGTATTTAATGGTCTCATGAACAAAATAGCCATAGGGGCAGAGACAGAGTTTATACACAACCCTATCAACATGGACTTCTCCTTGCCAAAGCTGGTCTGGCTGTCTTCATTGTTGAATATCTAGTCTCTCAAAAGAACAGATCAACATTTAGTTCCAAATATGGTACCTTTTCCTATCCTATGACATGTTGACAGTGGACTGCTACCAACGTGCAAAGATGTGGTGGTTTGATCTTATTGGAGTAAACACATAAACACAGTATATGTATTTGTCTTTCCTGTGTGCAGAGTATCTGTTATATAATTTAAAACATAGGAAATGATTTCTAGAATTCAAACTACTATTATGTAAAGTTCAAATATTTTCAATATTAAGAAGTTCAGAAAGAAAATGGTCTTTATATTGACACTTGAAATTTTTTTCTCTGGGCCATGCATCTTTTCTGTGTATCATTTGTTCAGTCAATCGGGACAAAACTGGTATGTTTAGCACATTTGTGCTAATAATTTAATTTATAGCCCCTTTGATCTGTAATGACATTGTGACTTGGTAAGTGACAATGTGAGAGATCATTAGTACCTGTCAGGGCAGAGAATGCATTACCTCTGCACCTGTGTCCCTTTCCTAAAAACCTACCTCTTATCACATGGGAGACGGCTTATTCTGCCAGTGAGTAAGACTGAACTTGCTCTAAGGAAGAGTAAATGTGTTCAAAATCAGTGTTAGCCCCTGTGGATTTCAGGTTTTCTTCACTGCCATTAGAATACAGATACACAATAGACACTTTAGCTATTTGTCGACATTGTATAGGTTAGGGAGGATTAGGGGTTAAAATTGAATGGGTTTGAGAATCATATCTTAAGAGGGCAAGACAGTAAATGACAAAAGATCAGATGAGCTGAAAAAAAAGAAGAAAGAAAATGGAGTGAGTAGCAGTTGACTGAAATGATTTCCTTTAATTTTCTCTTCTTGCATTGCTATCTTAGTTAATTTTTTTCCTTAATGATAGTGAGCAGAATAACTTCAATTAACTTTACCATTAAAAAATGAGGCAATTTATCAGTTAATACTGGTAATAGACATAATGCCTGTAATTTTTCAGCTAGAGGTGACTAAGGCTAGACCGAAGGAAGGTCTTACATGAATAAAATCCTGATTTGATTCCAGCGCCAAACATGCCCAAGTGATACTCTCAGTCTCCCTTGTTAACAAGTAAAACTTTAATAAAGAATACTTATTTAGAGTGAGAAGGCAGATTCCATAAACCATATAAACAAATAGCAAAGTTTAGAAAAATAGCATATTTATTTCTTTATTAAATCAACTTCCAGATATAACTCCATAATCCTTTTAAACCTATATGTTGTCTGATGCAACTATGTAATCCTTTCAAAGCCATCTTTTCATTGTGTATCATTTCATCACCTCTCATTAGCAGCGAATTTGTAGTAACATTCTCACATTTTCAATAAAGGAAATTGTACAATTCCCAGGTACCACCAGTATGATACCATTCCTTTTATTTCTTTTTTTTTATTTTCTATTTAGTGCCACAGGACCCTGCACCACTGCAGTTTCACAATGCTGAGGCTGACTTTAAATTCTTTTTATTTTATATCTGTCACGTATCAGCCTATCTTACTATCTTTCTTTCTATTGAAGCAGAGACAGAAAGAGATGGAGAAATACCACAGCACTGGAGTTTTCTCCCAGAGGTATGGCATTCCTTTGTGCCGGGCTTTGAATCTATGCCACATGCATAGAAAATCATGTACCCTATCAAGTGAGATGTCTTCTGTCTGACAATCCAGTTTTCTTTCAAGTATTTTTTTCTGTCTAAGAACTGTTACTTGTTGATAGTTTCTTTTTATTTTTTTACAAACTTGTAATGAATTTGGGGTTATTTCCAAACTTAGTATGCTTTTGATAGTTGCTTTAGAAATTAGTTATTACACATGAGCATAGTATTTGTAATACTACTACAAGTTTGTGCAACCACAAAATTCTGGAAAATTCTACTTAGCCCTGTTCTCGTTAAAAATATCAGCCTGAGATTTTTCTAGTTATATACACTGTTAAACAAAAAATAGAAAGTCTAAATGAGAGGCAGTCAAGCATTTATTTTACCTCAAAGGAGAGATATGAGCTTCCTATAAGATAATTAAGAAGAAATAAGTCAATGTTAACAAGCTTAAACTACATCTTGGTTATATATGATTTGTTACTGATCCTACCCTCTGTCAAAAGTTCATAACCATAGGGGCTGGGTGGTGGCATACCTGATTGAGTGCACATGTTACAGTACACAAGGACGTTGGTTCAAGTCCCGGTCCCTACCTGTAGGGGCATAACTTTGCAAGTGGTGAAGCAGAGCTGCAGGTGTCTCTATGTCTCTCTCTCTCTCCCTGTCTATCCCCCCTCCATCCTCTCTAGAGTTTTGTCTGCCTCTATCCAATAAATAAAGATAATATTTTTTTTAAGTTCATAAAGATCAATCTTTGTCATCTTGGTAAGAGTTCTCCTGCTGAGTCTTCAACATGAAATAATTCCTGTTTAATTCAACCCAAATATCTTTTGATCCAGTAGAAATGGACAATAAGCACTTTTTCCACCACGGCAGCTCTGACCCTAACTAAGCTTTTGATGCCAAGATGTCAATGTGTTAGATTTTTGAGAATCCCCAGGTTCAACTTAAGTCGCTTTATATTTTAATCCTGTTTATTTCTTCCTTGATTATTTGAACCTGCCTCTGGGCCTTGCATACCTTATCTAAATCAATGGTCAATTTCCTTTCCTCATTCCTTGGAACTTCAGAATCATTCAGTATGAAAATCTTCTCCATCTTTCCACCAACACGTATAGGATACCAGTGAAATTCAATTTACTACAAATAAACTGTAGTTCTTGTTTTTAATCTTACCCACCCACACGTTTCTCGGTGACAAGTTTCTTTTTTTCTTTTGTAAGAAGGAACTGACACTTCCTTTTTTATCTTTTATTTCAAAAATGTTTATATTTATGTATTTATTGTCTGGAAGCAGAGAGAAATTGAGAGGGAAGTGGTAAATACATGGGTAGATAGACAGACAGATATAGAATGACAGCTGAAGCACTGCTTCACTGCTTGTGAAGCTTTCTCCTTAAAGTTGGGACCAGCGTCTTGAACCTGGGTCTTTGAGCATTGTAACATATGCCATCAACAGTGTGCACCACCACCCAGCCTCAACTTTCTATTTTTAATTGTTCATATCACCTTTGTTGTTTAAAAATACTAGAGCCATCCTATTAAGAAAGTCTATACTTTTAAAATATATTCAGAGTTTAGTAAGTTCTTACCCACTTCTCAGCTATTATCATGAGCATAACTGTCATCATCCTTCACCTGAACTGAAGAGAAGTTTCTCTTTTTTCTTTCTTAATTTTTAAAAATATTTATTTATTCCCTTTTGTTGCCCTTGTTGTTTTTATTGTTGTAGTTATTATTGATATCGTTCGTTGTTGGATAGGACAGAGAGAAATGGAGAGAGGAGGGGAAGACGGAGAGGGCGAGAGAAAGATAGACACCTACAGACCTGCTTCACCACTTGTGAAGTGACTCCCTGCATGTGGGGAGCTGGGGCTCGAACTGGAATCCTTACTCTGGTCCTTGCGCTTTCTGCCACGTGTGCTTAACCTGCTGTAAGGGTTAAGAAGTTTCTTAGCTCCTCTGTAGTGGTTCTCAACATTGCAGTCTTTAAAATATGTTGGATTCCTCAGGGTGGAATGAGCCAGCCTGGCTCCTAGTTCTGTGTCTGGCCTGTTGGCCACCAGGAGACAGATGGAGAGTGGGGAACCTCAGGTGAGACAGGAGTGTGTTCCCTAAGGGATCTTCCAGAGTACAGTGGCAGCGGACCATACACAAACCTCCTTAAGGTACCTTGGCGGAGAACAGGACGTTTCATTGATGCAGCTACAAGTTTATAAAGGAGTAGCTTTGCAGGGGAAGTGCCCAAGCTGGCCAATGAGACCAATATCTCCTTATAAGGGAAAAGAGAGCAAGGCAATGAGAGGTATGGATGGTGATGCAGGAATGAGGAAATAGAAATATAAGGAAGGCTAGGGAGTTGGGCGATAGTGCAGTGGGTAAAGCACACGTGGCACAAAGCACAAGGACCAGAGTAAGGATCCTTGTTCGAGCCCCCAGCCTCCCACCTGCAGGGGAGTCGCTTCACAGGCTGTGAAGCAGGTCTGCAGGTATCATATCTTTCTCTCCCCCTCTCTGTCTTCCCATCCTCTCTCCATTTCTCTCTGTCCTAACAACAAAGACATTAATAACTATAATAACAACAAAAAAAGGGCACCAAAAAGGGAAAATAAATATTTAAAAAAAATAAAAAAAATAAATATAAGGAAGGTGAAGCCCACCAGAGGGAGGAGGGTTGGGGTGATGCAGGCTAATAGGAAGGCTGGAATTCTCCCATGTGCTCTGGCCACATCTTGCTCAACCACAAGGCTGGCATGCCAAGGGGAGTCTGATAGACAGGCTTCTGGTGGGGGGTCAACCATCCATACTGAAATACACATTAGACCCACAAAAATATAAGCCAGATATTGCCATTTCTTAATTTTAGCTCAATTCAATTCTAGGAGCCAAAACCCAAATATCAGCCTAGAATGATCCAGTCAGCATTCATCCCCATTCGGAGTAACTAGGTGAAGATGTCAGGACCTTTATCCCAGGTATCTACTTGTATAACTCTTCCCTTCCATTTGTATTTCCTCATATCCTAGCTCTACAATGAAGTGCTCATATTGTTGTGAGAGGGCTGGTCCTGGGTCTGAGAAGGGAACCAGAAGACCAGTCCCTCTTCCAGGGGTTGTTGGCTTGTTCAAAAATATCAGCTTGGAAGCAATTACAGAAGGCAGAACTCCCACCTTTTGCATCCACAAAATAATTTTAATCCTTCCTCCCAGAGGGGCAAAAACAATAGGGGAAGATGGCCAGAGAGCTTTAAATTCCAATTCCATCAGGACCCAGAAAGAGAAGAGGAACAGAGAAAGGATATTCAGAAGTAGTAATAGTTGTAGATGTGACTTAGAAGGGAAAAAAAGGAAGGACCATAGGAAAAAAAAAGGTGCACGCATATATAAATACAGACAGCTAGTTATAGAAATAATAGTAAACCCATTATCTGCATCCTTGGGAGAACTACTATAGCTTCCAGTGGATGAAATGGGGATACAGAACTTTGGTGGTGGGAATGATGTAGATTTATACCCCTATTATCTTATAATTTTGTAAATCATTATTGTGACTAATAAATTTTTTTAAAATGATAAAAGTAAAAGTATCACTAAAACAGCAAAAAAAAAAAAAAAATACCAGCTTGGAAGAATCATGAAAGACTCCATGGAGTAGCTGTGCAAACATTATTTCAGAAAAATGAAGTAGTGTACTGAAAGTAATTTTGATGTACATAACAGCTCGCTGACAGACAAGGAGGACCATGAAAAGTATGGCCTCTCCCTGAGTTCTTTTACCTGATTTATTCTCTGCCTTAGAGTCTCAGTTGAAGTCAGCTTTTCATTGGTCCATTGAAATCATTTGTCATTTCTATTTCTATTGAACTTTTTATCTCCAGGTATGTCTACCTTTCGAAAACACCTCTCATAATGAGTGGTGCTTCCTGGTGAACTCTTAAAACTCTTCCTTTCTTGTAGAAGAAACAGTTGACAAAAAACAAAACAAAACAACCATATTCTCAAGTAGTCCTGAGTAGAACTGGACTACAGGGCCTTGCTCTTTCCCTAACAGTATAATGCTACATCACCCTCCTGCCCCCACATACTTACACACCAGTCCAAAGTTTCCATTCCTATTGCCTTGATTTACCTTAGTAGTTTAATATATATATTTATGTTAATCACATTGGTTGGCTTAGTCTTAACAAGGGACAAGAATCTTTGTGCTCTATATTGGTATGTCCCCAAAGCATAGATATTCAACCAATTCTCAAAACAAACAACAACAAGAAGAAAAAGCAAAGACACAAACTTGTGAAATGGGTACTATATTTTTGCATCTAAAAATAGAGAGAAAATAAGAAAATCACCAAGACTACAAAAGTAAATGGAATGTAAAACTAGCTACTCTCCAGACCCTGCACTCATATTCACCTCTTAACATGGAGAGGGAAAAGGCAGTCTGGGGACTAGGACACTGGCTGTATGCTGGAAACCTATCACTATCTGTGCCTGCCTAAGCTGTTAACTTCTGAGTTTAGCTTGAACCTCATAGATAAATGTTCCATTATTCAAATTCATTTAAGAAACACTTAAATTAGGAAGCATGGTAAAAATATTTTTCCCCAAAGAAAGAGATATTCTTTTTATTTTTAATTTTTTTACTTTATTTTTTTTAATTTTAACTTTTTTTTTTACTTGTCAAGAGAATCAAATTAGCAGACAGAAAAAGAGAAATAGATAATCTTCTCCTTTATTGAGTCAGTGTATATTGTTTGGCTCCATGACATGGCTCATATATAGTCGCAAGAAGAAATATGATACACTGGACTATCATTCTCTGCTAGTCAGAGACTTGAGAACCACAGCAACATCTCCAAATATCTTTGTATAGCAACACATTATTTTGGAGGTCAAGACTACTTGTATTGTTGCTCAAGTCATTTGAATGTAGGTGAGAAAAGTACTACAGAGGGAAAAAGGTACAGGTGGAGATCTGGCCATTGGCAGCTATTTCTTTTTTTTTTTTTTTAATTTCTTTATTGGGGAATTAATGTTTAACATTCAACAGTAAATACAATAGTTTGTACATACATAACATTTCTCAGTTTTCCATATAACAATACAACCCCCACTAGGTCCTCTGTCATCCTTTTTGTATCTGTCTTCTCTCCCCCCAACCCTGCACCCCAGAGTCTTTTACTTTGGTGAAATATGCCAATTCCAGTTCAGGTTCTACTAGTGTATTCTTTTCTGATCTTGTTTTTCAACTTCTGCCTGAGAGTGAGATCATCCCATATTCATCCTTCTGTTTCTGACTTATTTCACTTAACATGATTTGTTTAAGGTCCATCCAAGATCCGCTGAAAATGGTGAAGTCACCATTTTTAATAGCTGAGTAGAACTCCATTGTATATATATACCACAGCTTGTTCAGCCACTCATCTGTTTTTGGACACCTGGGTTCTTCCAGGTTTTGGCTATTACAAATTGCACTCACTGGTGATTTGGTGGGTTCCTGAAGTCATTTTAGTCCTGTCTTGTTGTGGGCCCAGATGATCTCCTTTAGTATTTCTAGTTGACCCGGGAAAGGAAACACAGCTGCTACTGCTCCGTAGCCCTGCCTTCAGAATGGCAGCTATTTCTTTAATGTATTTTTATGTCTATTTGGTAAATACTTTAAATTCTATAAGGATTATAATAATTCTTTTTAAAAATTTTATTAATGATCTAATACCAATTTATAAAATTACAAGATAAAAGGGTACAACCCCACCTGTTCCCACCACCAGAGTTCTGGATTCCAAATCCCTCCATTACAAACTATAGCAGTTCTCTTAAGGTAGCAGATATGGGTTAACTATTAACTATTGTTTCTACATATATCTGTTTACATTTGTATATATTTGCCCTTTTCCCTCCCCTATGGTCTCATCTTCACTTCCTTTTCAAGTCACATGGACATCTATTACTACACCCAAATGTCCCTTTCTCCTCTTTCTTTTTTTTAAAATATTTTTATTTATTTATTATTAGATAGAAGTAGAGAGAAACTGAGAGGGGGGAGGAGATAGAGAGACACCTGCAGCCCTAGTTCACCACTTGTGAAGCTTTCACCATGCAGATGGGGACTAGGGGCTTTGAACCTGGGTCCTTACACAGTGTAATGTGAGTGCTTAACTGCTGGTGCTCACGTGGAGTGGCTCCAACCATGGGGTAAGCTTCAGACCCTCCCTCACTGGCTCTAGAGGCTGTGTGACTCAGAAAGAGGCATCGGGGAATATTCCGGTACAAATATTCGTTTATTTGGAGAAGAGTACAGGTCTTTATACTGAGTTAAACAAAGAACATTTTTCACATATGTCAGAAATTACAGGTTTCTTAAAGGTCAGCTTGCCCCTATGGTAGGGGGTGGTATGACAAGTAAGATGAGGTAGAGAAGAAGGAAAGCAAAGTTTGATGTAAATCACAGACATCAAAGGGCACAAGGAAATAGAATTTGGGGGTCTCATTGCCTGGTGTTGGGTTGTATAATAGAGTGTGTTCTCCTTTATGATCAAAAGGTGAAGTGGATGTGTGAACTTGGAATAAACCCTCAAGCAGGCAGCCATTTGGTCTGCTAGCGGGGGGTGAACTAAAAGTGAGAGGCTTGTAGGCTTTCTATGTGCTTGAGAGACTAACAAGGGGGAAACTGAGTCTGGGAGCCTTTTACCTCTTGGCTCATCTCTATAAGGAGAGAGGGTAAAGTGGGGTGTATTTCCAGATCTCCATCCAAGGATGGGAGAGGTCCCCTAAACTCTACCAAGCTTTCACATAGTCCCACACTTAACCAGGTGCACCACCACATGGCCCCTCTCCTCTTTTCTTTCTAGGTCCTGATGGAGTTGAAGTTGAGAGGTCTCAGGTCATCTTTGTCCTATCATTTGTCCCCCACTGGGAATGTGGACCAACATTCTTTTTGGGGTGCAGAAGGTAGGAAATCTAACTTCTGTGATTGCCTCTCCACTGGATAAGGGTTTTAGCAGGTTGTTCCACACCCCCAGACTGTTTCTGTCTTTCCCTGGTGGGGTAAGGGCTCTGGAGATATCAGGTACCAGGACATATTCGTGAGGCCATCTGCCCAGAGAGTTCAGAATGGAATAATAATAGTATCTGCAACATGACAGCTGAAAGGCAACAAGATAAAAAGCTGGACAAAATGATTAGTGAATGGAAAATAAGAGGAATAGAGTAGATGAGAATGGGGATCTTAGGGTGGAAAGAAACTAGGAAGTTCCTTTTAGTCATGTTCTTAGGGGCCAGTGACTATCATAGTTTTTGCTTGAGTTTAATAGCTAACATGGAATTGGACAAAATATTGTCTGAGAAGATGATGTCAGAGTTGAGAAAAGGGCTAGAAAATTGTATTAGGACAGAGAGTAGCTCCCAATCTTGAAAAAAATCTATAAGGATTATAATTCTTTACCATGGCTCCTCATTTCTGAACCTTGACCAGGAGCAATGATTGAAGGTTTAGAGAAGGACTAGGGTGAAGTGATTCTGAGCAGCCTATTCCTATAATTTTTTGATGAAGAACACTGTTTGGAGTTGATTATTGGTGGTGCCAGGGGTCAAATCTGGGTATATAGCATGCAGGTTTTATGTGCTACCACACTCCACCCTAAATCTTTTCTTCTAATAATCTACACATCATTATTTATGTGTGTTTTAGGACTCTTGGCAACAACCTTATATCTAGTTCCACTGACTCATCTCTCTTTCACCCAAGATCACTGCCCTTAAAATTATTTTTCAAGAGCCTAGAATGGAAAATTTACTATCTACTTAAAATTATTCTGGACATCACCTTACCTGTTGTAGGAAGTAAATAATTTTCCATATGTCAACCAAAGACTTTGCTTTTTTCCTTTTGTTACTTTTTCTTTTTAACTTCTCTATTGGGGGGATTAATGCTTTACATTCGATAGTAAATACAATAGTTTGTACATAAATACAATAGTTTATATGTCCTTTTCCAGGACCTGTACTCTCTCCCCCCACCCACCCCACAGTCTTTTACTTTGGTGCAGTACACAACTATGATGGTGCTAGACTTCATGCTACTCCAAGCAATGAGTTGAATTTTAATCAAATTTATATTTATGTAAATTGACTTTAATCATGCATCATTAGACTCATATAAACTTTGGTTTTTGCAAGTGGAAGTTTTCAATAGAGAGCTGATGACACAAGAAAGGAGGGGAGGACAGATGAGGAGAGGAAAAGTTCTTTCTTATCACTTAAGGCTTCCAAGCTCAATTATAGAAACAAATCACTACCTTCTTCATGTGTTCTCTTTAAAAGCTTGTTATTATAAACTGTGGACACCAAACCTATAGTAAGAAAAAAGGTGAATGAATTCACCAGGGAGTTGACTCAGATTTAGAGCACAAGATTTGCATGACTGAGGATACAGAGACCCCAGGTTCAATTTCTGCTACCATCATATGATAGAACTGACTAGTGCTCTGGTCTCTCTCTTTCATATACTAATAAGTAAGTAAATTAATTCCTTTAAAATAAAATTCTAACTAAAAAACAAAACCAAAATAAAATTCCTGGTAAACAGCCAAAATATTCCTAGAGGATGTCCCCCTTCAACCTGTGACCTCCTTATGGGCCCTTGTGACTTTGAAAAGACATCCATGGGAGTCTGGCGGTAGCGCAGCGGGTTAAGCGCAGGTGACACAAAGCACAAGGACCGGAGGAAGGATCCCGGTTTGAGCCCCTGGCTCCCCACCTGCAGGGGAGTCACTACACAGGCGGTGAAGCAGGTCTGCAGGTGTCTGTCTTTCACTCCCCCTGTCTGTCTTCCCCTCCTCTCTCCATTTCTTTCTGTCCTATCCAACAACGACGACATCAATAATAACTACAACAATAAAACAACAAGGACAACAAAAGGGAATAAATAAATAAATAAATAAATATTTAAAAAATTAAAAAAAAAAAAAGAAAAGACATCCACTTGGGGTTTTCATGCCTGCAAGGCTTTAGGGATTAAAAAGAAGGAAGCAGAATACACCTTGGAAGACCATAATTATCTCTCTCAAGTTCCCAATTCCTTCAGTAAGAGTCAAGGAATACCATTGCACTTACTTAATGCAATGCAGTGCAGTGCATGCGGTTAAAGTTCGACTTGCACCATGGAAATCCCTAGGCAGTTTGTAGCATTGAAGAATAGAGAATGAAAAGGAAGATTAAAAGAAGCTTGCTGTATTGATTGAGACAATAACTGCAACAAATCCCTTGCCTCTCTCAACAAGAACATAGGGAGCAGCAAGGTGAGACTGAATCTGAAGGATTAGAGCAATGCAGGAAGCCAGGTGTTTTGCTCTTCCCATTACAAACTGAATCACCAGGCTTTCAGCAGAGAGAGCTCACCCCTTTGGCAGGAGGGAGCATTCCCCTTACTTTGCATTTCTTTACCTGCCTACTAAGAACAAGGGAAGGGGGGAGATAACTGATGATTGGGAGATTTTTTTTTCCCCACAATCTATTATTCAGCTGTCTCAATAATCCCAATATTAAAAATAAAAGTAGATTTAGAGGAAGGCTAGTGGAAAGAAAAGAACAGCCAAACTGCTGAGGAATGTTGAATTTTTAATCCCTTAACACTCTCCACCCCCACCCCATTTATCTGTTTTCAAAGCCCTGGGGTAAAGGATTGTCTAAACTGTATTCATTGGCAGCCACTCAAAAAGTTTCATTTTGTAGCTTCATTAGGGGAAAAAGAGGACTGAGTTCTTAGAATAAAAAACATTTCACAATGGGGTGCGAAATACAAGCAATACAAATGGTGGCACAGTGTTAACAGCTTAAAAAGTCCTCTGTCCACACCCTGCTCTTTATTGCTGTGGACCTGTCCTTGCCTCAGGGCAGAAAATTTCCAAAGGTTTAGGCCCAGCCCCTGTACTTCTCCAAGATAGCATTTGTTAATCTGTTTCCCTTCCCTGACTGGTGACTTTAACTTTGGCATTTAACATTGACTAGACTTGCTGCCTTTCTCAAATGCCTAGGGCTTTTTGTTCTGTAGAGTCCAGATTCAAAGGAGGTCTCGAAACTTCACATCAGGCTCAACCTGATGCTGTTAACTGGCTATGGAAGAAGGGCAAACGCTAGAAGAAGAAGGGTGGACTCTGTAGCTACTCACTTTGGCTGCCCCTCCCCTCCAGCATGACTGCACCACAGGGAGCTTCCTCCTGTGATACCTGGGGAAGAAGCCTGAGACTGGATATGAATAATTCTTGGGTCTATAGCTACTGAGATTTAGTACTATCACACTAGCTCACATCTGACCTTTAGTCATTTTTAAACTACTACTTAATTTCTCTTCCCTTCTGTGCGCTATATTGAACTATCCGCTCCAGGTAAACATGTGTCTACCATCAACTTCAGTGTAGAAGGAACCCCCTTTCCTTGTATTTTGAATTAGCTGGTTGCCGTGCAGCCTTAGCTCTTCTTCTTCTAGCGTTTGCCCTTCTTCCGTAGCCAGTCAACAGAGTCAGGTTGAGCCTGATGAAAAGTTTCGAGACCTCCTTTGAATCTGGAGAGGTGGCAGTCGTTGACTATGTGGGTCATAGTCTGTCTGTAGCCGCAGGGGCAGTTCAGGTCATCTCTGGCTCCCCAGCGATGGGACTTCTGATACAGAGTCAAGAAGAATGCCAATTTGCAGGTTGTGTCTGTATTGTTGGCAAATGGGAGCCTTGCTCTTTTCAGCTTTTTGAATCCTAAAGTGGACACAGAAGTTAACTGATGTGTTTACTGAACTCAGATTCAAAGGTTATGTTTTAAAAGGATGATTTCAAATTGCAGTTTATCCGGAAGAGAATAATTCAGATGTTCCCTGGCTAAAAGCCAATAAATGAACTAGCACAATTCAACTGAAGATGAACAGTCTAAGGGTAGAATCCTTTATAAATTATCAGAGAAGTCATTTGGGAGCGAGATTAAACATAGATTCTGTTACTAGAGAAGCCAGAAGTAATGAGTGGAGATTACAGGAAAACTGCTAGTTGTTCAGTATAATGGAAGGAGTGCTTATTAAAGAGATCTATTTAAATTGGGTGGCATATATTTTGAGTTTATGATTCACTGCTCTCACAGGGAAAATAATGGGCTTGAACTCCTTGCAAAAATTTTCACAATATCTTTAAAACTGATTTTATTATTTCATTGAGATTCCAGAATAGAATAAACCCTGGCATCTTTCTATTTTTCTCACAAGGAATAGATTCCCTTCTCAATATGTCTTTTTTTTTAACCTATTTTATTAGTGACATAATGGTTTACATATAGGCCAGTTGTCACATGGATACAATTTCCCATCTTTCCATGATAGGCGTCTGCACACCTCTCCTAGTGCCAGCCCAAGTCTTCCTGTACTATTGTGCATTGGGTCTCCAGTGCCCTCCTAGCCCCCTTACATTGCTCTGTCCCCTTGCTGCAACAGACCACTTTTAGTCCACATTTTACCCAGTGCTTTGCCTTCCTCTCCTAGTTTCTTTTTCTTGTTGTCAGAGTTTTTTCTGTTTTTGTTTTTTTTTATCTCTTTATTGGGGGATTAATATTTTACAGTTGGCCGTAAATAGAGGGGAGAGTGCAAGTCCTGGAAAAGGATAACGGAGGACTTAGTGGGGGTTGTATCCTCTCCTAGTTTCTTAATTTCTACCTATAAGTGATACTAATAATCTTGTATTCATTTTTCTCATTCTGGTTGATTTCACTTAACATGATTCATTAAATTCCATCTGAAATGCAGAAAAGGAGATTATTTTATCATTTTAGATGTTATTTATTTATTGGATAGAGGCAAAGAGAAATTGAGAAGTGGGACTATATCAAACTGAAAATTTTCTACACAATGAAAGGAACCATCACAAAAACAGGAAGACACCACACTAAATGGAAGAAGTTGTGTACATCCCACATGTTTATTTTTGTTTTTCTTTTCCTTGCTGTTTGACTTATTTATTTATTTATTTGTGTATTTCCCCTTTCGTTGCCCTTGTTGTTTATCGTTGTTGTTGTTATTGCTGTCATCATTGTTGGATAGGACAGAGAGAAATGGAGAGAGGAGGGGAAGACAGAGAGAGGGAGAGAAAGATAGAAACCTGCGGACCTGCTTCACCGCCTGTGAAGCGACTCCCCTGCAGGTGGGGAGCCGGGGGCTCGAACCGGGATCCTTATGCCAATTGTTGTGCTTTGCACCACCTGCGCTTAACCCGCTGAACTACGCCCGACTTACTTATTTAAAGGCATCGCTGAAGCAGATATCAAAGCATGTTTCACCAGTGTTTTCTTCTATGTATTTGTGGTTACTGGTCTAATGTCCATGTCTTTGATCCATTTGGAGATAACTTTTGTGAATAATTATATGTGGTGGCCCTGATTTGATTTTACCCTACCTATTTCAACCCATTTTCCCAACATCATTTATTGAAAAGACCAACTCCATTTTATGTTTTATGCTATAGGTTTGGGAGCTTATTTCTTGGCTCTTAATTATGTTCTTCAGGTGTATGTCTGTGTGTGTGTGTGTGTGCACGCGTGTGATTCACTATTAAGTAGTTCTGATTAGAATAGCCCTATAATATAATGTAATTTAGATCAAGGAGCATGATGCCTCTATTCTTGATTTTTTTTCTTTTGCTTTTCTTTTTTCCACCTCAGGCTGGCTTTGATAGTTCTTGGCATTTTTCTGGTTCCAGATAAACTTCCAACTTTTGTTCTTCTTGGGGGAAAATCATGGGACCTTGAGAAGAATTGCATTAGACCTGTATATAGCTCTGGGTAGAATCATCATTTTAAGGATGTCAGTTCTTTCATCTCATAAGCATGGAATGTCCTTCGGTTACTTTGTCTCTTTTTTTCGTCCTCCTTTAAGTAGTGACTCACATTTTTCAGGTACAGGTTTTTCACCCCTTTTGTTAGTTTAGTCCTAGTTGCCTAATGCTTTTTGTTTATTTTGTAAATGAGATTGATGTCTGCATTTCCTATTCTCCTGGTTTGTTATTTGTGTAGAGAAATGACACTGATTTTGGAGATTTATCTTTAGCCTGCCACAATGCTATATTGTATAACAATTTCCATGAGTTTTCTGCTGGATTTTGTCTTTTAGATTTCCTTGTGTACTACCATGTATCATCTGCAAATAGTGACAGTTCTTATTCTCTCCCCATCTGTATCCCCCTTATTCTTTTCTCTTGTCTAATTGCTATGGTTAGCATTCCCAAGCCTATGTTGAATGGTTCCTTGATAGCAGACAGTCCTATTTTGTACCTAATCTAAGTGGAAAAGCTAGCAGGTTCTTGCCATTATGGTATTGACTTTGGATTTGCCCCAATCCACTGATTTTTCTATCAGTACCATGCTTTAGAATATTTAGATCATGGAGTGGTGTAGGATCAGCTCAAAACCTTTCTGCACCTGTGAAAACTAACATGTAGGGGGCTGGGCCGGTGGCACAGCGAGTTAACCGCACATGTTGTAAAGCACAAGGACCATCATAAGGATACTGGTTTGAGCCCCCAGCTCCTCACCTGCAGGGGGTTGCTTCACAGGTGGTGAAGCAGGTCTGCAGGTGTCTCTCTTTCTCTTCCCACCTCTGTCTTCCCCTTGTCTCTCGAATTCTTTCTGTCCTATGCAACAATGACAGCAATAAGCACAACAATAATAATAACAACAATGATAAACAATAAGGGAAACAAATGGGAAAAAATAGCCTCCAGGAGCAGTGGATTCCTAGTGCAGGCATCAAGCCTCAGTGATAACCCTGGAGGTAAGTTAATAAATAAATAAAAATAAGATTAACATGTAGTTTTTGTTACATCTGTCATTAAAGAATTGCATTAACTGACCTTTGTATGTTGAACCATCCTTGCATCCATGATAAAGCCCACTTTGTAGAAATGTTCAGTCTTGTTGATATATTGCTATGTTTGGTTTCCTTGTGTTTTGTCCAGTATCTGAACATCTGTATTCATCAGGGATATCAGTATATAGTTTTCTTTTCTTGTTGCTTCTTTGCCCACTTTTACTATCAGGGTGATGTTGACTTTCATTAGTGGTGTCAGAAACTACCTGTGTCCTCAATTTTTTCAGAGAGATTAAACATACAGGCAATAGTCTCTCCATAAAAATGATTTTTTATAAAATTGATTGGTAAAATTTTCTAGTCCTGGATTTTGTTAAGGACACTTTTGATTGCTGTTTCAATTCCTTCTTTGGAATTGGTCTATTTATTTTTTCAAGTTCCTCCTGTATGTTTTTAAGAAATTATCCATCTCTTTTAGATTCTCAATGTTGGTGTCATATTGTTGTTTATCAGAATATCCCATAATGCCTTGGTTTCAGTGGTATTGTATGAATTTCTCCTTTTCTGTTTACAGACCTATTTACTTGAATCCTTTCCCTTTTTCCTGATGACTTTAGCTAAGGGATTTTCAGTTTTTTAAAACCACTTTCAAATAACCACTTCTTAGTTTTATTGGTGTTATTATTTTAAATTGCATTCAGTTCAGCTTTAATCTTTACTATTTCAGTCCAGCTTTCCACAGGCTTCATCTGTTCATCTATATCTAGATTCTTCAGGTGTGAAGTCAAGTTCTTTATTAGGTCTTTCTCTTGTCTACTGATGTGTGTTTGTGTGATTTTGAATTTTCCTTTAAGTACTGTTTAAGTTATGTCCTGAAGTTTGTGGTAACTTATATCTTCACTATTTTTTAACTTCCTCTCTGACACAACAATAATTATAGAGCATGCTATTGTGTCTCCACATTTTGGAAGTGTTTTTTTTTTTTTTTTTTGGCTTTCTTTGGTGTCTATTCATTTAATTTATTTAATTTCACTTGGGATAAATTCAATACTCCTGAATTTATTGATTCTATCTCCATGATTTTGCTTCCTATTATCTCTCAGGGTCTTATCTGTTGTTATACATTAGAAGTTTCTTCTATTACTTTATTTTTATGTATTTTTGGGGGGTTGAAACCTAGGATTTTTTCTTTCTTTTTGAATTGTTTTATTGATTTAATAATAATAATCTATAAGACTGTAGGATAAGAGGGTATAACTCCACACACTTCCCACCACCAGAGTTCCATATCCCATTCCCTCCATTGTAATCTTTCCTATTCTTTTTCCCTCTGGGAGTGTGGACCCACGGTCTTTATGGGGTGCAGAAGGTGGAATGTCTGGCTTCTGTAATTGTTTCTCCATTGGACATGGGCGTTGGCAGGCTAATCCATACTCCCAGCCTTTTTCTATCTCTCTATAATGATGCAGGGGAAGCAACTGGAACATTTGAAGACTCCCTCAGATTGGAAGTTCTCTGATATTATTTCATCTAGAATGTTCTTCCTCTTTTTCTCTCCCTTGTCTCTCACGGTGCCCTGTGGTTCAAATGTTGTTTTTTTTGACATTTTCCTGTAGGTCTCTGGTAATGTCTTCATTATCTCATTCTCCGTTCATATTTTGTTAGTTCCTTTGTTTACCTTATACTTAGTTTCCACTGCTTCATTGTGTAACACACTGATAATGGTTTTTGTTCTGGTCACTCTGCTCTCATGTCTCTCCACTGTGATCTTTTCATCCAGTTATTTCAACATTTTACTCAATTGTCATGGTTTCAAGCTTGGCCATTTTGGCCTTTAGGTTTTTGCTTTCTGTTTGGGTTTATCTCAAGGACCTATCATATTTCGACATATGGTTTCTTTGCTATTTGTTATTGTTGGCAAGCTCTTCTATTAATATCCTCAGCTCAGTGAATAACGTGAACTATGTTGCACTATTTTTTTTTCTTTTCAGCAGGTTTACCTATCTCTAATATATTGGGAATTATTTTAGGGCTTTTGTATTAGTACCCTGATGATGATGAAGAGAAAAACGTGGATCATTTATTTTTACTTCCCATTATGATATCTATATCTCAGCGATCTTTAATGAGGTACCTCAGCTTGGACACACCTGGGCCAGGACCAGTTCTCTTAGGGATGAGATACTTTCTGGATGAAGGTGTTGAGTCTGATTGACTCTAGATTTACAGTCTTTGGTGGGGATTAGTTTTCCTGACTTACTTTGGTAGTAATCGAATGAAGCTTGCAGGTGACTTACTGGATAGGGTTTGGGATATAGTGATTGGGACAGGCAGATGACAAGTCATCAGTTAGAAGAGGTTAAAAATAATGCTGGAAAGACCCTCTGCGCTCAAGTTACTAAGGATCTCCATGCCACCCAAGGTTACTACAGTGTAGTGGAATGCTAGCAGTGTTGGAGTTGTCAGAAATAGTTGGTGTTGCCTATCAGAGAAAGCTGTCATATTAGCTGGTGAAGCTTCAGAGGGTTGGAGATCTCAGTTGTGAGTGAAGCCCTTGCTCTAGATGGTGGCACTCCTGCCTCAAGTGGGATGGTATCAATATAGGTATAGCTGCAGAAGTGATGGTGTTTCCTGCCCTCGAATAGAGAGAGAGAGAGAGAGAGAGAGAGAGAGGGAGAGGAGACCATGCAAATAACAGACACATGCACAAAATTTAAAAAAAGCAAAGCAGAAAATAAAAACAAAAAGTATGGATAGCAGAAATAAACTAACAAAAATAAGCTGTCTCTCACACATAAGAATAGACAAAAAATGACATATTTAGAAGCTAGAAAATAAGAATAGGGAAGAAAGAAAGAAAAAGCTAAATAAAACAAAGAGAATAAAAATCAAAAGTTAATTGAACACAAAAAGCAACAGCAGAGCATCCAGGCATAAGGGCCCAGGCAGTGCTACATCTGGGGGCGTGCACATATTACAATACACAAGGACTAGGCTTCAAGTGCCCCCCATCTCCATCTTTGAAGGAAAGCTCTACAACTGGTGAATCACTGCTGTGGATTCCTCTCTTTTTCTCTCCCTAACTCCCCCTTTTTTCTCAATTTCTCTCTGTTTCTATTCGAAATAAATAAATAGAAAATAAATACATTAAAAAAAAACAGGGACATAAAAAATACTGAAGTGGGATGCATAGCACCTGACTGAGCAGGGATAGACTTCTGTGTGGGGTGTGGGTTGGGTTTAAACTCCTTGATGGGTGTGTCCTGGGTTGGGCAGATCTTCAGTTCAGGAGGCTGGCTCCTGCATCTTTTAGTAAGCTAACAACCATAATCCTTAAGAGGTGTGTAGTTGTAGAAGGGAGAAGGAGGCCGAGATGGCTCTCCCCTGTGTTTGCAGATTCACCATACCTACACTCAACAAGGAATTGGAGAGCAAAGTATGATTTATAGGACCTTTTAAGTTTTCATTCAGGAATAGGGAGAGCACATTGACAGGTCAACATATGGCCAAGAGAACCTCAACTGGTGACAGAGCTGGGATTAGGCAGTTCAAGGTCCTGCCTTCACTTCCTTTCATTTCTTTTTCTTCTTTTTTCTTTTACTGGAGGGATTAATGGTTTACAGTAAATACAGTTGTTATACATGTGTACAATTTCTGTTTTCTGCAGTCACTCTCACCCCCAGCCTAAGTTCTCTTCCACCATAATAATTCCTCTGGTTCTGGATCTCTGTAGACTTGTACAGTGTGTTCAGATTCTAGACATTTTATAGGCATTTTCCTGCTTTTCCACATCTAGTTTGGTTTCTATTCTTGACCTGATTGTGGTGCTATGACTGTAGCTCCAGGCTTCTGCTTTGTATATGAGTTGGGGTTGGGAGGGAAGAATTGCAAAGGCTCATGATTATGATTGAACCAGAATGACTTTCGGAGTTTGCTAAAATTTATATGGTTCTGAGCCACAGTTTCGGTGCCTTGATACCTAATACATTGATTGAAAAATGTTAAAAAGGGGACCTTAAACACACAGATTACCAAGCATAAGGATCTGGGTTCAAGCCTGGTGGTGAAGCAGGTCTACAGGTGTCTGTTGTTCTCTCTTCCTCTCCTCTATCCTATCTGAAAAAAAAAAAAAAAAAAAAAGGTGGGGGGGTGGATGTCCGCCAGGAGCTGTGGATTTCATAGTGTTTACAATGAACCAGGGCAATCACCCTGGTGGAAATTAAAAAAAAAAAAAAAAAGAAGGAGGGGTGGGAGGGAGGAAAGGAGGGGGAAAATGTTGGCAATATGTTGCTCTTAACTCTGTAGCACTTTGTCTCAACTTGAGTCTGTCACCCTCCACTCCTTCCCTGCTAACCATGCTGCATGGCTGGCTCACTTGCCTTCAGATCCTGATAGTTTTCCTTTACTACATATCCAAGCTGTGTGCTTATAAAGTTAGTTGTGATATTTCCTTTAGGAAAGATCTTGAAGGTAATCATCTCTTCACCAAATCTCAATCATGTTTCAAAAATTTTGCAAAGACTTTAAGCTGGAGGCTACAATCTGTATTGCCTGAACCTGATTACCAGAAAAGCAGCTCTGTAAGCAGATCGAGAAAAAGTAAGGTTGCCAAAGAATGATAGGTTTAATTATAAAAATAATTAATTGTGGTGCTCCTTCTCTTAGGAATGTAGTCTGCATTTTAGCTGTGTAGGGAGGAACAGGGAGGAAGTATTAAAAGTACAAAAACACACAAATATTCGTTCTGAAATATAGGTGTTTTTTTTTTTGTTTGTTTTTGTCTCCAAGGTTATTGCTAGGGCTCCACAAATCCACTGCTTCTGGAGGCTATTTTTTTCCTTTTGTTGCCCTGGTTGTTTTTATCATTGTGGTTATTATTATTATTGTGGTCTGGACAGACACCCCCACCAATGTGTCCTAGAGCTCCGATTCCCCAGAACCCTGCCCCACTAGGGAAAAAGAGAGGCAGGTTGGGAGTATGGATTGACCTTTCAACACCCATGTTCAGCGGGGAAGCAATTACAGAAGCCAGACCTGCCACCTTCTGCATCCCACAATGACCTTGGGTCCATGCTCTCAGAGGGTTGAAGAATAGTAAAGTTATCAAGGGAGGGAATGGGATATGGAGATATGGTGGTGGGAATTGTGTGGAGTTGTACCCCTCTTATCCTATGGTTTTGTCAGTGTTACCTTTTTATAAATAAAAATTTATAAATAAAAAATCAAATCTGAAAAAGAGGGAGGGGAAATATATACAAATGTAGAAAGATAACTGTAGAAATAATAACTAACCTATATCTAACTAACCTTTGGAAAACTGCCGTAGCTTACATCAGAGGAACTGGGGAGTCACAACTCTGGTGGTGGGAACTGTATGAAATTATACCCTAGTTGACATGTAATTTTTTAAATCAGTAATAACTCACTAATAAAACAAATCTATGGCATTATTGTGAATTTAACCATACTTAACACCAGCCCTCTCGTTAGTTTTTCTGTGTTCTTCTTTCTCATGTTGTCCTTTATAATCTTCATCATAAAGATAAGTGGATTGGTAAGTGAATCTGTTCTAGATGTTTCTTGTATACTATTTTAAAGTAACATTGAGCTTATGAACAAAGACAAATTGGGAAAATATAGTTGTTATAGTTGTACTATGTTTTTTTTATAAGTTTTTTATATTTATTTATTTATTTTCCCTTTTGTTACCCTTGTTGTTTAACATTGTTGTGGTTATTGATGTCATTGTTGTTGGATAGGACAGAGAGAAATGGAGAGAGGAGGGGAAGACAGGGGGAGAGAAACATAGACACCTGAAGACCTGCTTCATCGCCTATGAAGCGACTCCCCTGCAGGTGGGGAGCCGGGGGCTTGAACTGGGATCCTTAAGGTGGTCCTTGTGATTTGTGCCACTTGGGTTTAACCCGCTGCACCACCGCCTGACTCCCAGTTATGCTATCTTGCTTGCAAGATAAGGAGCCTTAGTAATTTCAGATCTTAAGATAATTAATAAAGAAATTAAGATCGACATGCAGCATTTTAAACAAAGAAGTTTTACTTCAGTGAAAGTGTACACAGAAGAGGGGCTTATACTATATAGATGAAGTGGACCTTCAATTTTGGGGTTGCAGAGTTGATCTGGTGTGTGTGGTGGGGGAGAATGGCACTCTGTGTTGCTTTATGAAGAGTTTATATATTTGACTGACAAGCTAGGTTTTATCACCCAAAAGTAATTCTGTGCATGTTGTGTGTCAATACCCATGAAGAAAACAGAAAGACCACAGAGGTAGAGGTAGGAGATAACAGTACTAACTTATTATAGTGACATTATAATGAGGAGAGATTAGGCAAAGATCTCAGGCTACTCTTTTATTGTAAATTATTTTTAAAATGTTTATTTTGTTTGATAGGACAGAGAGAAATAGAAATGGGAAGGGGAGATAGAAAGTGAAAGAGATAGAGACAGCTATAACACTATAGTTCTGCTAGTGAACCCCCCCCCGCCCCTTTACTGGTGGGGAACATGCAATTGAACCTGAGTACTTGTTTATGGCATTGTGTGTGCTCAACGGGTTGTGCCACCACCCGGACACCTAAGTAGGTCACTTTTTTGTGCCTAAATCAAAATTGGATTTTCTCTGGTTTATCCCCCCTGCCCCGCTTTAGCTGGATATGCCCAACCAGTCTAATTGGTTTGAGTGGAGTCTTTCTTTGTGATTGGCATTTGTGACTCCTTCAAGTGAGGTCTTTTTCTGTACTTTATTCCTCTTACTTCATCTACTTGTCAACTCTAACAGTCGAACTGGTTAGGCTTAAGTGACAGAGTTTCTAGTACAAAATACTATACCACTTCAAAACATAAAATGAGACTGATCAGAACTATGGACTTTAAAATTTGTTGTCATGGGAGTCGGGCGGTAGCGCAGTGGGTTAAGCGTTGGTGGCGCAAAGCGGAAGACTGGTGTAAGGATTCTGGTTCGAGCCCCCAGCTCCCCACCAGCAGGGGGATCACTTCACAGGCACTGAAGCAGGTCTGCAGGTGTCTGTGTTTCTCTTCCCTCTCTGTCTTCCTCTCCTCTCTCCATTTCTCTCTGTCCTATCCAATAATGACGACAATAATAACCACAACAATAAAACAACAAGGGCAACAAAAGGGAATAAATAAATAAATATTTAAAAAAATAAAGCATCTTTTAAAAAAAAAGTAAAATCTGTTGTCATACTTATTTCAAGGCATGTGAACCAGTAGTGAGATTAGTTACTGTCTATCTTTTCAAGGTTCCTTATTTCTTCTTCTGATATAACTAATCTTTTCTATCATTTTTGAATACTTATAACTGTTCGCCATAGTTCTTCAGAAAGTATCCTCAAAGTCTCTCCAAAATAAAGCTAGGGAGAGAAGCAGAAAATTAATCTCTGTTAATTTTGAGTCTTAGGGTGAGACTTTTGATTGGGAAAGGATCTGAAACTGCCAACAAAAAATCAGGTTAGTACAGTATAAGAAATTTTCAATAAATGTGTTTCTCATTTTCCCAATTTTCTAAAAATCAGAGTTGATTTTATGTCTGTATTTTAATAAGAGTTATATTTGCAAAATAATTCCAACTCAATCTAGCTTTGGGTTTTAGTTATGCTTATTTCACCATGAATTCATTTAGCAAACATTTGTGGAGTACTTCACATATGGCAGGTACTACATACACTTAAGTTCTTCTAGAGTGTGTATAAAGTCACTAGAGTTAGCAAATACATTCATAAGATAAGTAAATAATAAAGGGCTAGCACTTAGGTAACAATTTGGGACCTAGAGGACTACAGACTGAGTTAACTCTTATGAAAGTAAGTAGACAGGGAGACAAGGTAGAGATCATTCAAGTACAGTTGATTGGGTAATAGATTTAAAATTAGTCCTGTTGGATGCCATGGCCATATTCAAATGGCAAATAAGTTAGTGTTGAGTGCAGTCCGCACCAAGTTCAAAATATATGTGGGATGTACAAGTGATACGTAAACATACTCATTTTCATCTAATGTTTACAACTTTGCCAGTGAATCAAGGACAATGCAATATGAAACAATTACATTATAGGAAGTGATTAGTTGCTAAATAGGCTGACTAATTCTGATGTGTATGTAACTTCTGAAAGAGGGAGATCATGCAGACTGAAGAAATTCTAGAATCCTTTGAAGAAATGATGCAACCCTGGGATGGTAGCTGAACAGTAGGGCCCAGGACTAGGCTTCAGTCACCTGCTCTGCATATGTCAGAGCTGAACAGTGTTTGTGTATGCACATGCTCTCCCTCTCTCTTACTTTCTTCTCTCTCTCTCAATAAGTAAGTCTTTTTTGTTGTTGTCATTATCAGGACTTAGAGGGGAAACAAGGAAAGACATGACAATACTGAAGCTTCTTCCTGTGCAGCAGGAGCCAGATTTGAACCTAGACCATGTGCAAGGCAAAAACAGGAACCCTCCTAGGTGAGTTATCCTGCCCACTCAAGTAGGTAAGTCTTTAAAAATAAATAACTTATAGGACCATTGGAAGATGTTTCTTGAAGAGTAGGAAAAGGTATTTCAGGGGCTGGGTGGTAGTGCAGAGAATTAAGCACACATGTCACAAAGTGTACAGGGACAGGCAAGGATCCTGGTTTGAGCCCCCAGCTCCCCACCTGCAAGGGGATTGCTTCATAAAAGGTGAAGCAGGTCTGCAGGTGTCTATCTTTCCCTCCTCCTCTCTGTCTTACCCTCCTCTTTCGATTTCTCTCTGTCTTATCCAACATCAACAACAACAATAACAACAATGGCAATAAAATGGGAAAAATGGCCTCCAGGAGCAGTGGACTCATAGTTCAGGAACCAAGCTCCAAAAAACAAAAAAAAAAAAGGCAACTTACTTCTTTGTGTCTCAAGAGCATCAAAGATCTCCCAATGAAAAACAGTATAAAATGATAAATGATATGGGACCAATACAGTTGAGAAAGCCTATGAGGGTTGTGGAAGATATATGATTATATTTAGAAACTCAGAGCCCATGAAAAGCACTCAGGAGTGTGATTGACAAGGTGGAGAAGGTGGAATAGCTCAGTCCTGTAAGTAGAACCAAGGGAAACACAGATTCTTAAAAGTAGATTCATCAAGTTCCTAGAATTATAGGAATCGCAAACGTGGAATGAAAGGCAGAAAATATTTGTGAACTAAAAGAAGAATAGAAATTCTGTGATGTTGTCACATAATCAATCATAATTGCAGAGCCATTTATGTTGCTAGCTGTGTGAGTCAATCACTTCCTGACTATGCTAAGGTATCCTCCATTCACGTACACACTTCATTTACCAGGATCTATTGCTGTATGGTTCCTAGGTAGGTTCAACCCATGTCAGAGATAGGCAGAGAATTGGTGGTGGTGGACAAGGAGTTATTGGTGGTAGTTATTGGTGGAGGAGGTCTTCGTTAGTGAACAGGGCAAGAGGGGCGAGAAGGAGATGTCAGGGTGTGTATCCTTCCTGGTTCTCTCTTGAAATGATGAGGATTAAATTTTTCACCACTGTCACTCTTTACTTCTGGATCTAAGCTCCTATTGGGAAGCTACTCTGTGGTTCTAAGTCCTGACACATGACAGAGTTCTTCCATGTATCTTTACAGCATTTGGGTGATAGAAGCTGTTCAATCTAATCTCTAGGTTAAACAGTTATCCTCTTTTGGTTTCACAGCCTTGTTATACCTGTAAGAAATTCTATATAGAAGTTCTTATTTTAAATACAAGGAAACATCCTTATGTTCTGGTTCTTCTCTAGTGATACAAGGTCTAGCGATGGATAGATTTTTCTGACCCTAATTTTGTGTCTTTTAAATTGAAAATATGAACTTGTTGATTTGGAATACATTTTAAAATAGATGATAAACATTATGTATATAAGGTACTATGATGAGTTCATAATTTGGTAATATTTTCTTGTACAATCTTTTCTTGTAAATAATGTGGTGTACTTTTGAAAATTCGATAAACCGAAGTTTTGAAAGAAATATCCAGTGATTTTAGAACTTCAAAATGGTAGCAATTGACCAAACATAGGTCAGCCTTAAAAGACTCCAGATTGATAACTTGCTTGTAGATATCTGGAGTTTTAAGGATCATGAAAGGAAGAGTGACTTCTCATGGGAAAATACAAAAGAGGTGCCATGAAATATAAAGGTGTTTAGTCTTAGAAACAGTATTTGGGGTGGTAGTGCAGCGGGTTAAGTGCACATAGCGCAAATCGTAAGGACCAGTGTAAGGATCCCAGTTTGAGCCCCCAACTCCCCACCTACAGGGGGGTCAATTCACAAGAAGTGAAACAGATCTGCAGGTGTTGATCTTTCTCTCCCCCTCTCTGTCTTCCCTCTTATCTAGAGTTCTCTCTTTCCTATCCAACAACAATGATATCAATAACAAAATAATAATAACCAAAACAACGATAAAACAATAAGGACAACAAAAAGGGGAAAATGGCCTCCAGGAACAGTGGATTTATAGTGCAGGCACCAAGCCCAAGCAATAACCCTGGAGGATACAGATCAAAAGACACAGGGAAAGTGAGACGTCCTTTGCCTTTGCTTTTGCCTTTGCCAACAACAACAGTGTCCCATCTTTCATCTAAATTCCCATCTCCTTAGTGACCAAGACCACCCAGTTTCCTTATAAGTGTCCACTGAGTCACATGAATGACAATTTAAGATTTTTGTAATTATCTAAGGATTAGTGATGGAACAGACCTTTTTAGTTCCCAATTGAATGCTCAATTTTAGGCCACAGTTGGAAAGATTTCCAGTAATTTGTGGTAGTTGT
The DNA here is from genome assembly GCF_950295315.1 of Erinaceus europaeus. NCBI lineage: Eukaryota > Metazoa > Chordata > Mammalia > Eulipotyphla > Erinaceidae > Erinaceus > Erinaceus europaeus. The sequence goes on from NC_080176.1 coordinate 67,031,750, forward strand.
ATTTAGTAAAAGTAATAGAGGTGATTTTTGTTGCTTTATTCCTCCCTTTAGTATAGGCCTTTATAATCTGTACTTGGCAAAGGTATGTGATAATTTGTGACAGTATGCATCTTGGATAAGATTTTTCTTTTTGACACATTATGGAGATAGTAGAAAGTATTACGTCCTGCCATTTACTTATTCTATTTCTATTCTTTACACTGTAATACATTCACTTTCCTGTCAATGATTTACTCAGTGAAAGCACTTTTTACTCCAAATTAACCAGTTTATCTTTTTGTGTCTATGACTGAGTTATTAAATAGTTGATGATCCAGTTGGCTAAATCACCAAAATAATGTGTGCTAAATAATTAATATTATGATTGTGATATGGCTTGCACAGATATTTGCAAAAGCACATATTTCACATTCCTTGGTTAAGATCAGAGGTAACACTCCATACAATACAACATGGGCTAGAGTCATCAAATTCCATTGGCTACTACTAGCAATGTATAGGTATTGAGGTAAATAAATGTATTTGTATAGGTTTATGTCTGATACTAACAACTAATGATAAAGTATGTTGGCTTAGTACTAGTTTATAGTTCAATTTTAATATCATGTATTTGTGGATTAGTGATAAATTCAAGGAAAAGTAGAACTATGACAATATTTTCCACTTTTGATAAACTTGTAGATCAAATGCATATAGAACTATAAAAAAATCAAATTATTTGTGTAGCAGTTAAACAGAATTAGAAGTAAGTCATTACATTTCAAACAATGAGAAATAGGTATAAACTACTGATTTCTCTATTGAAAACAGGCTTTGTAAATAAATGACAGAATCATGAGACCTGAGTGTTAGTCTTGACTCTGCTCTTATGTGTTAATAGTACATTGCCTTCTGTTTGCAAGTCTGTAAAGTGTAGGAATTAGCCTAGAATGGTAAATTCTCCATCTTGTCCAGTTACTAAATCCTTTAGACTTGTGCTGCTAGATTTTGATGAGTATGTGCATTTTATTTTACTACAAGTGATGGAAATGTGAACTGAACCAGACATGTGACATAGCACAAAATAGAGAGCAATTTATTGTCATTGAAAGACATAGTTCCAAGTGAAAGTATATATAGACCTAGATAGAACTTATGTTTACTGGAATATATAACTACTTTGCCTTTTCAGTATTGAAAATTGGAATATCTATAGTGGCAGTCAGTTTTCTATAAATAGTTAGCCAGTTATGAGGTGACCACTAACTACTACAATTATAATTTTTTCTCTTTTTTATTCTTTTTTCTAGATTTGAATTTTCAGATTCCTATTAACTTTCTAATCCTCACAAGTATATTTTCACAAATTCTTACAGAGCAACATAAAATGCTTGTCACTTTTGTAGAGATTTGTTGTTGTCACAGGGAATTCAAGTTTTCAGGTTGTCAGACCACAGTGGTAAAGCTGTCTTCAGTGCAATAGGAATCAAACTTTAACCCAGGTTGTGACCATAACAAGGCAAGCCCACTACTCAAGTAAACTATCTTCCAGGTCCTTTTGTAGAAAAAAAAAATTAAGGTACCTACAATGGTTCAAAACTTGATAATATTGTATATGTAAAATACCCAGACAAATTTCAAAAATTAAGGATGCAAAATAGGATATTGGTCTCATCACGAGGGGGGGGGGAACCCTGTTCAATCTACAATGCTTCACTTATTTTCTATCCTTTAGATTGATGACATTAAATATCATAGATTCTCACATAATAGGTCTTAGGATAGATTATATTAAAATAGATGTGTGACCTTTGACAGAGCAAATGAAGAAGGAGGGTTTGCTGTAAAAGTAGGTAAAGAAAGTAGATAGAGATCAGGAGGGACATTACATAATGGTCAAAGGATCAATCCAACAGGAAGATATAACCATTATAAATACATATGCTCCAAATTTAAGTGCATCCAAATATATAAAGCAAATACTCACTGAACTTAGAAGAGAAATTGCAGAAATGAACACATCATTTGCAGCAAGATTGATCATCCAGACAAAAAATCAATAGGGAAATAGCAGTTTTAAATGAAACCATAGGGGTGTGTGTGTGTGTGTGTGTGTGTGTGTGTGTGTGTGTGTGTGTGTGTGTCTTTCCATCCCCAAAAATGAATATACTTACTCCTCAAGTACACATGGATCATTCACAAGGATTGACCAACATGCTGAGCTATAAAAACAGCCTAGACAAATATGTGAATATTAAAATTATAAAATTCATCTTTTCCTATCATGATGGTATGATGCTAGAAATAAACCACAAAAAGAAAAGAAACTCTCCCAAAGTCTGGAGACTAAAACAACATGTGTTGAATAACACATGAGTCATTGAAGAAATCAAAAGAGAAATTAAGAATTTCCTTGGTATTAATGAAATTGAAGAAACTTGTTATCAGACCTTATGGGATACTTAATGAAAAAAAAAAACCGCAAAATTAGTTTTGATAGGGAAATTTATGGTGACACAAGCCCAAATTAATAAAGAGGAGAAATTACTAATAAACCACCTAACAACCCAACTGAACCAATTAAAACCAGAGGAACAAAGAGATCCAAAGGTTAGCAGGAGACAGGAAATAGTTAAAATCAGAACAGAAATCAACAAAACAGAAAACAAGAAGACCATCAAAAATATTAATGAAACCAAGAGCAGGTTCTTTGAAAGATTTTTTTTTTAAGTAGGTAAACCACTAACTACACTAATTAACAAAAAAATAGAAAGCTATGGTAAAATTACTTGGAAGGGAAAGAGGAAATATTACAGTAGATGAGGCATAGATACAAAAGTCAAACAGAATTATTATGGACAACTATGTGGGAATAAATTCAACAACTTAGAAGAAATGGACATATTCGCAGAGTCACACCAACTGCCAATATTGACACAAGAAGAAAAAATAAACTAAAAAAATATTTATGTATTCCCTTTTTTTGCCCTTGTTGTTTTATTGTTGTAGTTATTATTGTTATTGATGTCATCATTGTAGGATAGGACAGAGAGAAATGGAGAGATAAGGGGAAGACAGAGAGGGGGAGAGAAAGATAGTCACCTGCAGACCTGCTTCACCACCTGTGGAGCGACTCCCCTGCAGGTGGGGAGCCAGAGGCTGGAACCGGGATCCTTAAGCCAGTCCTTGCGCTTTGCGTCACGTGCTCTTAACCCACTGTGCTACTGCCTGACTCCCAGAATAAATAAACTTTAGAGGACGATCCAGAAATTGAAACTGTGATCAAAAACCTCTTCTAGAACAAAAGTCCAGGTCCAGATGCTTATATTAATGAATACTATAAGACATTCAAAGAAGAACTAATACCCATTCCCCTCAAAGTCTTCCAGAAAATAGAATAAGAAGGAAAATTCTCAAACACATTTTTATGTGGCTAATATCATTTTTATCACCAAAGCAGGAAAGGACTCCATCAAAAAAGAAAAGTATAGATCTGTATCTCTAATGAACACTGATGCAAAGATTCTCAACAAAATCTTGGCTAATTAAATCCAACAGTATATTAAGAGAATAATTCATCATGACCAAGTGGGATTCATCCCTGGGGAACAAAGATGGTTCAACATTCGCAAGTCAGTGTAATTCACCATTACCAGCAAGAAAATGAGAATTGCATGTTCTTATGGATTGATATAGATAAACATTTGTTTATCTATGAAACAATGTTCATTTATCATTAGGGCCCTCAAGCAATTGGGAATGGAAGGAAATTCTTCAACACAATAAATGACAAAACCATGGCTAGTGTCCTGCTCAATGGTGAAAAACTGAGAGCTTGCCCCCTAAAATCAGGAACTAGGCAAGGAATTCCACTCTCAACATATCTGTTCAGCATAGTCCTAGATATTGCAGTGAGGTGAGGGATGGATGAAATTAAGTCATCATTATTTGCAGATGATATGCTATAATACCTAGCGGATCCCCAAAACTCTGCCAAAAGAAAAAAAACTAATGGAAATTATAAATAAATTCAACAGAGTAGTAGGTTATAAAACCAATATTCATAAATCTGTAGCATTTCTTTATATAAAAGATGGGCCAGAGGAAAGGGAACTCAAGGAAGAAATCCCACTTACAGTTGAATCCAAAAAGATAAAATACACAGGAGTAAATCTAACAACAGAGGTGAAGGAACTTTTCAGTGAAAATTATAAGATGGCTGGATCAGGGAAGAGAGTAGCTCCCAAATACAGGAAAGGTGTATAAATATCATTGACTGTAAACCCTATCGATCTTATATGATCTGGGTCCCATATTCAGCTTAGGAGCCTATGTGACCTCTGCATCCCTGCAGATCCGAGCTCACATTCTGTGGTCATGAGTAGGAACATTCCAAGCTGCCTCAACTTCAGGACCCATCTTCCTCAGGTGGAGCATAGAGTATGTTGTCTAGCCTGCCTTCAGAGGATGGAACATTCTCTGCTGTTGTTCATCTACGTTGAGGGCCAGGTCCTATGGGGACCGACAAAAGGGTCTATTGTGTTGTTCCTGATAGAGATGACCAGTAATAATTATCTCCCCAGACAATAATTTGGATCCACCTGCACAGCAGATGTCAGACTCGGAAAAAAAAACAAAAACAACTAGTATAGCCATTGGCCCTTTGGTATATAACTAAAATAGGCCTACTAACTATCTACAAAACAGAGACCCCCCCAACTCATCATCTGAACTATTCTAGCCTTTATATTCATGATTAGCCAACACTTTGTTTGGCTTTATATGTTAACTCTTCTTTCAGCCACCAGGTTCCAGGTGCTAAGATAATGCCAACTGGACTTCCCTGGGCAGACAACCCCACCAATGTGTCCTGGATCCCCCCTTCTCCAGAGCTCTGCCCCCTTAAGGAAAAAGAGATAGGTTGGGAGTATGGATCAACCTGTCAACGCCCATGTTCAAGGAAGAAGTAACTACAGAAGCCAGAACTTCCACCTTCTGCACCCCATAATGACCCTGGGTCCATATTCCCAGAGCGATAAAGAACGGGAAATCTATCAGGGGAGGGGGTGGGATACAGAGTTCTGGTGGTGGAAATTGTATGGAGTTGTAACCCCCCTTATCCTATGGTTTTTGTCAGTGTTTCCTTTTTATAAATGAAAATTAAAAAGAAAAAGAAATGGAGTATAACAGAAAGAAATTGGATAACATCCCCTGTTTATGGACTAGAAGAATAAATAATATTAAAATGACAGTCATATCAAAAGCAATTTATAGACTCAATGCAATCCCTATTAAAATATCCAGGACATATTTCAAGGAACTTGAACAACTCAACTCATCCAAAAATTTGTATGGAATTATAAAAAAAGAAAAACATAAATAGCAAAAACTCTCTGAGGGGGACAGGATAAAAATGGAGGCATCACAGTTTCTGACTTCAATTTATTTTATAAATAAATAATAATTTAAAAAGTGTGGTAGTTGAACAAAAATGGATATAAGGACCAATGGAAGAAAATGGATATATGGACCAATGGAACAAAAAATGGGTATATGGACCAGTGGAACAGAACTAAATCCATTATATATGATAAAGGGGACAAAACTGTCCACTGGGGAAAAGAAAGGCTCTTTAACAAATGATGCCTGGTGAGTTAGACAGTCACATACAGAAATCTGAAACAAGACCATCATCTAACAGTGCACCAAAATTAATTCAAAATGGATCATAGGTATGAATATTAGACCTACACACACACATGTATATACATATATATCCTATTTTAAAGACTGTGGGAGAACTATAGTGGTTATCTGTCAGGGAAGGATGGAGACACAGACCTTTGGTGATGGAAGTGATGAGAAGTAAATAAATTTTTAAAAAAAGTAGGAAGGGGCCAGGTGGTAGCTCATCTGGTTGAGTACATATGTTGCTATGTTCAAGGACCCAGGTTCAAGCCCCCAGTCCCCACCTGCAGGGGAAAGTTTTGCAAGTGGTAAAGGAGTTCTGCAGGTGTCTGTCTTTCTCCTTCTCTATCACACCCTTCTCTCTCAATTTCTGGCTTTCTCTATCCAATAAATAAAGATAATTAAAAAACAAACAAACAAAATGCAGGAACATGACAGGTGAGAATAGAGTGGAAAGAAGAGAAAGTCCATTTTAGGCATGTCCCTAGGGGACCACAGCTGTTATAGTATTTGCTTGAGTTTAACAGCTAACATGGAATTGAACAGTTATTGTCTGAGAACATGGTGTCAGAGTAGAGAAAAGCATAGAGAGTTGGATTAAGGCAGAGTGTATCTCCCAGTCTTGAGAAAAAAGTCTGTGAATTACCCCACTTACCTGTCCCAGGGCCAATATATATCTATATTTAGCACAGGTTCCTATGTAACCTCTGAATCCCTGTCTGAACTTGTAGTTCATGGCTACAGCTGAGAACATTCAGGCTGCACTCACTTCAGGACCAGTCTTCCTCAACTGGCAGGGTGGAATGACCCAGCTTCCCTTTGGAGATTGAGGCAGTCTCTACTATTGCTGCTTTATAATGTGGGCAAGGTCCTGGGAAGGCTCACAAGAGGGCTTATGATGGTGTTCCTGATGGAAGTGACCAATGATGGTGGAAAGAGGGATCAAAAAAAAGAAAGAAAGAAAGAAAGTAAAAGAATTTAAATCAGATGAAATGAATGATCCAAAATATAATAAAAGTAAAAATGAAAGACATGACCATGGAGTAAAAGCACCCCTGATCAACTAGTTAAAGCAATGAAATATCACCTGGAGGGGGGTTGGGTAATAGCACAGCAGGTTAAGCACACATGACGCAAAGCACAAGGACTGCCTAAAGATACCAGTTTGAGCCCCCGGCTCTACCTGAAGGGGGGGGAGGGTCACTTCACAAGTGGAGAAGCAGGTCTGCAGGTGTCTTTCTCTTAGCCCTCTGTCTCCCCTCCTCTCTATTTCTCTCTGTCCTATCCAACAACATCAATGGCAACAATAACAATGACAACAAAGGAAACAACAAGGGCAACAAAATGGGAAAAAATGGCCTCCAGAAGCAGTGGATTTGTAGTGCAGGCACCGAGCCCCAGCAATAACCCTGGAGGCAAATTAATTAATTAATTATGAATTCTAATAATATATAATTAATAAATAATAATAATAAAAAGAAATAGCACCTGGAAAGACAACAGAATACAGTGGGGATGTTTTTCATATACTCACTAAGCCACAGCTGAGGTCAGTGGATGGAAAAAGGAGTGAGGGAGTCTCAGGATTTAAGAATATGTATTTAGTGGCCAGGTGGTGGTGCACCTGGTTGAGCGTACATCTTATAATACACAAGGACCCAGGTTCAAGCCCTTGGCCCCCACCTGCGGGGGAAAGCTTTTCAAGTGGTGAAGCAATGCTGGAGGTGTCTTTCTCTTTCCCTCTCTATTACCCCCTTCTCTCTTGATTTCTGGGTATCTCTATCCAATAAATAAAGATAATTTTAAAAAAGAATATGCATTTAATGATAGCACCAGAGCACATTGCTGTTGGCAGGAAAATGGGTCTGAATGCTTAAACTGTGAACTCAGGGACAGCAGTTCATTGTACTGCCCACAAGAAATCACTCATGTTTAAGGTTAAAAAAAAAATTGGCTGAGAATTAAAGCCCTGCAGCTCTACAGCCAGCTAGAAAAACAGATCTGCACAAACTGGAGAGCATGCCAATGGATTAGAAGCTGTAGAACTTTACTCCTTGAAACAACAAGTTAAAGCAACATTTATAAAGCCAAAATGACCTGGGGGTCCAGGAGGTGGCACACCTGGTTAAGCACACACATTACACATTAGTGTGCAAGGATCCAGGTTCAAGCCCATGGTCCCCACCTGCAGGGGGAGAGCTTCACGTGTGGTAAAGCAGGGCTGCAGGTCTCTCTGTCTCTCTCCCTATCTCCCCCTCCCCTCTCAATTTCACTCTATCTCTATTCAAAATAAATAAAGATAAAAAATGAAAGAAATCAACTGAAAACTCACCAATTTACAGTTTACAACCAGGAACACAGCAATAACAGGGAAAAGCAGATAGAGAAAAAGGGGAGAAAAATAGAGTAATACAATCAGTTGTCGGTGAACCAATGCCAACTTTTTAAAAAGACTATTGTAGATATCGTAAATTAGACACAATACTCATAATACAAAAAATATAGCACAAAGACAAATAGAAAACATATATACAGTAGGCAAACCCATCATAAAAACCCATCCATGGGCCTGGGTAGTAGCTCAGTTGGTTAAGTGCACATGGCATGAAGCACAGGGTCCAGCGCAGATCCCTATGGGAGCTTCCAGCTCCCCACCGGCAGGTGTCTATCTTTCTCCCACTCTGTATTCTCCTCCTCTTTCAGTCTCTCTCTGTCCTATTCAACAACACTAGCAATAATAAGGGCAATAAAATAGAAAAAAAAAAAAAGGCCTCCTGGAGCAGTGGAGTCATAGTGCAGGCACCATACCAATAACCCTGGAGACAAAAAAAAAAAACAAAAACATATAAGGACACAGGCTCAAGCCCCCAGTCCCCACCTGCAGGGGGAAAGCTTCACAAGTGATGAAGCAGTGCTGCAGGTGTCTCTCTGTCTCTCTTCTTCTCTTTCTCCCACTTCACTCTCAATTTCTATCTTTTTCTAATAAAGATAATTAAATAATTTAAAAAAATAACTAGAAGTTTATTTTTAAAAAGCTCATCCTTAAAAGTAACAAGAAGAAGTAAACAGGAAATGAGATAACAAGAAAATTAAACAAAATGTAACAAAAACTAGAATATCTATATGCAGACCACATATATCAATGATCATCTTAAGTATTAAGGGCTTCAATTCACCATTCAAAAGATTTAGAGCCACAGACTGGATGAAAAAGCAAAATCCATCTTTTCTATGTCACCAGGAAACACAAATACAAAAGAAAGACATATAGAAGCTACTGGTGACAGGCCAGAACAAGGTATTCCAAGTCAGTAATGCTAACAACAACAACAAAAAGCAGAAACAGCTATTTTAATATCAGACAAAATAGACTTCTAGACAAAGAATGTGACTAAGCCAGATATGGACACTACATACTGGTCAGCGGCTAGTCCAATAAGAAGACATAACTATTGTCAATATATACACCCCCAATATGAGTGAACCCAGTACTTATGGTATCACACAATACTTATTGACCTCAAGGGAGACAGCAATGGCAGCACAGCAACACAGCAACAAACACAGTAGTAGTAGGAACGCTTTTTAAAAATTATTATATATATAAATTAATAATATATATATATATATTTTTTTTACCAGAGCACTGCTTAGTTCTGGCTTATGGTGGTATGGGGGACTGGACCTGGGACTTTGTAACCTGAAGCATAAGAGTCTGTTTTATAACCTGTCTACGTCTGCCTAGTAAGAAACCTTTTCACATCACTCATAGCAAGAGACATACCGTCAGGACAAGAAAATCAACAACAACAACAAAAACAAAAAGAAAAAAGAGACCTTTAATGAAGTCATAGATGAGGTGAACTTAACAGATATTCGCAAAGCAAAGAATATATTCATTCAAGTGCATATGGAACATTGTCAAAGATTCACAGTGATTTGGAACACAAAGGCAGCCTTCATAATGTGAACTTGAAATTGTAAAAAATATTTTTTTCTGAACATAAAATGGTAAGGTTAGAAGTCAGTCACAAAAGGGAAAAAATGAAATATATTCAGACTTGGAGACTAAACAATACACTTCTTTATAACACCTGGGTCACTGATAAAATCAAAAGAGAACTTAAAATTTACTTGTAGAACAACAACAGTGAAAAAAACTACCAGACCTTGTGGGATGTGGTAAAAGCTCTCCTACAAGAGAAGTTAATAGCAACACAGGCCCATATTAACAAACAGCAAAGGAGTCAGTAAGCCACCTAACATGACAGCAGAGTTAAGTTGAAGAGGAACAACAAAGATATCCAGAAGTCAGCAGAAGGAAGGAAATAGCAAAAATTAAAACAGAAATTAATAAAAAAGAATACGGATAGATGATTCAAAAGATTAATGAAAGCAAGAGCTGGTTTTTCAAAAGGATAAATAAAATAGATAAGCCTGTGACTAGATTCACAAAAAGAAAATGAGAGAAAGCTGTAATAGAAACAACCAGGAGTAAGATAGATATTATACTCAAGGTAGAGAAATACAAACAATTGTACATACAATTATGAACATCTCTATTCAAATAAGTTGGTCAACCTATGATAAAGATGTATTCTTAGAATCATATCAACTGCCAAGCCTAACCTAAGAGGACTTAGCTAGCTTTAAGCAAGCCAGTCACTAGTACAGAAATCCAAAATCTTCTCAAGATTAAAAGCACAGGCCCGGAATACTTTACTAATTAATTCTATGACTTTCAAACAAAAACTAACATGATTTCCTCAAACTCTTCCAGAAAATTGAAGAAGTAGAAGCAATCCTATATCCATTCTATGAGGCGGACATTGCTTTGAACCTCCCAAAAGAAATGAACTCTATCAAAAAATAAATAAGTAAAAGAAAAGGAAAAGTATAGACCTATATGCTTGATGAACATTGATACTAAAATTCTCAACAAAATCTTAGGATGTTGAATCAAACAATATATTAAGAGTTTAATTCACCAAAACCAGGTAGGATTTGTCACTGGAAAGCAGAGATGATTCCTTATCTGCAAGTCAGTCAATATAATCTACCATATCACAAAAAGAAAGGTAAAAACTGCATGGTAATATCAATTGCCACAGAAAAGGTACTCGGCAAGATCCAACATCAGTTAATGATAAAGACACTCCAAAAACTTGTATTAGATGATTAAGTACTCAACATAATAAAAACCATTTATTATAAACCCGTATCTAAAATTCCCTAAAATTATAAACCAGACAAGGATTCCCATGATCTCCACTATTACTAAATGTAGACCTCAAGGTCCTTACCACTGCAATCAGACAAGAAGAGTTATTAAAGGAATATAGACAGGGAAGGATGAAGTCAAACTATCACTATTTGCTGATGACACAATGATATATCTAGAGAATGCCACAGAGTCTACCAAAAATCTACTGGAAATAATTGATCAATTCAGTAATATAATTAGGTACAAAAAGCAATATACAAATTTATGTCATTGCTGTATATCGACAAGAAGTCAGAAGAAAGGGAAATAAAATATTCAATACCATTTAAAATAGCACCTGGAGAGATTAAATATATTGGGGTAAATGTCACAAAGAAGGTGAGAGATCTTTATAAAGAAAACTATAGGGCACTGTTAAGAGGAATAGAGGATACACAGAAATGGAAGAACATCCCGTTTCTGGATTGAAAAGATAAATATTAGGAAAATGTTTGTTCTGCCAAAAACAATCTACAAATTGAATGCAATCTCTATTAAGACTCCAATGGCATTTTTCAAGGAAATTAAACAAATCATTCCAAAATTTGTGTAGAACCACAAAAAGTCATTAGTCACCAAAACACTTATAAAAATATGTAGGTATCACACTCTCCAACTTCAGTTTATACTACAAAGCAATAGTAATTAAAACAGCACAGTACTGGAATAAAAATATACATTTGGATCCAAAGAGAAGAACCAAGAGCCCAGAAATGAACGCCTACACATACAGCTGCCAAATACATGACAAAGGTGCCAGAGCCCTTACATGGGGTAAAGAAGATCGTTGAAACAAATGGTGCTGGGAAAATTGGACGGCCACATGGAGAAAAGGGAAACTAAACCACCACCTAACACCATACACCGAGGTCAAATCAAAATGGATCAGAGATCTGGATATTATACCAGAAACTCTAAAATTTATAGAAGAAAACACTGGTGACGCCTTGCAGAATCTCCATGTCAAAATGTATTTGGAGACTCAAAATCCTGGGTCTGGGAAATGAAAAAAAAAAAAAGAGTAAATAAATGGAACTGTATGAAACTGAAAAGCTACACATCAAATGTGAACTACAGAAGGATAAACAGTCAGTCCAGCAAATGGGAGGAAATATTTGCACATCACACAACCGATAAGCAGCTGGTATCAAACATCTATAGAACATTGGTATAAATTTACAAAAGTAGCAAAAATAACTCAATAAGAAGTTATATGAAGAATTAAACAGTTTTCTAAAGAAGATATACACATGGCCCACACACATATGATCTGCTTCACTAATCATTGGAGAAATACAAATTAAAACTGCACTTATATAAATAACCTTAGTGGTTACTGCTGGAGAGGCATGAAGGCACAGAACATTGGTGACAGGGGTGCCAAGGAATTATACCCCAAACATCTTACCACCTCGTAAATCACTAATAAAATTCATAACAAATTGCACTGAGATTACATTTCACATCTTTGAGAATGGCTTATGCCAACAAAACAGGAAATGATAGGGGATGGTGAAGTTGTGTAGAAAAAGGGACTGCTGGTAGGGATTCAAACTGGGGCAGCCCCTTTGGCAGACTGTAAGGAGAGTACTTAAAAATGCAATTACATTGTGATCCAGCAGTATTACTCTTAGGCAAAAGACACTCAAACACTATTTTGAAGGGATATATGCACCCCTGTATTCATAGCTACATTATTCACAATAGCAAACAATTGGAAGCAGCCTAAATGTCCATCAGCAGAGGACTGGTTAAAAGGGTTATGTAATATGTATTCAATGGAATATTATTCTTCAATAAAAAAAGATAACATTATGTCCTTTGGGATAAAAATGGATGGAACTGGAGGTGATTATGCTCAGCAAAATACTGGATGGTTTCACTCGTGTGGAATCTAGAGGACTGTACACATGTACTTGGAAAAAAAAAGAGTGAAAGAAGCAAGCAAATGATGTTTCTAAGACTTGTAAGAAATATGGTGGTTATCTTTGGGAGATGGGAGGGTGAGGATAGAGAAATTTGGCGGTGGGTGTGGTGTGGAATTATTGAGCACACATATTGTAATGGCAAGAACCTGGCTGCAAGCCCCTTTTTCCCACCTGTATGGGGAAAGCTTTGAGAGTGGTGAAGCAGTGCTGCAGGTGTTTCTCTTTCTCCACCTCCTTCTCTCTCAACTTCTCAGTCTTTATCTAATAAATAAATATCAATAAACTGTTACAAAAAAGAAAAAAATGAAACTAGACTACTACTTAATGCACTATATACCAAAATTAAATTAAAACGAATCAAAGAATTAGAAAATAGATGTGAAACAATAAAATACATAAAATAACATATTGGTAAAACACTTCAAGACCTTAACATCAAAGATATATTTGTAGATTAAACCCTTTTGGCAAGTGAAAATAAGGCAGGATTAAATAAATGGGACTATATCAAATTTTAAAAAGTTTCTTTCTATATATTGAAAGAAAACTTCACAAATATAAAGAGGCAACTCACTAACTAGGAGAAGACACTTGTACATCACATATATGATGAGTGGTTGATAAGCCAAGCATTTAAGAAGGCTTCATACACCTCAACAAAAAGAAAAGAAAAAGTGGATAATAGATACAAATAAACAAATTTTAGTGCTACTAATATTATTGGAGCTTGATGCTACACAAAGAATACACAACTCCAGGATGTTGGAAATTTTTTCTTTATGTTTAATTTATAGGATAGAATTAAATTGAGAGGGGAGGGGAGATAGAGGGAAAAAAGATATTCAACTTTTCTCTTAAGACCTTGACTTGGTTATCTTTTTGGGGGGGAGGAAGCACAGAGCATTGGTCATAGAAGACGTGTGGAACTATATATCTCTGTCAACTTATAATCTTGTGAATGACTAAGACCAAAAAGTTATATTGAACAATAGGAATATACAGTGACTGGAAAAGAGGGGAGAAGTCCAGAGAACAGACTTAGAGCAGAAACCGAAGGTAGTGCATCCTAAATCCTGGAAGAGTCCCAGATGACACAGGAACTCTGATGGTTCTGACTTGGTAATCAAAGTGGGACTAAACTAGGAACCTTGGTGGAAAGTCTACATAAGATATATTTTAACCTTTAATCCCTCTCTTAGGTCTCCCACTGATGGACAGGTTAGTTTCTTCAATATAGCTGAATTGACATTCATTTCTTAGAAGGGAGCAGAGGACTATTGAATATTAAACAAGATTAGTATACTGAAAATAGTGCATATGTGTTCACCTCTCCTCCCCCTCCACCCCACCTAAAAAAGATAGCTTTACCCCTGTTACTGAATTATATTGCCTACTTTATTCAGCAATAGTAAGTTTGGGCTTTCTGTTGATACATTCACAAAATGCAGTAGGCTCCACAAAGTTTTAAGAATAGACAATACCTAGTACAACAATAGCAATTATTAACTCCACCCTTTGGCTTACTTCAGAATTACCACCCACTGCAGACTTGGAATTGCATGGCTTAAAGAGGCAAACATGAGTGTATTCAGACTATATCAGTTCAGAGAAACCATCAGAGCAGCGCTTGGTTTTCGCATTAACTATTAACTCTTCTTAAACTGTAGCTCCTTGGAACTATGTAACTAGTCTCAGTCTCCATGTATGCTGCATCACTTGACTACAGTTACTTATTATATAGTTATTCTCATGCTCTGCTGCACATGCCTTGTCCATAGAGGTACTGAATAGTTTGTAGTCCAAACTGTTGTTTTAGGGATGCTTAATGAACAACCTTTGAAGAAAAAAAAAAAATCCCCCTGGGCAAAATTCCAAGGCACTTACCCACTATCCAGTATTAGAAAGATAATGTTTGCCTTCAGACACTATCAAAACATTTCATCATATTTGCTATTTTTTTGTGATTTACTAACATTTCACGACTTAACTTTCTCCCTTCCAGTATATATAGCTTCACAGTATCTATTGAGCTGTATTTTGGAGAGTATCTCCAGTGTCCTCTGGGATACCTCCTTAGGCATTTTTACATATTGCCGTGGTAGCATGCAACAACTTTAATTTGCTTTATTTAATCTCTTCCATAGGAATGTAAACTCCACCAGGCCTAGGTTCCTATCTAATCTTTCCCTCTCTCTATTATTTGAAAAACCTAGAAGAGTTCAGGTACCTCACACATAGATCAAGGGATATTTAGTAAATTAGTGTATGGAGCAGATTATAGAACAAGAATTGTTGGTTTGTCTCAATGAAGAAGGTGGGTGACTATGACTCACGTTTTTTATTTGTTTATTTGTTTGTTTTGGAAGTGGATGATGAAAGCTTTAAAAAGAACTTGATTAGCTCTGGATAAAATATATCAATCACCAGTATGTGATTGTGTCACCTTGGCTAGCTCCTTGAGAAAACTGAAGCAGTTAATTGAGGGTAAGTGACATGATGAATTTCACCTCTTCCACTAGCTACAGAGCACAGATTAGAAATCCCAGTCTAGTTGCAAATTTATTGCCTTGAGCTGTTAGCCATACCACTGAACCTGAACATTTTATTTTTCTTCTCAACACCATTTTATTTTAATTTAGAAAAAAATTATAAGATAGCATATTTATGTATTTTTCACCCCAAACATAAATGTTTTATCAGTGGGTTAAAAATTAGAGATAGGAGAGAGGAACAGTATCTGATTTGCAATCAGATGTTCTAACTCCTTTTTAGCATGTTATTTTAGATGTCTCTTTTCTCAACCTCAATTGTCAAAATTGTAAATAAGAACATATTTTAAATATGAGTATGGACAGCAGAAATATTAGTACCTGAGAATGAGTCATATAAATGTGATTGAATTCTATTCAGTACATTTATCATAGTTACCATTTTATCAGAGTTAAAAAAAAAACCCATTACTACAAGTTTTTAAATTACCATGAGACTTTTTCTTAACTTTAATTTTTTAATTTAATTTTTTAAATTTAAGTAGTTTATTTATTTTTTCATTTGGGACATGGGGAGATAGTGAAATACTGCTTCACCATTCATGAAGCTGCTTCTCTGCGAGTTTGTCATTAAGCCTTGCTTGTGTTGAGAGTATCTATCTACTTTTATTACCTTTTTCTTCCAATTGATATACAAACATTTAAAAAATGCAAACATTGTGACAAAAGAAAAATTGTTAACACATTCTTATTTCTACCTGTTACATCTCAAACGTTATAAAGATGTGAATAATATATTCTATTTTTTTTATCGTTATCATTTATAGGATAGAAACAGCCAAAATTGAGAGGGGAATGGGATAAAGAGAGGGAGATAGACAGAGAGACACTTGCGGCACAGCTTCACCAATTGCAGGTGGGGAACAGGGACTTTAACCCAGGTCCTTGTACATTGTAACGTGTGTTCAACCCAATGCACCACCACCTGGTCCCGGAATAATATTTTCTGTATAGTAGATAATATTAGGTCACTTTTCAAGATCACATTCAGAACAAAGTAGAATTTGAGGACATGGACAATAAGTGTTAGTTTAACAGCATTTGAGTTGAGTTTAACTGTGACAGATGGACAGTAACCAGTTGTAATGTACACAGTGTTAATGGTATGTGTTTTCCAAGGCATTGAGAAAGTTTTGCCACAGGTGTGATGATTCATTCTAACTTAAAAAAGTCTGTGAAAATATTATTTGGGTGAAAGGAGAATAGAATGAATTTCTATGAGAAACACTGTAAGAAAAATTAAAAATTGGGTGTGGTAGCATAATCTAGGGAGGATTCAGCAGCTAGAATAAACATGACCGAGAGTAAGGACCATGGAACAGTGTTACTGTGTCTATCCTCCCTCTCCTGTTGTTCTTTAAGATACAAACAGGGAGAAGGAGAGGTAGATAAAGAAAGAGAGAGAAAGTAAAGGAGAGACACCATGTAACTAATGTTTCCTTCAATATGGGGGCTGGATTAGAATTTGGGTCATGTATATTATGTACATGGCAGACTAGTCCACTCTGAGTTAATTTGCTGGCCCTCTGCTTCTGTTTTTATTTCTTCTGCTCAGCCTCTCACCTTTACCTAAACAAACAAACAAACAAACAAAAAGATTCTGTTATTATTCATAGAATCATGCAAACTCAAAGACTCAATAAAGTCCTCGTGGCAAAATAAAAGGGATGACAGGTTTGTGCTTTTCATACCAAGACAGGTTTGGATAGATTAATGTGTTATTTGCCTCTCAATCATATCATATGTTTTATGAAACTTGATATTTTGACTAATGGATACCTAGACACTTCCTCTTCTTTATTAATAAAAGTATCACTTTGTCAAGTTGGATCATATTTTTGTCGTAGATCATTTCAGATCAGTTATTGCCAAGTGTCCTGGAGTAACTAATAAAATAGGAGGTGAAATATCAGCTAAGACATAGGAGATAGTTTTTTTTTTTATTTATAAAAAGGAAATGCTGACAAAACCGTAGGATAAGAGGGCTACAACTCCACACAATTCCCACCACCAGATCTCTGTAACCCATACCCTCCCCTGATATCTTTCCTATTCGTTATCACTCTGGGAGTATGGACCCAGGGTCATTGTGGGATGCAGAAGGTGGAAGGTCTGGCTTATGTAATTGCTTCCCTACTGAACATGGGTGTTGACAGGTCAATCCATACTCTCAGCCTACCTCTCTTTTTTCCTAGTGGGGCAGGGTTCTGGGGAATCGAAGCTCCAGGACACATTGGTGGGTTTATCTGTCCAGGTAAGTCTGGTTGGCAACATGCTAGCATCTGGAACCTGGTGGCTGAAATGAGAGTTAACATATAAAGCCAAATAAATCTTCCCAGACAATAACTTGGATCCACCTGCATATCAGATGGATCCAAGGCTCGGGAAAAAAAAATAATAATTCGGAGATAGTTTTTTAAGGCACTGACTCAGCTGGCAAGTGCCTTTAGCTTTTTTTCCTGTGACATTTTGCTCTTATACTTTTGTAACTCTTAATGGTATGTCACTACCTAAAATAAGACAGCCATTTTTACATGACTGTACAAGTCAGTGTCAAGGACGGTCATTCAAAAATCAAGAAAGTTCCAGAGATAGAGTTAACATGCTTAGCCCTGCCAGCCTATTTCTGAGACCAAGAAACACCTAAGTTTAAAGTCTTGGTGATAAGGTTTCCTGTTGATTGATTAAAGTTGACTATGATGCTGATTATTATTATTATTTGTTTTATAGCCACCAGGATTATCACTGGGGTTCAGTGCCAGCACTACAAATCCATGGCCCTTGGCATGAGTTCCCTTTGTATATATCAGGAGTCAAATTAATCTAGAACCTTTTGCATCCTGAATGCCTTTGCATGTTGACCCTTCCATGCTTGAGGGGTTTGCAGATAACTTCATTGAGTACAGTGTCCTCCATGAATTTAGTTAGATATGAAGTATACATCAAGTCTGAGATCATCAACTATCTAGTTGCAATATGCTGCTACATTAAGCAGGTAATATAATTGTGTATATGATAGAGTTATAGAACAGGACCTCAACTTTTCAAGTACAACACGCTGCCACTCATAATATTGTAGATAACTAAAGATGCATAGTTAGAAGGCTCAGAAAAGAAGTATTTCTTTCTCCCCACAGTGTTTGGAGTTTGAGGAGAATAGAGAAGTTGGCAGTACTATTTTCTTTTAAGATTATTTTTCTTTCTTGAAAGGCTATCAGTGTAGAATTCCTAGTCCTTGTGGAAAGAAGCAGAGAAGTCACCTGATCCAGGTGATAAGTATGAAAAAGCTTATGATACTCCTCTCTCTTACTCCCCTCTTTTCCTAAAATATGAATTAATTGAAAGACATATTGACCTCCATGTGCATAGAACAGTAGAGTAGGAAAAAATAAGCTTGAAGTTTGTAACTTTCCTAAAAAATTTTAAAATTAATTTATTTTTTACCATAAGCACATGTAGAAATTGTCCAGGAGTCTGATATTTAAGCTTTAATGGACAGTTCTAAGCCAGATAGTGGGGATAAAGAACACATCATCACACACATTAAAAAAAATTGAAAACAAATTAGGAAATAAACTCATTTAAATTGAATGAATACTTTGTAATCTGCATCATAGAATCACAGTGTACATATCCTAGTTTGATAACTGATGTGGGACTAATAATCGAGTCTTAATTTTGTAATTAAATAGGAAAAAGAAGTCAAGGGTTGGTTCACAAGACCATCTGCTTTCACATATGTGCTCCTTTAGTGTATAGAACATCAAACTTGACTTTTCCACCAATGGTAAACTTTAAGAAAACATGGAGGAAATTGTGGTAGATGCATCCCTGAAACAATAGTCTGGATTAAATAACAGTCAGTGCCTCTAACTTGCAAGGCATATGCAGAAGCATGAGCTACCCTTAGGGAATATTGCAGTCAGTGTGACAGTTTAGCTGGCTTAACTATGTATCCAAGTACTGTAGTGAATACTACAGAATATCCAAGTACTGTAGTGAATCATCAAAAGATGCAACTCCTCTACTTGAAGCAAAACCTTATGTTGAGAGTAATAGTGTGTGTGTGTGTGTGTGTGTGTGTGTGTGTGTGTATTAAATAGAGTGACCTAAGCACATAGACATATAGTCAGTGCAATTAGTAGCTATTCCTGTTAATCTGAAAGAGGCCACTTTTGACAAGTAATGTGATCATGTATATGTTTATACAAAAACAAAGTGTTATTTTTAAATCTCCTTATTTCTTTTAAGATTTACTTATTACATGTGAGAGACAAAGTAAGGGAGAGAGAGTTTCATATGAGACAGACAGAAAACAGAAAGATAAGCCAAAACATCATGTGGTACAGGGGAATTCCAGGCATGCAGATCGGATGCTCCGCCAGCTGTGCTGTTTCCCAATGTTATTGAATCACTTTTGAAAAGTTACTCCTGGAAGATAGTTCCCTTGTTCACATTCCATTTGAGAAAAGATGTATTATAAGGAATTTTATTTGATTGTATTGCATAGCTAGGGCAGTTTCCAGGCAGACATTTTCATTCACATAAAAAGATAGGAGATATACATAGAGATAGAGGAGACCAGACAATGTTGCACCTGTTACAATACTTACAATGCCCATGTTGCAATACACAAGGGCTTGGATTCAAGCCCCAGATCTCTCTATGCAAGGAGAGAGCTTCACAAGTGGTGAAGTAATGCTGCAGGTCCCTCCCCACCTCCATCTCCAATCTCCCTACCCTCCTTCCCTTTTTGTGTCTCCTTTCCCTTGATCTCTCTCTCTTTCTATCCAAAAAACAATGGACATATTGAAAAAAATAGAGATAGAGAGAGGAAGAGACACCATAGTGCTGATGCATCCTGTAGTGTTGCTTTTTTACCCTCATGTTTTTGGGAGTTTCACCTTTTCCACAAACATGACAAGATGTGAATCCTACCCAGTGAGCAAATCTTTGGTCCTTTCAAGATGGTATTATCAGATAGCGCCTACCTGTTAAAGTCTTTCTGGGTGCATTTCTTGTTTTGAAAAGTTCTCAGCTAATGAGAAAAGCAGTGGTAACTGAAGTCACATGAACCTCAGGGTGGTCTCAAGTCAGGAACTTTGCACACTGTTGGAACAATGACTTAGCATTTTACACCTCAGACAGGGCTGCTCTGACAGACAAATCCTTGCCCCAGAGTTCCCCATTTATGTTTTCAGGTGTATGTCACAACCTGACAAATCCTCACTTTCTGGCTATTTTTTTCACCCTAGGAAATGTTTTGCATGTCTCCTAGACAACTGAATTCCATCATGTGTAACTCATTCTTTTTAAAGATATGCTCACTTATGGACTGGAAATTTAGTGACTTAAAATTATTTTAAGGCATCCCAGATAAAAGCAGATGACAAGTTATTCAGTGCAGAGCTGTCCATGTTTCACTGTGACACATTCCATAGGCATCTTGCAACAGAGCAGCAGGAAGGTCTATGGTAAAAGAGAGCACTTTCTCACAGAGAAAAGGCCAATGAGGAACTGAAACCTCTTTGCAAAGGGGAAAATCACCCTTGAAATCTATGGGCAGACATGAGCAGACATGAACATGATTGTTTTTTTCTTTTTCTTTTCAACTTTGCTCCAAGAGAGAAAGAAAGCAAAGGCTTGGGAAGGGAATTTTTTTAAGGGCAAATATAACCTTTGGTTTGATGCACAGTAAGCTGACAGTTAAAGGTGTATCATACTAGATAAATGTCAAAAGCCAAATAAAAGCCTTAATAATAAGCTGTCCAGAGGCTAAAATCCAGAACCCTGAAGCATGAGAGAAGGATTAATCTTTTAAAACTAATTTTAACCCAAACTGAAACTGTCCAAGGTGGCTAACCATGTTGTGATAAAGCTTGAGATTTGAGGTGGTAAGTGTAGAGAGAGAAAATGGGGACTAATCCACAGTGGAAAATGTGCCTTGAGGGGTGTGTGTGTGTGTGTGTTTTCTCTTTAAAACAGTAGAGCCAAGCCAATTAAATATTGCTATGGGCTAGATGCTATTATCTATAAATGCATATGGTGAAATTAAAAAAACCTAGAACCATACTATAGAACATGACTGTTTTGGCTTTTAATGAGGAGATTATGCAGGATCTGAATCAAATATGGCTGATATGCCCATAAGAAGTCCAGAGAAAGACAGAGGGGGAAATACTTGAAGAAACAAGAGAAAGAGAACCATCTCCAGGCTACATGGGAGAAAGGAGGCCTCTTCAGGGCAGAGTCTAGAGGCATAAGTTGAGATAATTTATTTCAACAAGAGAAAATTCTCTACACTGTTATTAAATCTAGAACACAAGAAGCATGCCTGTCATACTGTCACAATTCTGCCTTCCATCCTCCTGTTTATTTTCTGGTCACTGTTCTGATGCCTAACTTGGAGGGTGAGAAATATTAGGAAAATATGACCAGAGGACTCTAAATTCCATTTCCATTGGGACTTGGAAAAAAAAGAGGAAAAAAGGAAGGACCTTGGGAAGTAGTAATTGTTGTGGGTTTGACTTTGAAAGGAAGAGAGGGCAGGAACATAGGGAAAAAGTGTAAGTATATGAAAAGAGAGAGATAGAGAGAAATAATAGTCAACCCGCATTTGTGAATTGCTAGTTTCCAATGGTGGGAATGGGGACACAGAACTCTGGTGGTGGGAACAGCGTGGGATTATAACCCTGTTATCTCATAATTTTATAAATCAATATTAAATCACTAATAAAATTAACAAAAAATGAACTCAACTGTGATGCAAATATTTTCCACATACTAGCAAAGCATCACATTTTGCAAATGTTTTCAGCTTACTCTTTGCTTTTTTAGAAATCAATGTATATAATGTAAAAATGTCTCTCCTACATGGAATTGCTAAAGAGATACTCAGACTAATGTACTTATATTCCCATGGTCACAAAGTCTTGTAATAAAAAAGACCTATAGTTTTGTATATCCTTAAAAAAAAGAAAAGAAAATGTATGTTCAATTGTCTTGGGGCAGGGGAGTTGGGTTACCAATACATTGTGTATTGAGTTTGGGTAGGTGGATTTTTAGAGGGTCAGGACTCAAAAGTTTAAGAGTCCAATTAACTTCTTATAGTGATGACATGCATTTCCACTATATTGGCTTTCCTAGAGATGAGATCCTTTTCAGCCCATCATTTAGACTGGAGTTCAACCAGATCCTAATTCTGCCTCCTGCTGACATGAATTTATGAGAAATTCCAAAGCAGGGATTATTTGTAGCAACAAAGTGCCTTCCTGGCTCTCATATTGTAGCAGAATCTATCCACACAGAGTTATCCTAACATGGGAAAAGCTTGGATTACAGTTCTATGAAGTATCCTATTGCTTCTACAGGACTTAAATGGAGTTTGGAAAAAAGAGTCTAGACTAGGATGTACTGACCCTGCTACTGATTGCTTTGCTGAGTTTATAGTGTGACTTTAAAAGAAAGGACTCCGAATTCAAAGGCATTTTTGCATTTATGACAGAGACTAACAGTCAAGAATAATCAGAGGCAAACAGAAAAAAAAAAAACCAAACTCCCTTCATCTGTTTGTCAACTCAATAGATAACATTTGATGTACTCAATCACCTAATTATTAACTACATGTGTCCCAGCATTTTTGTCTAACTAGCATACTCTTCCTTCTTCCTCCTAGATATAGTAGATGCTACCCTTTGAAGAAAAACCTCTTCCTCCTCCTGTTACTATAGATTTTCATCAGACTCAAGAGTTCTGCCCTCAACTCACTTGTCATAGGCAAGTGTCACCTAAACTGGGCTATTCATTATGTTGATTCATCTCAAAGAACTGTATGATGCAAGTTGAGTTCGTTAGAATTCTTTTCTAGGATTTTCTAGATTGGAGATTGAAAGACAACTCTAATTTATCTTGCATCTTGAGACCATAACATACAGCTGTTAGCAACCCATCTTGACTACTTTCTGAATATGCTTAGTGCATGAGAGAGGATGATGGTTAGCATGCAAGAGCCAGATATGTCATATTTTTAGACACATTTCAGATGAAAAATTGCCCCAAGGAATGCGATCCAATGAAGGGGAAATTACTTCTTTGTTACTTTGCAGATTTCATGTATAGAGCCAGTATATCTGAATTTCAGTCATAAAATTTTCCAGCAAAGAATTGCTTTTGTTTTCCTTATCATTATTACAGTTTCTGTGATGGAAAAGTAGTTCAGACCAAAGACTCCTGAAATAAAATTTTTAGTGTGAGCAGGGAGGTAGATGATTGCAGTCTATCTTTTGTGGCAATTTCAAATATACCTTTTATTATTTAAGCCAGAGGGAATCAGATGCTTGGGGTATCATAACTAATATAAAATCAGTAAACACATACTTTGTGTCATACAAGATTTAAAATAATGAGAATTATTTAGGAGAACATTAGCACTTCAAGAGATCTTGGACTTTGAATCAGAGTCACATGAGTGTTTAAGAAGGGGGTGGAAAAGTATACAGAGATGACAAGGTAAATGTGACATATTGTATACTACTAATAATAGTTGAAGATCAGAAGTTTGAAGTCATTTATTTCTTCTAGATGATAGTACAGATTTGAAAATTCAGCATTTCCTAGACTATCAGTTGGTCTCACATTCCTCACAAAATCAGTCTTGTTTTTCTAAATAAGTAGAAGCTTATGTCCCATCACAGACACCCAGAAGAAAAGTAAGATTCTTTTTTGTAAATAAGAAGGTCAAAGATATCTACACAACAGAGCCATTTTTATGGCATCAAACTCTATGAGCTTATGATAACAAGGTGCAATGTTCTTGGCTTAGTATACCACCTCAGCTCACCTTGAGATTCTTGAAATCTCTAGGTTCAGATTATAACTCCTACTAGAGTGTTCACTGATCCCATCAATGTGATGGCAAACGCTAGAAGAAGAATCAATGTGATATATCTGAAACAGGCAATACCAACTACTGAAATATGTCCTCATGATCAGAAATTACATAGTCTTTATTATAGCCTGCTTTTATCATATGCAAATCAAAGTTTCTGAGTAGTTGATACTGATCATTTCACTTGTTAATCTAAGGAACTTCATGTTCTGATCATTCTAAAAATTAGAAAAATTATGAAGAATATTTTTTTTAGAGACAGTGAAGGACTCTTTTTGCTGATTTATAATGCTGTAATATCTAGGGACAGTGCAGCCCACTACATTCATCAAGTGAGATCCTAGTAAAATAATCATGTTTGGTTAATTTTTTTCTCTATGTAGAGATACCCTTGATTTATGTTGTTTTAGGTAAGCAGAATTAAGATGTTATTTATTTAATTATTTATTTTAGTTACCACCAAGCATTCATTGCTCATTTTGACTTTTCTCAGAGACAAAGTGGCTGAGAAAGATAGATAGTGAAAGTGACCATAACACAAAGCTTCCTTCTACACTGGGGGGGGGGGGGGGGGGAAGGGAGACAATTTCAGTCCTGGGTCCAAGCATGGCAAAGTTATTTTGTTGGCCTTGACACATAAATTAATACAGTTATTCTAGTGATTCACTGTTGTTTGAAATATTTTCAAATTTTTCAATATGTTACTAGGACTTTTCTCCAATAACATATAGCCATTTATTTTTTTATCCTATGGTCTTGTCAATACTTCCATTTTATAAATAAATAAACAAATAGTAAAAAAGAAAGCTTACCTGTACAAAAAACCCAGTGTATTATTAAAAAATCATTGTCCTGATCTAAGTACATAAGTAGCCCCAGAAAATCCCTTAGTAAAATGACTCTTCTCTCAGTCAGAAGGACTTATGCATGCATGATTTTGTCACTCCCGGGCTGACTTATTTTTATTCAGCTTGAGAGGCAGAGATGGAGAGACATCACAGTACTGAAGTTTCTCCTGGAGTCATGATACTCCCATGTGCTGCTGGATTCAAATATAGGCTGCACACATGGTGGAGTACATACCCTACCAAGGGAGATATTTTTAACAACAGAATCACTCCCACTGAGGAACCAAGAAACATGGCTTATTCATGTCATGTTAGAAATTCTTACCGCCTGTTTAGTGGATGTGGTTTATGATTATCCTTTGCTTTTAAATTTTTCAATAAAATTCAAATTTTAATTCCAAAGGATCAAGATGACAAATGGTGGGTGTAGTACAGAAGCATTTTTATAAAAGACTTAAGATTTTAAAACATAGATGTCAGGCTGCGCTTTGAATAGTAAGTAAAATATCCATATGGCAATGTTATCAAACATCCTTACTTGTTGCAGTGCATGATGGTATTATTTCCTAGATAAATTCAATTTGTTCTTTATAAAAACAGCTTTATTTAGAATTCTAAAATCACCTCTCCATGAACTACCTCCCCTAGTTAGATGAATTATATTAGGGTATATAATTGTGCAGAATTTATATCAGTCTGCATGTTAGTAGCAAATCAAAAACAGCTGGAGATAAAAAAAAATTAAAAGGATTCCTGGAATGACTCTGTTGGTCTCTGGAGAAGGATAGGTTTTGAGTAAACTTATGAATCTTTGATTCTGTAATCTTTGATTCCTTTTAAATTTCTAGTTTGCCATTGTCTTCCACATGATTCTTTTCAGAATTGTAGCAGTCTGTGTAAAGACCTATGAAAATATTTTAAAGACTCCTGTTTAAAAACATAATTTAAGGACATGCAAGATAGTTCATTGAAGAGGATACCAGCTTTTGCCATGTGCATGACCAAGGTTGGAGTCCAGCTACCATTACATGGGAGAATCTTTGATGCTATAAGCTTTTTTCCTCTCCTCCACCTCTCTGCCTCTCTGTCTTTTGATTCATTTTTTACTGGGGGAGATTAATAGTTTGGAGTAAAGACAGTTGTTGATACATGTGTGGAATTTCTCTGTTTTCTGCAAAACAGTCTCACCCACAGCCTAGGTCCTCCTCCACCATCATGCACCAAGACCCCTGACCAAGTGCCTCTGTAGCATTTATCCCATATGTGATGCCCTGGGTTCAGTCTCCAGTACCACATTAATAAAAAGAAAAGCAAGGGAGGCGGGTGCTAGCACAGTGGGTTAAGTATACATGGCACAAAGTGAAAGGACCAGCGTAAGGATCCCGGTTCGAGCCTCAGCTCCCCACCTGCATGGGAGTCGCTTCACAAGCGGTGAAGCAGGTCTGCAGGTGTCTGTCTTTCTCTCCCCCCGCCCCCGTCTTACCCTCCTCTCTCCATTTCTCTCTGTCCTATCCAACAACAATGATATCAACAACAACAATAATAAATACAACTAATAACAACAACAATAAAACAATGGCAACAAAAGGGAATATAAAAATAAATATTAAAAAATTAAAAAAATAAGTAGAATATTGTAAATGACAGGACATTGTCCTGCTCTGTCTTACTCCATTTCTCTCAGAATAAAAGAAAAAAAATGTATGAATGGAGGATGTATTTCAAAGGGACACATATGCCAAGGGACACATTTCAAAGGGACACATATGCACCAGTGGCCAAAGATAAACACTTGCTAAACAAAATCTTAGAGTATAAGTCAAAGAATGAAATAAAAGTCCTTGAGTCCATGCTGACATAATTGATGATAAATTGGCAACTAGAGAATAGAAAAATCACCCATCGAGAAGAATCACAAGAAGGCCAGGTAGTGGTGCACCTGGTTGAGTGCACATGATACAATGCACAAGGACCCAGGTTCAAGTCCCTGGTTCCCTCCTGCAGGGTGAAAGCTTCACAAATGTGAAACAATGATGCAGGTGTCTCTCTGTCTCTTTCCCTGTCTAGCGCTCCCTTCCCTCTCAATTTCTGTCTATCTCTACCCAATAAATAAATAATGATGATAAAACATTTTTTATAAAAGAATCATAACTAATTTCAAAAAAAAGTGTGCTGGGTATAATGTTATCTTTCACAGAGCACATTCAATATGGCAATCGAGAATATAAAAATAATTTAAATGTAAAGAACCCCAAAAGACAGTATTTCAGACATGTGAACAATATAAGCATCAGTAGTGCTAAGACAATATTGATAGAGTGTGATCTTGTTTTGATGTGTGAGAATGGCAGTTTTGCTCTATGATATCCTAAATTCCTAACTATATTTTAATAGGAAAATGTCAGACAAATACCAATCAAGGGGAAGTCGACAAATATCTGACTTGTACTCTCTTAAACTTTCAAGGTCATGAAAAACAAGGGAAGTATGAGAAATTTACAGCAAAAAGAGACCTAAGGAGACATGATGACTAGTTAGTAAATGTACTGTCAGGGGTGGATCCTAGAAGTTAAAATGGGATTTTAGTAAAAATTTCACAGTATTAATAAGAGGCCATGATTTGGCTCACATGGTAGAGTGCACACTTTGCTGTGCATAAGAACTCAAGCTTAAACCCAGAGTCACTATATGGGAGCACCACGCAAAAAGGAAGTATCAGGGACAGTGAAGAAGTGTGCAGTCTCTCTTCTCTAGTCTGCCTCTCTTTCCATCCCCATCTGAAAATAGTAGTTCCATTGAGAACTGTGGTAGCAGAAAAAAAAATCTCAATAAAATGTGGTTTAGCTAAGAACTGAGTATCAATTTTATTCACTAAGTATAACACATGTCATACAAGTTTAAGTTGTTAAAAGGAAACTGGGTATGTTCTATGATGTTGGGCTAGCCTTGCGAGAGAGAGAGAGAGAGAGAGAGAGAGAGATGACCCAGGAACTAAGTTCGTGGTTGCAAAGCAATACAAATCTTTATTCATTGGAACACCCTAGAGTTGGGCGCTAGCACACCTGGTTAAGCCACGTGATGCACAGCACAATGGACTGCTTCAGCCTCTGCGTCTGCATGCTTACCCTTACCCAGGCTGGAACACAGAAGAGACAAGACAGAACCGGAAATGGCTTGACAATACCATACATGGTTAGGAAAGGGGTAAGATAAAATAGAAGATTGATCTGTAGATAATAACGGATGGGCCATAGTATCAGGTAATGTAGGGTGGAGCAGGCGTAATGTCTTTTAAGGAATGCTGGGCTCCAGCAGGACGATGCAGGATGTTTTTGTGGGGGAAGGAAGACTTACATGGCCACCAACCTTTTGAGGTTTATGTGTCCCCATTTTTGCTCAACCCTTCCATAGAGAGAGAGACTTACCAGGATGAACTAACCTCTCAGGTCAAGCCCTGCCAGGCTCCACCACATCCCCACAACCTACCTGCACTATGATACTCTGGACATTTTTTTTTTTAATTTTTATAAAAATGAAAATATTGACAAGGCCATAGGATACGAGGGGTACAATTCCACATAATTCCCACCACCAGAACTTTGTATCCTATCCCTTCCTTTGAAAGCTGTCCTATTCTTTAACTCTCTAGGAGCATGGACCCAGGAGCATTATGGGGTGCAAAAGGTGGAAGGTCTGGCTTCTGTAATTACTTCCCTGCTGAACTTGGGTGTTGGCAGGTCGATCTATACTCCCAGCCTGTCTCTCTCTATCCCTAGTAGAGTAGGACTCTGGGGAGGCAGGGCTCCAGAACATATTGATGGGGTCATCTGCCCAGGGAAGTCTGGTTGGCATCATGGTATCATCTGAAATCTAGTGGCTGAAAAAGAGTTACGATACAGAACAAATTGTTATAGATGAAGATTTGGGTTCTTCATTTTGGAAAAAGGTAGTAGGTTTGTTTTAGGTATATTCCAAGGGGCACATGACTTTACTAGTCTTTGCCTGAATCTAATATGAAGGTGGACCCAAGTTATTGTCTGGGGAGATGGTGTCATAGTTGGAAAAAGGACTAGAAAGCTGGATCAGGGAAAAGAGTAGCTCCCAAATATAGGAAAATTATATAAATATTGTTAATTGTAAACCCTATGTTTTTCTATCTCATTTCTTTTTTCCTTTTCTTATTTTAAAACACACTTTTTAAATTTTTTATTTTATTTAAGAGAGAAAAATCAACAGGGAAGGAGAAGATAGAGATGGAGAGAGAGAAAGAGAGAGAGAGAGAGAGGCTTGCAATACTGCTTCACCACTTGTGAAGCTTTTCCTTGCAGGTGCTTGAGCCTGGGTCATGAGCATTGCGACATGTCTGCTGAGCACACCACCTCCTGGCTCTCTCATTTTCCTTTTTAGTTCTATGAACACTTTTACCCCTCCCCATGTTTCATATTTGTAAATCAATCTTATATTCTTCTTGGAGCAAGGCTAGTGATGAATAATTAAATGGTGCTTTAGAGAGGATTTATGTTCATGTGTTAAGTGATGTTAGGTTTAATTACATAGGTTTAGATAAACTTTTTGATCAGCTCAACTTCTTATAAGTTCTGTGACATTACACAACTTTCTTAGTTTGATGTGACATATTCTAGAAATGCTAAATTGTCGTTTTCGACGGGTTATGTTGTTTTCTCCGGGCTGGCTTCACGGGCGGGTAACAGACGACCAGGGACTCATAGTTGAGCTGTAGGCAGTATCTCTTTATTCATGCAGGACGCAGCACAATCTAAGACGAGCTAAGCTAAACTCAAGGTAAAGTACTCTAAAACTCACAATGCTGTCTTTATATATACTTGCCAAGTAGGGTGGAAACAGGGTGTGACATAGAGAGGGTGGAGAGAAAAGTGACTGGTGACAATCAGAGTGTGACAAGGAGAGGATCAGGGTGTGACAAGGAGGGGGGGTGGAGCAAAAACATATCATGAAACAGTGGGGATTGAACCAATGCCCTGGAGGGAGGTGCTTGTTAACAGCGGTTATATAAATAGAATGAAGTGGTTATGTAAATAGAATAGTGTTAAGCAGGGGGGATTTAAACCAAATGAAACAGAAGGGGTCTCATGCACACCAACAATTCCCCCTTTCTTTTTAACTAATGGCCATTGCGGAGTGAACAGAAATGTATATCGTACAGGCGTTTTCAAAAGAAATGGCATATGACATGGAAAACAAAATAGGCGAGCAGCAATAACCGGTGTGATGCCAAGTGGAGCTTTTCTTGCCTCAAAGGGCAAGGCCTAGCAGGCGAAAGGGCATTTCTTGCCTCTGGGAACGCTTCATGCCTCTGGGGGCATCTCTTGCCTCAAAGGGCGTTTCCTGCCTCTGTGGGCATCTCTTGCCTCTTGGGGCGCTTCATGCCTCTGTGGGCATAACCTAATAAGGAGGGGGAGTTTTCTGCCTCTGGGACAGAGCCTGCAGGCGAGGGGACATGGTCTATAAAGTCTCAAGGCAATTGGCTGAAGTTAGTCTTTGAGAAACACAGCTGTGTGTACCAGTAAGTCCGATGGAGGTGCCAGTCCAAAGTAGCTGACCACAGAAGAAAATGCCGGAGGATGAAACGCTGCACGTCTGTCTCGATGGGGAATGTTGGCCACCAGAATTTTGCTTTTCTGTAGAGAGTGATCTTTGGAGTCTGTGAATCTGTTTCTTCAGGTCGTGCCAGGTCACCTCATTGGTTTCCGGGGGCGATGTCAGAGAACAGGATCCAAATGGATTTCCAGGAATTCCATTTGAGTAGATGCTTTTTCATGTGAAGACTTTGACAGCTGAAATTCACTTACTTGTCAAACAAAACTTGTAGCAGATTAGAAGTTTACTATAATTGATAACTCCATTATAATTGGAAGTCGTTTCTAGTATGATTTTAAGGTTGTTTAAACAGTTTAAACTCAATAATATGTGGAAAGGTAAACAGAAGAACCACGGTTAAAAGCCTCAAGCATGAGAATAATTAACATAATCATTGCACTATCTGCCCCACCCATAACTCATACAGTTTTCAGGATTAAACGTTTCAGATTCATGTCAAGACGTAAAAGAGAAATCAAAGGAGGAAAAAACAATTTTTTGGATTGTTTCTGGATGTCTCTAGAAATCATGGCTGCGTCCAGCATTTTTTTTTTTTAAGTCAATGTCAAACAAAAATTCAGTCATTCAAATCATTCTCTTATGTAACGCAACTTGAACCAGATTATCAAGATCTCATCATGTAGGATTAAGAATCCCCGGAGGGCGACCTAGTCCAAAAAGGTCCTCGAAATTCCATTTAGGGTGTTTCTGACTGTTCCTGCTGGATTGCTTCAGGCACCCATTTTTCAAAGTGTCTTCCCACCGAAGAAAGAATCCAATCAGGAGAGTAGAAGTAACCACATGTCTCCATACTTGGGAACTGCCAGGGTACTCGAGAATGCTCCTCAAACTAGAGTAGTCCTTCTCCACGGGAAACATTCGAGAAGAAGTCCAGAAAGTCCCAGGGGAAATCCCCATGCATATCCCAAGGTCTACGATCACGGTCATAAAGAACGAAATTATGGCCTGGAGCGAAATGTAGTCCTTTTCCTCGGGAAACATGAGAGAGGGAATCCAGAAAGTCCAAGGAGAAATCTCCGTGCATCTCCCAAGCTCTATGATCCCGGTCATAAGAAACCAAAGTTCCCGGTCAGGGAAACAAAGTTTGGCCCAGAGCAAAATGTTCCAGAGACAGAGTAACTGTCTCATGATGAAACAGTAGAGGCTTTGGCAAACCTCTTCGTAAGTAGAAAGGCAACCCATGGTGGATGGGTAGCCAAGTTTACTTATCTGGACGATGGGGGGAGTAGGGTCCCACGTTGATGCCGGTCCATGTTTCAGGGCTTATTTCAGTCCCTGTTCAGGCGCCATATGTCGTTTTCGACGGGTTATGTTGTTTTCTCCGGGCTGGCTTCACGGGCGGGTAACAGACGACCAGGGACTCATAGTTGAGCTGTAGGCAGTATCTCTTTATTCATGCAGGACGCAGCACAATCTAAGACGAGCTAAGCTAAACTCAAGGTAAAGTACTCTAAAACTCACAATGCTGTCTTTATATATACTTGCCAAGTAGGGTGGAAACAGGGTGTGACATAGAGAGGGTGGAGAGAAAAGTGACTGGTGACAATCAGAGTGTGACAAGGAGAGGATCAGGGTGTGACAAGGAGGGGGGGTGGAGCAAAAACATATCATGAAACAGTGGGGATTGAACCAATGCCCTGGAGGGAGGTGCTTGTTAACAGCGGTTATATAAATAGAATGAAGTGGTTATGTAAATAGAATAGTGTTAAGCAGGGGGGATTTAAACCAAATGAAACAGAAGGGGTCTCATGCACACCAACACTAAATCTTCTGATTTATCATGACATTAATACCATCTTCCCCTTAAGATAATTTCTGTAAAGTTTCTTTCCTTTTTTCTTTTTTCAATTTTTTAATTGTTTATTTTCCCTTTTGTTGCCCTTGTTGTTGTAATTATTATTATTGTTGATGATGTCATTGTTGTTGGATAGGACAGAGAGAAATGGAGAGAGGAGGGGAAGACAGAGGGGGAGATAAAGAGAGACACCTACAGACCTGCTTCACCACTCATGAAGCGAACCCTCTACAGGCAGGGAGCCAGGGCTCAAACCTGGATCCTTACGCTGGTCCTTGCGCTTCGCACCACCTGCACTTAACCCTCTGCGCTACTGCCCGACTCCCTCATTTTTTCTTTATTTACTAGATAGACAGAAATCTGGCAAGGCAGTATAGATAGAGAGGGAGAGAAAAAGAAAGACACCTACAGTAATGATTCACCTCTTGGGAAGCATCCCCTCTGCAGGTGGGATCAGGGCAAGTGAAACCAAGTCTTTGCACATTGTAATACGTACACATATATAATAGTACACTACTACCAGGTTTACCATTGCATAATCCCTCAAAATAATTTTCACTTAGACATGAAAATGTATTTGATTAAAGGTCTGGAGACACATATAAGAGCTGTAGTCAGAAAACTAGGGATGAACTTTAAAATTCTTTACTTTTTTATCTTTAAATATTTTACTTCAACCCATAGCACAATTCATATTCTAGACTGCTGATTCTGGTTTTTTTTTTCAGTAAGAAATAAGCAATGTTTAACTTTCTGTCTGCCATCAATATGTTCTCCCATTCATAGAAACAGAAATACTTTTTGCAATATACTGTACACCAAAGAGATAGTATTTGCCTTGAAAACAAGCAAAAATAACATATCAAAATGTACCAAGTCTTTTCGACATAATGAATTTACAGTTTCAAAGGACAGTAAACTTGTCAAAGGGACTTAAATGATATGTTGCACCAGGAATAACTTCTGTGTCTGGCATTTGTGTTAGGTTGTTAGTGAGAGGAGAATAGAACATGTGGACCTTGATAATAAACCTGTCTTTGATATGATTGTTAAGCTTGGCTCGTCTGGAGATTAAAGTGTGAGGTAGTAAAATGTATCATGCAAACATAAATGCAATTCTTATTCTGTTTAAGTTTCTTGTGAAAATGACTTTGTGATTGGTCTTTGGATAGTATTTTATTTATAATCCTACTTGAAACTTGGAGAGATTTCATGTCAGAAGGCAGGCAGTTGTACTGTTCTGGCTTTTGTAATTCTGAAAATGTCACTGCTGTCATTTCTCAAATATGCCTGAAGTCTGTCTTTTCAGTAAGTTATATATCCCACTTTCTTAGATGAAACTTATTACTCCTTTTTCATTATAGAGGTAAATATGACAAATAGATATTTAAAAATCCTAATTTTATAAAGGAATAAAAATTATTTTTTATGTATTAGGGTTGATAAGTAGCAGTTATGTTGGAGAAGTAGAGATTACACTTCTTTTATGCTTTTTATACAGGTATTTTCTTGAATTATGAAATCATGAATTATATTTTTTAGAATAAATAATGTAACATAAGCCTTCTTTTTTAAAGATTATTGTTGACTTAATAATGATTAAAAAGATCATAGGTAAGAGAATTATAATTCCACATAATTCCCACCACTACAGTTCCACATCCCATTTCCTCCAGTGGAAACTTTCCTATACTTTATCGCTCTGGGAGCATGGACCCAGGATCATTGTGGGGTGCAGAAAGTGGAAGGTCGGGCTTCTGTAATTGCTTCTCCACTGGAGATAGGCATTAATTAGCAGGCTGATTCATACTCCCAGACTGTTTCTATCTTTCCCTAATGGGGAGGGCTCTGGAGATGTAGGGGTTCCAGGTTATATTAGTGAGGTCATCTGCCCAGGGAAGTCAGGTTGGTGTTATGTTAGCATCTGCAACTTGGTAGCAGAGTAATGGAGTTGAAGGGTTGATATTCCATGCCTGTTGTCTCTGGCATCTCTGGACAAAGTCCAAATTGAAACATGTCCAGATGGTACTGTTTGCATTGACTGGTAGATGCAGTATGAAATGTTATGGATAGAGAGAAGCATGAAGGAAAACGAGCCAAGCCCCAGAGGTTCCAGGGCTAGGAGAAAAATGGGTTTTATAGAAAATGGGGAAGGTTCCTGCTATATCTATTGCCTGGTTAAACCCTAAGAAGTTGCCTTCTTAATGCAAACATATTTTTACCCACTCTTCTGTGGTTGGTCCTTTCTTTTCTTTTTATAAGCCTGGGGATATGCTTTTGTTTTGTTTTCCTTTACTCTTTGCTTGCTAAAGTCCATATTATTGCACTTTCTTGTCCAGGGACTGAGGCTTTGCAATCCCTGAAGTGATGGCTTCTGATTCACAAGTGACTGACCTATTCACAAGTGACTGTCTATTCTTTGGCTTCTGACTTCACTGCTGTGCTTTGAAGTTATGATATTTGTAAGGTGTAAACTGTACATCTTCACATTTTCGGGATGTCCCAAGGCATAATTAACATTTGCAGCACACAGAAACTTAGAACTGCAAGATACTTTATAAATTCAAAATGCCACTATGTTAATAGTAGGCTTAGTTATGAGAAAGCTGCTGAACACAGCCCTTCCCCTCTTTGGAGCTCGGTGACCTTTCTCTTTATCCCACCAGTCCCATGGTGTCTTCCGCTCCTCTAGCCTGAATTCATGTCTAGCTTAATAAATGTGGCAGACCTGGAAAGCATGCAACGAAAAAGAAAGGATTTATTTATTTAAGTAGTGCTTGTTCACCTGGAACATAATAGCAGCTGGATTCCTGCTGAATCAAGAATCTATTTGTTCCAGCAGATCTCCCAATGCTGTTTATAAATTTTCACCCTCACTAACAGAATTAGGCTTCCAAACCATTTCTAATCATTTTTCTCCCCTTCTATTTGGAGACTTTCAATTGAAGGGATACATTTAGCTCGGTCACAGCCCATTACTTAACAGAAGAATGATAGTGTTTCCTTTGTCTACATAAATGCCAAGTTTTCTAAGAAAATGCCTCCTACATAAGATGCTAGTCAGTAGCCTGGGAAGACAGCATCATGGCTATGCAAAAGACTTTCATGCTTGAGGCTATGAGAATCTAGGTTCAATTCTTAGTACCATCAACCAGAGCTTAGCAGTACTTTTGTCTTTATATATATTGTTCCCTCTCTTTTTAAAATATCAGATTAAAAAAAGAAGGCCTAAATCAGTTTCTATCAATTTACTGGCAGTGCTGATAATATGAAAGCCACAAAAAGGCATTCTTTTTTAAAAATTTTTTTGCTTCTTTCCCCCTTTTGTTGCCCTTGTTGTTTTATTGTTGTTGCTGCTATTAATGTCATCGTTATTGGATAGGACAGAGAGAAATGGAGAGAGGAGGGGAAGACAGAGAGGGGGAGATAAATATAGACACCTGCAGGCCTGCTTCACCTGTGAAGCAACTGACATGCAGGTGGGGGCCGGGGGGTTCAAACTGAGATCCCTACACCGGTCCTTGTGCTGTGTGCCACGTGCGCTTAACACACTGTGCCATGCCCGACTCCCACAAAAAGGCATTCTTAATCAATTGTTTAAAATATAAAATGAGGCAGTCTGAGTATGTTAAGACACTGTGTTCCATCCCCAGTACCATATATAACTGAGAAGTGCTCTTGTAGATAAGAGTTAGTCTCTCTCCAGAGATTTGAGAGAGAAATGTATAATGTAAAAGAAAGCTTAAGCGGCCAGGTGGTGGATCTTGGTTGCATGCCCATGGACCAGGTTTGAGCCCCTGTCCTTATCTGCAGAGGGAAGCTTCATGAGCAGTGACACAGCACTGTACATGTCTCTCTTTCTCTTCAACCTCTATTTCCTGTTCTACTCTCAGTTTCTCTCTGTCCTATCCAATTAAAAAAAAAAGAAGAAGAGAAAAATAATGAAAAACTTATTACAGGGCATAGTGAATTAGTTGTGCAAACAGTGACCCCCTAAAAATAAACACTGATAGTGAAAGAAAGAGAGAGAGGAAAGAAGGGAGGGAGGGAGGAAGAAAGGAAGGAAGGAAGGAAGGAAGGAAGGGAGGGAGGAAAGGAAGGACGGAAGGAAGGAAGGAAGGAAGGAAGGAAGGAAAAGAAGGAAGGGAGGAAGGAAGGGAGGAAGGGAGGAAGGAAGGAAGGGAGGAAAGGAAGGAAGGGAAGGAAGGAAGGGAAGGAAGGAAAGAAGGAAGGAAGGAAGGAAGGAAGGAAGGAAGGAAGGAAAGAAGGAAGGAAAGAGGGAAGGAAGGAAGGAAGGAAGGAAAGAGGGAAGGAAGGAAGGAAGGAAGGGAAAGGAAGGAAGGAAAGGGGAAGGGGAAGGGAAGGGGAAGGGAGGGGAAGGGAAGGGAAGGGAAGAGGAAGAGAAGGGAAGGGAGGGGAAGGGAAGGGAGGGAAGGGGAGGGGAGGGGAGGGGAATGGAGGGAAGGGGAGGGGAGGGGAGGGTAAGGGAAGGGAAGGGGAAGGGAGGGGAAGGGAAGGGAGGGGAAGGGAAGGGAAGGGAAGGGAAGGGAAGGGAAGGGAAGGGAAGGAAAGGGAGGGAAGGGAAGGGAAGGGAAGGGAAGGGAAGGGAAGGGAAGGGAAGGGAAGGGAAGGGAAGGGAAGGGAGGAAGTGAAGGAAAGGAAGGAAGGAAGGAAGGGAGAAAGGGAAGGCCAAAGGTCAAGAGAGAGAAGATGTTGGAGGCAAAATAAAACATAAAAAATAGGGGGTCGGGCGGTGGCACAGTGGGTTAAGCGCATGTGGCGCAAAGCGCAGAAACCGGTGTAAGGATCCCGGTTCGAGCCCCCGGCTCCCCACCTGCAGGGGAGTCGCTTCACAGGCGGTGGAGCAGGTCTGCGGGTGTCTATCTTTCTCTCCCCTTCTCTGTCTTCCCATCCTCTCTCCATTTCTCTCTGTCCTATCCAACAACGAATTGCGTCAACAAGGGCAATAATAATAACCACAACGACAACGAAGCTACAACAAGGGCAACAAAAGGGGGAAAAAATGGCCTCCAGGAGCGGTGGATTCATGGTGCAGGCACCAAGCCCAGCAATAACCCTGGAGGAGGAAAAAAAAAAAAAAAACATAAAAAATAGTTATCTTTACTAGCATTCTCAGAGAAATTTAAGAAGACACAGATGTTCATTTAAAAGGAACCCTTAGGGGAATAGTTACCTAAGATGTAACAATAGGGGGAAATAGGTGAAGGGTGAACACTTCTCTATACTGTCTGTGTTACCTCCTATAAAATCTATTGTGATTTCAGAATAAGCAATTTAGAATTATCAAAGCTTCCCAAAATTATAAAATCTTACATTTCAATGTAAAAATAATAATACAAAAGTTTCAACAGTAGAGTTGAGATGTTTTAGATTATAAAAGCACAAAAAATTAGTCAGGAAACATGAATGGGCAAAAATATTTTTTTAGACTTTATTTATCTTATTTATTTATTTATTTATTTATTTGTTTATTTATTTGATGTGTGAACTTCCTTCAGTAGATCTTCTCAGTTTTCTGTTTCTACAGCATCTGGCAGACTTTTTTTTAAATAGTTATTTCCTAGCTAGATACTGAAGCACAGAGAGAAAAATAGGTGAGGGGAGAGAGACAAGGAGAGACACCACGTCACTGCTTCACCATTGGTGATACTTTCCCTTTTCATAATGTTCCCACATACCAATTGGATCAAAAATCCAGGTCCTCATGCAAGGTAAAGCTTTCAGGTGAGCTATCAGGTGGCCCCAAGATTAGTTACTTATTTTAAATAATATACATATTTTTTATTCTATTCCAATTTGGAATTACCCTATCAACAAAACACACCTTACAAAGTATAATTAAATTACAAAATTATGATTCTTCCATCTTTTTCTTTCCTCTTGGCTGTGGACTGCAGTCTCACCAGTTATAGCTCTTTAGTTCTCTCATATCATCTTCTTTCTGCCTCTGATTCTCTAATTCTACTCCTCCTTAGGTCCTTGCAGTGCTCTTTTCCATCCAAATGTCAGTAAAACCTAATGTTTTCACTTTCAGTAGACTTTGACTCTCAGACTAGATCAGTTGTATTCAGGTTGGTATGGCTGTAGACATAAACTTTGACTCTCAGTCAATTTATTGGTAATAGACTAGCACTAGATTTTAGCAACATAATAGAAATTTCTTTGCAGTCTGTTATCTTGGGTGAATAAAATATAGTTTATCTAGACTTTCAACATTGCCACACACTATTTCAGGAACTCCTCTCATTGGTTTCTTTCCATATATGTGGTAGATTATCACTTCTAAATTGTCACTATATTCACAGGTCTATTTTTTTTTAACTTTCTGGGAGCTGTAGAGTAGAAGATGAACTATTAATGTCTATTTTTCTTCACATATTAAAGACATAGATACCATTCAGAGTCCTGTAGAGTGTGGAGAAAGAAGATAAATGAATCCTTAATAAAATAGGACATAAGTATCATTTCAGTCTCTATATGAAAACTTCAGTTTCTTCTGTGAATACAATTTCATGTGTCTTTAGGAGTTGGTATGAAATATAAGAGGATGTGTTATTTTCAGGTGGTGTTCAACAGATTTTCACAACAAATGATACTTTAATTCACTTTCTCCTATCTTCTATTTTATGTTGATAAGTATTCTATATAAACTGAGTTAAACTTACTTATTTGAAAGCTCATGTTTACTTTTTTTCCTAACCATTAAATCAAAACTTATCTCTATTGTATTTGGTCTGATGTCAGATGAGATAATGTAGTAGAAAACTATAGGGAACAAAAAATATGGGCTTAGAGAATATTTTAGGGGACTTGATGCTAGGAATAAACATTGGGTTTTTGATATGTTAGACTATAGAAAGAGGAGAACCATTAATGAAACAGATTTTTTATTAAGTGTAAATTAGTGTAAAACTAGAAAGAAGAAAATGTTGGGAGGGAACAAAATTGAATCAATAGTAATATCTTAGATATAATAACTTTAAGATTCTCATTAAACTACAAAGTAAAAAATGCCTGTAGTGAACTAAGTATATAAATTTCAGATATATAAATTCCTTGCAAAGTGATGGAACTTACTGAGATCACACTGGCAAGAAGACTTTTGGGAAGGAAACTCTTGACTGTAGGTATTCCAATATTTGGCACTGGAAGATGAACTATATAGAAGTTTAATAAGGTATTGATTGTATTGCTTCTTTCTCTTTCTTCCTCCTTTATTAATCTAATAGTTTTGTTCTATCACAGTTCCTTCTTTCTGGTTCTATTTTACTATTTACCACTTGGATTTTTTTTTTCTTGTTGTTCCATAGTCCCCCCTTTTTTGTAGAATTCCTTTCAAACATTCTTGCAAGGTATATCTGTTAGTAGAAGACTCCATTAACTTTTGTATGACTAAGAAAACTTTTATTTCTTCCTAATATTTGAATGATAGTTTTGCAGGATAATAAATTCATGATTGGAATTTATTGACTTTTACTATATTTACTATATCATTTTATTTTCACTTTGCCTCTTATGAAATATCTGATGAAAGCCTGATAGCTCAACCTTTGTATGCCATTTTTCTTCTTTATGTATTGTCCTATGATCATATAATATAATAATATAAATGTATTCAGAATATTGATAGTTTTACAGTGATGTACTCTGGGCACAGCAAAATAGCCCATCTGAGGAGCATGTTTGCTTTGTGGAAATGTTTGAAAGAACATTGGAAGAAACTTCAGTGATATGGTTTCTCTGCTCCCACCCTTCGTACTTCTCTTTATCTCTCTGTATAAAAATTGGCCCAAAGTGATGAAGCCAACAAAAAAAAAATAATAGCAATAACAATATGAATAATAATGATAATAATGATGTCCTGTATAGGTCCATTCAAGTCGTTTCACATTTAGCAATCTAGGTGTTCTCTTCAGTTCTTGGATGCCTTTGGCTAGGACACTTTCCAAACTTGGGACATTTTATATTATTAGCATCATCATTGTCATCATCCTTCTTGTATTCTGTTCCTTTCTTGCTCTCCTTTACTTCTGGGATTCCTATTAGGAAAATATTCCTATTAACTTTAAATTTTTCCCTCAAATGGAGTCCACTATTTCTCATAGACTTGATACCTTTTTTTCCTTAGCGCTTTTTTCCCACATCTTCTTTTCATTCTAGTCTTGATACTTTCTCTGTATTAAAGAATTTACTTCTTGAGCCTAGAATCTACTCAATGTGTCCTTCACCTCTGTAATACTGATTTTTTTCCTCCAAAATTCACATCTCTGTGGTGAAGGATCCTTTTATACATCTCTCTGTCTCTTTTTTCATTGAACTTCTAAGTTGAGAACTAGCAGCTTTTGATTGGTCCTCATGATTAATTTTCTAAGTCCTTTCTCTGCTATATCACCTAGTGCTGTATTGTTCTGGACTTCTATAGTCTTTCTTGCTGCAGGGACTATCATGATATTAAAATGAAGCAGATATTTTCCCCTATGTTTATCATTCAGTGTAGCTTGTTATTTGTCAACAAGTGGTGTCATGGCTAATAGATTTTTCCTTTTGCTTATAGATACTAGAATAAAAGGGTAATTGATGGGGAAGTATGACCTCTTTCTTGTATTGCTGTAATACTACTTGGGGTATCTGGGGGGTGGGGTGGGTGTGCTCCCAATAGGTGTGCTCCAAACTGTGCCCAGACCTCTGAGAACTAGAAGTGCAATAACAGTTTTTCCTCAGCCTGTTGAGTACATCAAGATACACTTTTTCATGCTCTTGTATCTGTGTATATTTTAACTCTCATAGCTCAGCTAACTTAGATTGGGTCCTTGCAGGCAGTTCAGCATCTGTCTTCTGTTATGATGTTCCTAGAGCGTGTGAGTTGAGAACTAGATGTCTGTTTTCCCAAATCCAGCCATACAACTTCCGAAATGACCTTGGTATATCTTGAGCAACATGGCTTATTATGTATTTTTTTTTCCTTTCCCCTTCTCCATCCACTGATTATACATGTGCTTCTCCTTTTAGACAGTGAGGTTATATTCAGAAATCTTCTGATGATGTTTGGTAAGGTCTCTAAAGTGTATTTCCTATTGAAAGGGAATTTTCAACACTCACTATGGCAATGTTTCTGGAAGTCTATTTAACCTTTTTTCGGTTTTGACTATCAATTAATAAAAATCTCATTTTAAATTTAGCTATAGCCATAGTTTAGTCTATAGGTGGTGGTGGTGGTGGTGGTGGTGGTATGTGTTTGTGTATGTGTGTATGTAAAATATATTTAATGTGTAGTTATTGAGTATTTTATTGAATCACATATTTTTAAGATATAATTAATTATGTAAGTAATTCTTTACATTACTCAAGTCTTCTGTGTAAGTACCACACACTAACTGACTGCGCCACTGAAGCATGCTAAGTTTTCTGTATATTTACTCATTGTACTTGTTTACCAGGTCATGGCAAGGTTAATAAAATTTCTAATTAATACGTTGACTTACAATGTGTCCTAGTAGTTTTATCAAATTTTTATATAAATTGTATTAATTTGGTATAATCTTACTTTCTTTACCTTCCTTATTGTGGAATTTTTTAATCAGTAAGTTGTGACTTCCTATATTGCTATTAATTTGTTCTGTTTGGGAGACTATTGTAATTATAATATTACATATATTATTATATATTATTATATATTTTAGTTGGTATTATTATTCTAGAGGACTAAGGCTAGATTTACTTGGTGTCCATTTGTTTTTTAGTTCTTTTCTAGATATATCTTGTACTTATGTTGTAGATTATATAATTTTTGTAGTCTAACCTAAGTGAAAGTATTAGAATCACTTTTTTTTTCTTGTTAGTGAGATTTTTTATTTATTTATTTATTTTTATTTTTTTAAATTTTTTATTTAAGAAAGGATTAATGAACAAAAACATAAGGTAGGAGGGGTACAACTCCACACAATTCCCACCACCCAATCTCCATAACCCACCCCCTCCTATGATAGCTTTCCCATTCTCTAGCCCTCTGGGAGCATGGACCCAGAGTTGTTGAGGGTTGCAGAAGGTAGAAGGTCTGGCTTCTGTAATTGCTTCCCTGCTGAACATGGGCGTTGACTGGTCGGTCCATACTCCCAGTCTGCCTCTCTCTTTCCCTAGTAAGGTGTGTCTCTGGGGAAGCTGAGCTCCAGGACACATTGGTGGGGTCTTCAATCCAGGGAAGCCTGGCCAGCATCCTGGTGGCATCTGGAACCTGGTGATTGAAAAGAGAGTTAACATATGAAGCCAAACAAATTGTTGAACAATCATGGATTCCCAAGCTTGGAATAGTGGAGAGGAAGTGTTAGGGAGGTACTCACTGCAAACTCTAGTGTAGTCCTGCTTTCAGGTATATATTTTATAGTTTATGGATACGTGTGCACATAAGCTCTCTCTCACAGAAACTGGTGTATATCTAGGTTATGGGACTTTGTTAGAAAGTGAACTACCTGAGATGAAATTAGAGTGTACTACTAAAGGAAAGGTCTCACCCGAGTAATGAAGCTGAAGGGTTGTCATTCCACACGTGAAGTCTCTGGACACAGTCTGAGGTGAAGCATGTTGAGGTGGCAATCGTTGCGTTGGTTAGGTTGTGATTGGCGGATGCAATATTATTTGGTTTGGATTGGGAGATGCATACGGGAAAGTGGGCTCTATCCAAGGGTTCCAGGACTGGGGGAAGTAGGGGCTCTATAGTGGAGGTGTGAGGTTCCTGCTGTCTTAGGGTTCAAAAAGACAATCAATAGTTAATGTTATCATCACATTATTTGTTAATTGGGTTAATTTTGAAAAGTCCTTTTGTTATGGTTTGCTGTACAGTATCCAGTATCTTGTATATATCTGTGCTACTGGATGCTTCTAATCTACTTGGTCTAGGCTTTTGAGAGAGTCCGCATATCAA
Source organism: Erinaceus europaeus (assembly GCF_950295315.1). Taxonomy (NCBI): domain Eukaryota; kingdom Metazoa; phylum Chordata; class Mammalia; order Eulipotyphla; family Erinaceidae; genus Erinaceus; species Erinaceus europaeus. The sequence goes on from NC_080176.1 coordinate 67,075,266, forward strand.
ATACACAGCCTATATATTAAAAGGATTCAGTTTGTGTTTTGAGAAACTTTGAGACATACAATTGATTTTCCCCCTCTCATATTATTTAACTAGTGATTTATATGTCTACATTTTGCTAGGAGTGTACATAAACACCATTCCCACCACCAAAGGACTGTGACCCATCCCTCCCGCCCACTCCCACCCCCCACTGGCCCAGGAAGCTGCATGTCTACCCCTCACCACTGTGTTTTTACTTTGGTGCCCTACTTACAATTTGATCAGGTCCTGCTTTTAGTTTCCCTTTCAGATCTTCTTAGTCAACTTCTGTTGATGAGTGGGATCATCCCATACTCATCTTTATCTTTCTGACTTAGCTCACTTAACATAATTTCTTCTAGCTCTGTCCAAGATGGGTCAGAGAAGGTGGGTTCATTGTTCTTAGCTGCATAGTATTCCATTGTGTATATATACCAGAGCTTTCTCAGCCACTCATCTGTTGTTGGGCACCTGGGTTGCTTCCAGGTTTTAGCTATTATGAATTGTGCTGCTATGAACATAGGAGTACACACCTCTTTTTGGTTGGGTGTTATGGAGTCCTTGGGGTATAACCACAGGAGAGGAATTACTGGATCATATGGAAGGTCCATGTCTAGCCTTGTGAGAGTTTTCCAGACTGCTCTCCACAGAGGCTGTACCAATTTACATTCCCACCAGCAATGTAAAAGGGTTCCTCTGTCCCCACAACCTCTCTAGCATTTGTTGCTGCTGTCCTTTTTGATGTATGCCATTCTTACAGGAGTGAGGTGGTATCTTAATGTTGTCTTAATTTGCATTTCTCTGACAATCAGTGACCTAGAGCAGTTTTTCATATGTTTGTTAGCCTTTTGGATCTCCTCGGAGGTGAATGTTTTGTTCATATCCTCTGCTCATTTCTGGATGGGTTCATTTGCTTTTTTGGTGCTAAGTTTGCTGAGCTCTTTATATATTTTGGTGATTAGTTTCTTGTCTGATGTCTGGCATGTGAAGATCTTCTCCCATTCTGTGAGGGGTCTCTCTGTTTGTTTAATAGTTTCTTTGGATGTGCAGAAGCTTTTCAATTTGATGTAATCCCATTGGTTTGTTTCTGCTTTAGTCTTCGTTGCAATTGGGTTTGATTCATCAAAGATGTCCTTGAGGTGTATGTGGGAAAGTGTTTTACCAATGTTTTCCTCTAAGTATTTGATTGTTTCTGGTCTGACATCTAGGTCTTTGATCCATTTGGAGTTGATTTTTGTTTCTGGTGAGAGAAAGTGGTTCAATTTAATTCTTCTGCATGTTTCAACCCAGTTTTCCCAGCACCATTTATTGAAGAGAGCCTCCTTTTTCCATTTAATCCTTTGGGCCCCTTATCAAAGACTAGATGCCCATAGGTGTTGGGATTTACTTCTGGGCTTTCAATTCTGTTCCATTGGTCTGTGTGCCTATTTTTGTTCCACTACCATGCTGTTTTGATGATGATGGCTTTATAATAGAGTTTAAGGTCTGGGAGTGTGATGCCTCCATTTCTGTTTCTTTTCCTTAAGATGGTTTTGGCAATTCTAGGTGTTTTCAGGTTCCAGATAAATGATTGGAGTGTTTGTTCTATTCTCTTAAAGAAGCTTGGTGGAACTTTGATGGGTATTGCATTAAATTTGTATATGGCTCTGGGGAGAATATTCATTTTGATGATATTTATTCTTCCAATCCATGAGCATGGGACATCTTTCCATTTCTTGGTATCAGTTTCTATTTCCTTGAGTAGCCACTCATAGTTTTCAGCATACAAGCCTTTCACTTCTTTGGTCAACTTTATTCCTAGGTATTTGATTGATTTTGCTGAAACAGTAAATGGGAGTGATTTCTGGATGTCTTCTTCTTCAGATTTAGTGTTTGCATAAAGAAATGCCACTGATTTTTGTACATTGATTTTGTAGCCTGATACCTTGCTATATTGCCTAATAACTTCCAGTAATTTTCTACTGGATTCTTTAGGTCTTTCTATGTATACTATCATATCATCTGCAAATAGTGAGAGCTTGACTTCTTCCCTTCCAATCTGTATCCCTTTGATTTCTTTCTCTTGCCTGATTGCTATGGCAAGAACTTCCAATTCTATGTTGAAGAGTAACGGTGACAGTGGACAGCCCTGTCTAGTCCCCGATCTGAGGGGGAATGCTTTCAGCTTCTGTCCATTGAGTATGATGTTGGCTGTAGGTTTGCTATATATAGACTCCACTATCTTGAGGAATTTCCCATCTATTCCCATTTTCTGTAGAGTTTTGAGCATGAACGGGTGTTGGATTTAGTCAAAGGCTTTCTCTGCATCTATTGAGATAATCATGTGGTTTTTGGCTTTGCTTTTATTGATGTGGTGAATGACATTGATTGACTTATGGATGTTGAACCAGCCTTGCATTCCTGGGATGAATCCCACTTGGTCATGATGAACAATCTTTTTGATGTGTTGCTGTATCCGGTTGGCCAAGATCTTGTTTAATATTTTGGCATCTATGTTCATCAGAGATATTGGTCTGTAGTTTTCCTTTTTTGTTCTGTCCCTATCAGCTTTTGGTATCAGGGTGATGTTGGCTTCATAAAAGGTGGAAGGGAGTATTCCTGTTTCTTCAATCTTACGGAATAGCTTAAGAAGTATGGGTATTAACTGTTTCCTGAAAGTTTTGTAGAATTCGTTTGAGAAGCCATCTGGTCCAGGACTTTTGTTGTTGGGGACATTCTTAATAATGGTTTCAATTTCTTTGTCTGTGATTGGTGCATTTAGATTTTGTAGTTCTTCTTGGTTCAGTTTTGGAAGTTCATAGGTTTCTAGGAATTGTTCCATATCTTCCAGATTCTCTAGCTTGGTGGCATATAGTTCTTTATAGAAGTTTCGCAGGATTCTCTGGATTTCTGTGGTGTCAGTTGTGATATCGCCTGTATCGTTTACAATTCTATTAATTTGAGTCTTCTCTCTTTTTTGTTTGGTGAGTCTGGCTAGGGGTTTGTCAATTTTGTTTAATCTTTCAAAGAACCAACATTTGGCTTCATTGATCTTTTGTATGGTTCTTTTATTTTCGATGTTGTTTATTTCTGCTCTAACTTTAGTGATTTCTGTCCTTCTGGTTGCTTTAGGGTTCCTTTGTTCCTCTTCCTCTAAGTCCTTGAGGTGTGCAGTAAGGTCGTTCATTTGAGCTTCTTCTTGGTGTTTAATATGTGATTGTATAGCTATAAGTTTCCCTCTCAGTACTGCTTTAGCTGTGTCCCAAATATTTTGATAGGTTGTGTCTTCATTTTCATTAGTTTCCAGAAACATTTGAATTTCCTGCTTGAGTGAGTCTCTGACCCAGTGGTTCTTAAGGAGCATGTTGTTTAGTTTCCAAATTCTGTGTCTTTTAATAATTTTCCGTTTGTTGTTAAATGTTATTTTACTCCACTGTGGTCTGAGAAGATACTTGGGATTATTTCAGTGCTCTTGAGTTTATTGATGCTGTCTTTTTGGCCTAACATGTGGTCTATCCTTGAGTATGTGTTATGTGGATTTGAAAAGAAGGTGTATTCCAGTTTTTTGGGGTGGAGGAGTCTGAAAATGTCCAAGAGGTCTAGTCTGTCGATCTCTTCATTCAATTCTCTTGTATCTTTATTGGTTCTCTGCTTTGTTGATCTGTCTAAGTGTGAGAGTGGTGTATTGAAGTCTCCCACTATTATTGTATTACTATTGATGTATTTTTGAAATTCTTTCAATAGATGCTTAATGTATTTAGATGGTCCCTTGTTGGGTGCATAGATGTTAATAATTGTTAAGGCTTCTTGGCTGATTGATCCTCTAATCATTATGTAATGTCCTTGCCTATCTTTTATTACTTTATTTAATTTAAAATCTATCGTGTCTGAGATGAGAATGGCTGTTCCTGCCATTTTTTGTGGTCCATTAGCCTGTATGATAGTTTTCCATCCTTTCACTTTAAGTCTGTGTTTATCTTGTTGTGACAGATGGGATTCTTGCAAGCAGCATATGGTTGGGTTATGTTTTCTGATCCATCCCCCCACCCTGTGCCTTTTGATGGGTGAGTTTAAGCCACTGACATTTATTGATATTATGGATTTAATGTATTGTAGTGCCATTGTTCTAAAAAAAAATTTGTTTGCTCTGATATATTGCAAGTATTATAGTGATGTTCTTGTTTATAAGAGGTCTTTTAGTACCTCTTTCAGGGCCAGCTTCGTGATGGTTGCCTCCTTTAACTGTTGTTTATCTAAGAAGGTTTTGATCCCTCCATCTAGTTTGAATGAAAGTCTAGCAGGATATCTTATTCTTGGTTGAAACCCTTTTTCATTCAGGGCTCGATAGATATCTTGCCACTCCCTTCTGGCTTTTAGAGTTTGAGTGGAGAAGTCTGCAGATAATCTTATGGGTTTTCCCTTGTATGTGACTTTTTGTTTCTCTCTTGCAGCCTTTAGGATCCTTTTTTTCCCCTTACTTCTTCTCATTGTGACTATGATGTGTCTTGGTGTCTTCAGGTCTGGGTTGATTCTGTTTGGTACTCTCTGGGCCTCTTGAACCTTGATATCCTTTCTGTTATTCAGGTCTAGGAAGTTTTCTTGTATTATTTCCTCTAGAATGCTTGCTTCCCCTTCCTCTCTTTCTTCCTCTGGCAGGCCAATTATACAAATGTTACTTCTTTTGAGATCATCCCATATGTCTCTGTTGTTTTCAGTGTCTCTCAATCTCTTTTTAAGCTCTTTCACCTCTTTCATTGTTTTCTCTGACTCATCCTCTGTCTTACTAATTCTATTTTCTGCTTCTGTTAGTCTGCTCTCCCTTGCCTCAGCTTCTTTCTTCATTACAGCTATTTCAGCTTTCAGTTCTCTAATTGTCTCAAGATAATCAGTATTTTCCTTGGGGGTCTCAACTGTTGTTTCCCTAATACTGCCATTCCTTTCCTTCAATGTTGTTTTCATTTCTGTGATTAATAAGTTTATTATTGCTTGCATACTTTTCTTATCTATGGTTACTTCTGGCTGATTTGTAGTTTCTTCTGGGCTCTTGTCTTCATTCATTGGTGTAGCAGTTTTATTTGTTTTTAATCTACCCATTTTTTAATTTATGTGTTTCTTTTTTTTATGCTCTGTTGTTCCTCAGTTGTTGTGTCTTGAGTACAAGTAACAATGTACTAAATGCCTTTATGACAATTGCACTCACCAACCTCCGGAATTACAGTAGCATCTGAAGTAAGTATTGAAGTAGTTTAATCGTTACCAGTTAGCCAAACAATTTCTCCAGTCCGTGAAAAAATAGTAACCAAATCCCAGTGAGGAAAGAGAAAAGAAAGAGAGGATAGAAAGAATAGACAGTTATGCAAATCTACTATCCACTGTATATTCTAGGGGTAACAAGACGGGAAAGGGAACTAGAGCAGAGATACACACATAGAGAGTCCACTCTGAGTCAGATTTCTTCCCCAAAGTAATTCACAAATTCAGAAAGGCAAAGAAGCAGGAAGAAGTGTATGACAAGAAAAAAAAAAGAGAGATAGAGAGAGACAAGAGAGAGAAAAGGGAGAAGATAAGAAAAAGAGTTGTAATTAAAGAGCAGTGCAAGGAACTTCCCAAATGTGTATCAGTGAATTCAAAAAAGCACCCTGTTTGGTGGTGTGGGGTATCCTGCTAGGAGTTGGTCCCCAGGGACTGCTTATGGCGGGGTGGGGGGGGGGAAGCAGGTATACTTGAAAATTAAAAGGAAGAAAAAAGAATTTTTTTCTCCTACTCTAATTCTTAACCCAAATTAAGTTATAGTCACCTCCTTGTCACCGCTATGGCCCCTTATTGGCTGGCCTGCTAAAGGCAGAAAATCCTACTGTTTCCAGGGGATGTGTTCGGAGCTCAGCAGCTAGCAGCTTCTCAGTCCGCCATCTTCTGGGAACCCCCCCCCCCCTCCAGACTTTTTTAAAGGATTTCTCGAAAATGAAAACTAGCTCCAAGTCCTTTGATCCAATGAGAGCTATACTTAAGAAGTCTTTGGATTCGCCCTCAGGGTCACGGTGGTCCCTGGAGACTCCCAAGAGAAAGCCCCTGAGCTATAGTGCTCCCTCTGGGTCCTCTGCCGGCTGCCCAGCAGCGCTCTGCAACCAGCAGAGGAGCCGCCTTCCTGGGAATAGGACAATGCCCGGTGCACCCGCCTTGCCCGCTGCTGCCTGGGAAGTCTGGAGCATCCCGCCCGCTAGTCCGTGCCACCTTTACTCTAATTCTTAACCCAAATTAAATTATAGTCACCTCTTTGGTGTCACCACTTGGACCCCTTATTGACTGGCCTGCTAAAGGCAGAAAATCCTACCGTTTCCAGAAGATGTGATCAGAGCACACGCTGCTAGCAGCTTCTCAGTCCGCCATCTTCCTCAAAATTGCCTTGCTTTTGTTTTTTATTTTTATTTTATTTATTTTTATTTATAAAAAGGAAACATTGATAAAACCATAGGATAAGAGGTGTACAACTCCACACAATTCCCACCACCAGGTCTCTGTATCCCATACCCTCTACTGATATCTTTCCTATTCTTTAACCCTCTGGGAGTATGGACCCAAGGTCAATGTGGAATACAGAAGGTGGAAGGCCTGGCTTCTGTAATTGCTTCCCTGTTGAACATGGGCATTGACTGGCTGATCCATATTTCCAGCCTGCCTTTCTCTTTCTCTCATTGGGTGGCGCTTTGGGGAAGGGGAGCTCCAGGACACATTGGTGGGGTTGTCTGGGGAAGTCTTCTTGGCATCATGCTAGCATCTGGAACCTGGTGACTGAAAAGAGAGTTGACATATAAAGCCAAACAAATTGTTGAGCAATCATGGACCTAAAGGCTGAAATAGTGCAGGTGAAGAGTTGGGGGGGGGTCCTCTATTTTGTAGATAGCTAGTAGGCATATTTTGGTTATATTCCAATGGTCCTGTGACTATACTATTTTTTCCCCTGAGCCTGAAATATGATATGCAGGTGAATAAAAGTTATTGTCTGGGGAGTTGATGTCATGGCTGGAAAAGGAACAGAAAGCTGGATCTGGGAAGACAGTAGCTCCCTAATATGTGAAAGGGGTATAAATATTGTTGACTGTAAACCCTATAGATCTGATGTGATCTGGGGTCCATATTCAGCTTAGGAGCCTCTGTGACCTCTGCATTCCTGTAGATCTGAGCTCACATTCTGTGATCATGAGTAGGAACATTCCAAGCTGCCCTAATATCAACCTATCTTGCTCATGTGTAGCATAGAGTATGTTGTCCATCCTCCCTTCAGAGGATGTTGATTCAAGTTGAGGGCAAGGTCCTATGCGTGGATCGCAGAAGTGTTAGAATTTTTATGATTTTTGGTATACTTTTATCTATAATCTCATTTACACCTCTTTTTCCTTTATTTAGCATATTTTTTAAGTTGGGTTATTAATGGATTACAGTAAATACAATTGTTGATATATGTGTGAAATTTCTCCATTTTCTGCAAAACATTTCACCCCCAGGCTAGTTCTTCCTCCACCGTCATGTACCAGAACCTGAAAATTTCCCCAACCCACCCCCAGAATAATTGACTGGTTTAATACATCAAACCCAGTTCAAGTTCTACTTTGTGTTTTCCCTTTCTGTTCTTATTTCTCAGTTTCTGTCCATGAGTGAAATGATCCCATATCCATTCTTCTCTTTCTGGCATATCTCACCTAACATCATTTCTTCAAGCTTAGTCCAAGATAAAGTAAAGAAGGTGAATTCATCATTCTTAATAATTGAGCTGTATTCCATTGAGTAATTTTTCATAACATTTCAGCTACTCATCAGTTTTTGGACATCTAGGTTGCTTCCATGTTTTGACTATTATTACAAACTGTACTTCTGTGAACGTAGGTATATGAAGATATTCTTGGATGGGTGTGTTTGATTTCTTAGGATATGTCCTCAAGAGAGGAATTGTCCCCTCATAGGGTAAGTCCATTTCTAGCCTTCTGAGAGTTCTCCTGACTGCTCCTCACAGGGATTGGATCAATTTACATTCCCACCAGCAGTTGTAAAAGGGTTCCTTTTCCCCACAACTATTATCCTTTCTGTTGAATGGCATTCTCATAGAAGTGAAGTGACATCTCATGGTTGTCTTTATTTGCATTTCTCTGGCAATCAATGACTTGGAGCTTTTTTTTTTTTTTTCATATGCCTGTTGGATTTTGGGATTTCTTTTTTGGCAAATTTTCTGTTCATATTCTTTCTTCACTTTTGGGTGAATTAATTTTTGTTGCTACTGTTGAGTTTGGTGAGCTCTTTATATATTTTGATTATTAGCCTTTTGTTTAATGTATGACATGTAAAGATATTTTTCCATTTTATAAGTAGTCTCTTTGGGTAGTGGGTGTATCACTTCTGTTGTGATTTTTTCCTTCCTTTTATTAATTAAAACAATGCTAGTCTATGCAATCTGTAAACCCAAAAATCTCAATGTATTTATATAGAGGATGTTTAACCTTCATGTAAAGCCAGATTAATAGTTGTTCCTGGCTTGTGGGTTTTCTTCCAAGTTGTTATTTTAGCATTATGCTTCTTTGTTGTGATTTGAAGTTAGTAAAGAAGGGAAAAAGAGGGGCCAGGTGGTGGCACCCTGATTGAGTGCACGTTACAGTACACAAGGACCTGGGTTCGAGCCTCCAGTCCCCGTCTGCTGGGAGAAAGCTTTTCAAGTGGCGAAGCTGTGCTGCAGGTGTCTGTCTCTCTCCCTCGCTATCACCCCCTCCCTCTTGATTTCTGGCTGTCTCTAGCCAGTAAATAAAGCTAATAATTTTTTTTTAAAGAAAAGAAGGGAAAATGACACAGAAAACTATGCATAGGAAGTTTTGTGAATCAAGATAATAGTAATTGCAGTAATTCTTGTTGTAAAGATTTATTTCTGTATTAATTAGAGAGAGGAGGCAGAGGGAGAGAGACAGAGAGACAGGAAGATAAGAAAATCAGTCTGGGACATACAATGAGTATAAAACTGGGGATCTCATGTTTGAGAGTCCAGTGCCTTATCCATCTCTTAGATCACTAGTTATATTAATTCTATCACATCAAATTGAATAGATTTAAGTCACATGATCACAGTTAACTAAAAATAAGGGGAAAAAATTAATTGTTGAGAGTCGGCAGTAGTGCAGTGGGTTAAGTGCACGTGGTGCAAAGCACAATCACTGGTGTAAGGATCCCGGTTTGAGCCCCCAGCTCCCCACCTGCAGGGGAGTCACTTCCCAAGCAGTGAAGCAGGTCTACAGGTGTCTATTTTTCTCTCCCCCTCTCTGTCTTAAATCTTCTCTTCATTTCTCTCTGTACTACCCAACAATGACAACAACAGTAATAACAAGGGCAACAAAAGGGAATGAATAAATTTCTTAAAAATGTAATTTTTTGTATGTTCAAAAGTCCCAATTTAACTATTTGTAAATTCAAAGTCTATACATGTTGCCATTGTTTAGCATGATTTTGTAGATGAGAATTTAAGTAATTTGTGTACACACCAAATGGAATACTACTCAGCTATAAGAAGTGATGTAATCTTGCTTCAGTTTGGATGGAACTTGAAGGAATCATGTTAAGGAAAATAGTCCAGGATAAGGAAAAATGTTGGATGATTTCAGTGGCAGATATATTTAAGAAACATGGAAAGGGAAAATGCAGGGTGAAATTTTAGTTATGCATGGCCTAGTGTAACAGAGCCAAGGACTCTAAGAAGAAAAAAGAGGGAGTTGAAAAGTGGGTGTGGTGAGGACTGAGTTTGTCATAGTGGAGGAAGATAATAATTGTTGGAGGATGCAGAGGTCTGATACCTATCACAGGGGAAAAAAAAGACTATGCTTATGACAATAACATTTCCCTCAACAAATATTAAAATCATCTCATTTTCTTTCACCTGAGGCAGAATGGTAGTTAATAACTAAGAATTATTGACAGTATATTTCTGGTATGTAGTTTTGGAGGCCATACAGAAGTGCCAATTTCAGTCTTCAGTCTGCTTGTGGTTACTTGTATTATTGAAAATTCTCAGTAGAGCCTTTTCTCATTTCTTTACCTAAAATCAAATCTAAAACACAAATATTCCAGGTTTCCTTGAAGGCAAAGCAATTTTTCTTCCTGTTTTGTAGGTTTTTCTTCAGGAAACTTACCATTATGGATAATTTTTTTCTCTCTATGCAATTTTACATTTTACTAGGTTACTAAACTTGTGTTTCTTCCACACTTCATTAACACAGCTTTTATTAAACCTATGGCTCCACTCCATCAGTGATCATCAGATTAAGTGTACTTTCACTTAGCTGTCTTTTGTACATTCATTCTTTCCTGAGATTGAGATGAAAGCATGTTAAAGAAAAAGCCTTCTGGCAATGAATCATTCATATGTATCATATAAGAAACAAGGACTTTGGAAGGTAGACTTTTAATTTCAAGTATTTGTTTCCTGCATTCCAGTCACATATCTTCCCAACACACTGTTAGTATAAGATTCATCTATGAGGACCAAAGATGATATTTGTGTGCACACAAACATATATATGTGTGTGTGTGTGTGTATGTTACTGTGTTATTTTATACCAGAATTAGGAAAATATCTGTGATTATGGAGTAATTATTTCTTTACTTACTAGAGCTATATAATAAATATCCTACTCTATACACAGTTCACTATTATTATTATTTCTCTATCTCCATGACTTCATCACTCTAGGAAACCATCACATTGAGACTTTCTCCATTATGGTAGGGGTCAGGATGAAACCTGGGTCATACTCATGGTAAGCACTACGTTATCCAAGTGAGCTATTGATATTTTTCTAGGCTTACACAATAAATTTTAATACCATATATCACATTTGATAAGAAAAAGTCTAAGCAAAAAGCATTTAAGAATAACAAATAGTGGTTCCAAACACAGCTAAAATGTCCTCAATTGTACTTTGTTTTTTAGGCAAATATATATGATTTATTTCTAGAATTTCAAATTTGTTTTTGTTTGTTATCTTCAATTCACAACTGAACAAACAGCTGACTGGCATAAGCCCAGTGAGTGCCTTGTTGATTTACCACTTTTGGCACTCAGAGTGATTTCCATCTTTTTCTCAACTATATTAGGTTTACAAGATCTATACTTCTTGTATCAGCATTTTCACCTTCCATTTGTTTTTATACACTAATGAAGACAGAAGGCAATAAAATATTCAAAACACATAAACATTGCTGTAAATGCCAAAAGTGTATCACTACTTGGCAATCAAAAACTCTTTGCTGCCTGAATATTTCAGCTTGTCTGCTATCTATAGAAGATCCAAATTAAAGGATAAAATGGTGGGGGGCAGAAGATAGCTCACCTGGTAGATCCCAAACCTTGCTGTACATGTCTTGGGTTCAAGACCAGGAACCAAATGTGAGCTCCACAGATGGCGTAGAGGAGCTCCATGCATGGGAAAGTGTTGTGTATACTGTCTCTTAGTTTCTCCCCTTTTCCCAGAAATAAGTAATCACAAATAATGACCACCAAATTTAATAAAAATGATAAAACATTATTTTTGCTATTTATGTACAAATCAATTGATTATATGAAAACACATGGACAGAAGTCAAGAAAAATGTCCAGTGTAAACGGTGTCCCTTAACACTTTATTTTTTATTAGTAATTTAACAGTGGCCTACAAGATAATAAGATACGGTGTAGTTCCACACCTCTCCCATCACCAAAGTTCTGTGCTCCCTCCTACACCCTGAGGGAGAAGACCACAATTATCTCAAGTTCATATATGGATTGGCTCTTTTTTTTTCATATTCATGTGCTTTGATTCTCTATATTCCACATATCTGTGAAATCATCTGGAAGCTGCCTTTCATATTTGACTCACTTCACTAAACATAAACATCTCCTGTTCCGTCAATTTTGTCCCAAAAGACACAATATAGATTTTATTTTTCTTTTAAGTTTAAGTAGTACTCTGTTGAGTATATGTCTTGTAACTTCTTCTTTTCTCTGACTTCCATATAAAGCAAAAATTCTGTCTCATATTTTTGGAGCCATGTATCCTCATCAGGATTATAACACATTTAAAATTAACTCTGAGTATCTATAAACGAAAACACTCAAATCTTGACAAAAAGAGTCTATCTTGACAAAAATATGATAATTTTAATAATAGTAATCTTAATGTTAATAGCCATGTTTCAATAATTTGACATGTGTTCATGTAATTTTTTCCCCCACTGGGATTATCCATGGGACTCAGTACCTGCACAACTCCATTGCTCATGGTCCTCATTTTTTTTTATAGAGAGTGAGAGTGTGTGTGAGAGAGAGAGATATACAGAGACAGAGACAGACCTATAGCACTGCTCCACCACTGGTGCAGCTTGTGTCCTGCAGGTGGGGACCAGATACTTGAACCCAGGTCCTTGCATATAGTAATATATGCCCCTCTGGGTGAGTCACCAGGTCACCCCATGTAATTATTTAATTATTTTGGGGTGTAAATTTGAAGTTTTTTATTCCAAAACATGAAAGAAGTTTCAGGGTATAGATAAACCCCAACTGGATAGACATTTTTTTTCTTCATAAGTGAATTTATATATGAGAGTTATAAATTCTGTTGTTAACTGTACCCTCCTCAGCAATCTCTTACTTATTTGTGAGACTAGAGGGTGAGGAGTTTCCATTGGGATTGTCTTTGCAGTTCTCAGATTCTCCTTAGTGTTTCTTCATCACTTTGACTTCTTATCTCCTCTCTCAAGAATTTGCTCTTGAGAAAGGACACATATTCACCAGCAACAGTACAGTGGAAATCAAGTCAGGAAACATTCCAGTTTTATTTCCAATATTGAAGCAAAATTATTAAATGACTTTTTGTAGTCAGTATGTAAGAAACTATGTATCTTAAAGAATTTTGAGTCTACAGTCATACTACCCTGAACATGATCTCATCAAAAAGAATTTTGAGTAGTTTACTTCTGGCTACCAGCAGTCAGTGGGAGAGAGGATCCTTGTCAGTATTCTTCTTCATCTTGCTTTTGGTCATTCACATTGAAAGGACCTTATGATGCGAACTACATGCCAACTTTTGAAGAAAATCTCCAGCCAGCACACCCTGTGGTGGCACACCTAGTTGAATGCACCTTACAATGAGAAAGGACCCAGATTGAGCCCTGCAGGGGGAAAGCTTTGAGATTGGTGAAGCAGTGTTGCAGGTGTTTCCCTGTCTCTCACCACTCTATCACCCCCTTCCCTCTTGCTTTCTGCCTGTCTCTATCAAGTAAATAAAGATAATAAAAAATTTAAAGGAAAGATAAAATAATTTTGAAGGTATATGTTATTTTGTGTAAAGGCCTATGAACTATAAATTGAAGTCCTTGTACAATAGTTTCTCTTTTCCATTAAAGTAGCATGAGATTTAGGGAAAGTTATATTTAATCTCTAAGATTTAGTTTTATTGGGCTATACATCCATGTAGGACTAAATCTGTGGATTTTGACCTTGGTGACTGTATTTGAATCCAGAGGACATTCAAAAAATGTGAGCACCTAAAATTCATCCCTGGGGATTCTGGTTTAATTTGTGCGAGGTGAAGTTTGTTTGTCAGCACTGTAGAAAAGTTGCTTGACTAATTCTAACATGCTGCCAGGGCTGTGAACTCCTGAGCAAGATAATCACTTAAAGTCTTGTCTGTAGAGACACTGTATCAAAGATGTTTAAGAGAATGAGCATTGCTGTCAGACAGCAGGGTCAGTCATTTCTTTAGCCTCAGCTTGGATGGATCTTGCAAGAATTAAGTTAACTGAGATAAGCCAAAAAATAAGGAAAATTACCAGATAATCTTACTCATAAATGGAATTTAAGAAACGAGCAATTCTAACTCAAGGCCAGACTCCATAAACCTAATATTGGCTTTGATATAAGAAATGAATTTCAAGGTCTTAACAACTGAGAGAAAAATCTATGCTTGTGAGACAAAGGACTGTAAAAACTGGCAAAAGAGACTGGCTCACTTTTTGGCAAATTCCAGGCCACTTTATCACCTGGTGTCCTAGTCAGGAAATCTTTGTTTCCCTCATAGATACCATTGGTCTAGGGCCTAGTCCTCTATGGATCACACTCTTAACCATGACCAGTCACTTTCATCAGGAATGTCATCAGTATCCCTTCTTGAGCCTTTTACAAGACCATCCTTTAACTATAAACTAGCAATCATAAGAGCTGCCCCACTCTCGGAGGGTGGCTGGGTCATCCTACTCTGCCACTTGAGGAAGACTGGTCCTGTAATGAGTGCAGCCTAGAATGTTCCCATATGTGACCATGAACTGTGACCTCAGACTGACAGGGACTCAGAGGTTTTATATACTATTGTGCTAAATATGAATATACATGTGCCCCAGGTAAGATTGATTTAGTAAACAGTCCATTATATTCATACACACACACACACACACACACACACACACACACACACACACACACACACACACTCACTCATACTTAACTTTGGGAGCCACTCTCTGCCATAGCCTGCCTTTCAAGCTATATTTTCTGACGCTATCCCATACTATAAACATGTCTAGTCTACCACCATGCTAGCTATAAAGCATTCATAAAGAATACTAAAGCCCTGATATCCTAGGAACATACCTAAAATAGACATCCTAGCTTCTTTACGGCCTAGGGTCCCTATTCTCATTCATTCTAACCCTATTTTGGTTCCTGCTTATTAAACATTTTGTCCTGCTTCACATGTTATTGCTATTCAGCCACCAAGTTGCAGATGCTACTACAATTCCATCCTGACAACCCTAGACAGATGACCTTGTCAACACATCCTAGAACCTCACCTTCCTAGAGCTAGGACTCCATATTAGGGGAAGATAGAAATAGGTTGGGGCCAGAATTGAATGGTAAGATTCATGTCCAGCAGAGAGGTAATTACAGAAGTCAGAATTATTTCCCTCTGCACCCCAAAAAAGAATTTTGATTCATACTCCCAGAAAGGTGAAATGTTAGGGTCAGATGACCAGAAAGAAGGCTCTGAACCCCAATTCTGTCAGAATCCAGAATGTTTGTGATTGGGAACCCTTGTCTTTGTATCATCAGTGAGAAGGGAGAGAATCTGGAAAACATCCGTTTCTTCTATCTGGGGGAGGAAGAAAAGAGAATCTGGACAACATCTGTTTCTCCTATCTGGGGGAGGAAGAAAAAGGAAAAACACCGGGTCTGGGTGGTGGCACACCTGGCTGAGCACACTTGTTACAAAGTGCAAGGACTTAGGTTCAAGCCCCTGGTCCCCACCTGCAGGGGGAAAGCTATGGAGCTGTGAAGCAGGGCTGCAGGTGTCTCTCTGTCTCTGTCCCTCTCTGTCTCCCCCTTCCCACTTGATTTCTGGCTGTCTCTATCCAATAAATAAAGATAATTTAAAAAAACGGAAAAACACCCAGAAGTAGTAGTAAGTGTAGGTATGGCTTCAAAAGGAAATAAAGACAGGGTCCTAGAAATGAATAAAAATGGGGATATAGCAAAAACTAACCACTACATTGAGGTGGATTGATAGATTGCTATGATAAAGCTGATTACTGCTACCCTATAAAAAAAAAGAAAGAAAGAAAAAGAAAGAAAAGAAAAGAAGAGAGAGAGAGAGATGCGAGGTAGAGAGAAAGAAGGAAAGAGTGAAATCTCTGACTGAGTGTAGTTTTGATCCAAGACAAAGAAGGAAAATAATGCTTTCAAAGTAAAGAACTACAAAAACCCCACTCTAGATATTTGCAAACTTCTTACATCCCACAAGAGTACTTCGTGTTGTCAGAGACAATATGATAAATGATGCTACAGTTGGTTACAAAAATTAAATAGCAATAAACACAAAAGGTAATCTCTCTTATTTTTTTCACAAAAGTAGGTTAATAGTGGATAAATGATCTAAATATGACAAAGCAATGCTTGAATGGAATATTGTGATATTAGCATAGAAAAATCTTTAAGCACAAAAGGACAAATTATAAGCCAAAGGTTAAAAATACTGCTTTGGGGAGTCAGGTGGTAGCGCAGCGGGTTAAGCTCAAGTGGTGCAAAGAGCAAGGACCAGAGTAAAGATCCTGGTTCGAGCCCCCAGCTCCCCAAATGCAGGGGAGTCGCTTCACAGGCAGTGAAGCACATCTGCAGGTGTCTATCTTTCTCTCCCCCTCTCTGTCTCCCCCTCCTCTCTCTATTTCTCTCTGTCCTATCTAACAATGATGACACCAAGACAATAATAATAACTATAACAGCAATGAAAAACAAGGGCAACAAAAGGGAAAATAAATTTAAAAAAATACTGCTTTGAAATTTAAAGTCCATATATGCCAAAAATGACAAAAAACTAAATATCGAGTTGTCATAGACACATTACCATTGACATAATAAATTAAAAATCTCTACAAATCAATACAGCAGATTACATCTAGATAATAGAAAAGTGGACAATTTCTTGAAATTTTCTTGTTGGCATAATGTGAAAGATGTATAATTTCATTCTTTAAACTTTAAATTAAGAGGAAATGAGATGCATAATCTAATTTATCAGGCCAGCAATTAAAAGAAACTATTAATTGTATATATACACTGCTAGTGGAAATGAAAAATCCCTATGAATACTTGACCATGAATTATTCTAGTAGTATTTGAATAAAAATTTATGATCAACTTCAGTATCATCAAAAGAGGAAGAGATAAGTGAATCGTAGAAATCATATAGCAGAATATCTTTCAGAAGTGAATGCTAGTGCACTAGAGCTTTGTTTATTAGATGACCTAATGGAATCTATTCAGTTCTTTCCTCCCATGTCTTTTCTTTTTTCTTTTCTTTTCTTTTCTTTTCTTTTCTTTTCTTTTCTTTTCTTTTTCTTACATTTGATATGTCTAAAAGAAATTGAGATAAAGCAACCAGAAGGACAGAAGTCACTAAAGTTAGAGCAGAAATAAACAACATCGAAAATAAAAGAACCATACAAAAGATCAATGAAGCCAAATGTTTGTTGTTTGAAAGATTAAACAAAATTGACAAACCCCTAGCCAGACTCATCCAAACAAAAAAGAGAGAAGACTCAAATTAACAGAATTGTAAACGATGCAGGAGATATCACAACTGACACCACAGAAATCCAGAGAATCCTGCGAAACTTCTATAAAGAACTATATGCCACCAAGCTAGAGAATCTGGAAGAAATGGAACAATTCCTAGAAACCTATGAACTTCCAAAACTGAACCAAGAAGAACTACAAAATCTAAATGCACCACAATCACAGACAAAGAAATTGAAACCGTTATTAAGAATCTCCCCAACAACAAAAGTCCTGGACCAGATGGCTTCTCAAACGAATTCTACAAAACTTTTAGGAAACAGTTAATACCCATACTTCTTAAGCTATTCCGTAAGATTGAAGAAACAGGAATACTCCCTTCCACCTTTTATGAAGCCAACATCACCCTGATACCAAAAGCTGATAGGGACAGAACAAAAAAGGAAAACTACAGACCAATATCTCTGATGAACATAGATGCCAAAATATTAAACAAGATCTTGGCCAACCGGATACAGCAACACATCAAAAAGATTGTTCATCATGACCAAGTGGGATTCATCCCAGGAATGCAAGGCTGGTTCAACATCCATAAGTCAGTCAATGTCATTCACCACATCAATAAAAGCAAAGCCAAAAACCACATGATTATCTCAATAGATGCAGAGAAAGCCTTTGACAAAATCCAACACCCATTCATGCTCAAAACTCTACAAAAAATGGGAATAGATGGGAAATTCCTCAAGATAGTGGAGTCTATATATAGCAAACCTACAGCCAACATCATACTCAATGGACAGAAGCTGAAAGCATTCCCCCTCAGATCGGGGACTAGACAGGGCTGTCCACTGTCACCGTTACTCTTCAACATAGTATTGGAAGTTCTTGCCATAGCAATCAGGCAAGAGAAAGAAATCAAAGGGATACAGATTGGAAGGGAAGAAGTCAAGCTCTCACTATTTGCAGATGATATGATAGTATACATAGAAAGACCTAAAGAATCCAGTAGAAAATTACTGGAAGTTATTAGGCAATATAGCAAGGTATCAGGCTACAAAATCAATGTACAAAAATCAGTGGCATTTCTTTATGCAAACACTAAATCTGAAGAAGAAGAATACATCCAGAAATCACTTCCGTTTACTGTTTCAGCAAAATCAATCAAATACCTAGGAATAAAGTTGACCAAAGAAGTGAAAGGCTTGTATGCTGAAAACTATGAGTCGCTACTCAAGGAGATAGAAACTGATACCAAGAAATGGAAAGATATCCCATGCTCATGGATTGGAAGAATAAATATCATCAAAATGAATATTCTCCCCAGAGCCATATACAAATTTAATGCAATACCCATCAAAGTTCCACCAAGCTTCTTTAAGAGAATAGAACAAACACTACAATCATTTATCTGGAACCTGAAAACACCTAGAATTGCCAAAACCATCTTAAGGAAAAGAAGAAATTGAGAGGGGATGTCTTCCTCTGAGGTAAAAGTGGTTCACTATGCAAAGTTATTTAAGACTGTGCAGAAACTAATCAACACTTAGTCCCAGGAGCAAGCTGGCAGGGTTGTCTGCTAGACTGCCACTTTACTGCAAATCTTTACAAATAATGAATCTTTTTTTTTTCCGTTCTGATGGTATCTTGCTTTTTTTTTTTTTAATTTAAGAAAGGAGACATTAACAAAATCGTAGGATAGGAGGGGTACAACTCCACACAGTTCTCACCACCCGATCTCCATATCCCCATCCCCTAGTGCAGAAAAACATACATAGTATATCACTGAAAATAGCTTTTTATATTTTTAATAGGATAGAGAGAAATTGAGAGAAGTGGAGAGAGAGAGAGAGAGAGCAGGAGACTGAGGTGGGTGGGGGAAGGGAGAGACTGAGACCACTGCAGCACTGCTCTTCAACTCCTGAAGTTTCTCCCCTGCAGATAGGGACAGGGGACATGAATACAGATTCTTTCACATTGTAACTGTGCTCTCAACTGTGTGTGTGCCATGACCTGGTTCATGAAAATAAATACTTCTAGTAATCTATTATAGTGGATAAAGTGTGATAGAAAGATTGCACATGGACTTCATGGGATACGGATAGCAGGAGACAGGAGGAGAGAAAAAGTTAAAAGGTAGAAGAAATTTCAAATTTTCCTCTCATTTTCTAATCATTTACAAATACAGGAAAAAAAACATATATTTATATATATGCAGTCACATGTTAAGATTTGCTGATTTAGGATTGTAATCACTAGTAAATTTTTCAATACAATGATTTTTCTGTCTCTCATATCTCTTATCCCCTATGTACATATGAGTGTATATTGGGTTTTTGGAAAAATCTTTATGTATTTTTGCTGCATTTAACAGTGGCTTTCCAACAAATCATATATATATATTCATATTCTTGTCTATCATATTATTATTACCTTGATATTCTTATATACTCCTCAAAATATGAATATCACTATGATTTATTTTAAAATTTGATTACATACCCATAATGTCATATGCTATCACCCTATGCTATCACCTTTGTATACATTTTCTTATTTAGTATTCTCTAGAAAGTTATCACAGTCCATTTTGACAGATGAGGAAAGCAATGTACAGGGAAATAAACTATTTACCATCATAGGTTGCAACTGATATACTGTCAGTGGGCATTCAGAGCTCACAATAGCACTCAGCACACTTAGGGAAAGGCTGAGATTACTCGAATGTGCAGTCAAAATTTTTGGCGTGATGTCACCATACTTATTCATAGTGAGAAATAAATGAAAAGAAGGTGGCCAGTAAGAGGAATTAGATGTGATCAGGTGTATATAGAGAAAAATAATGTAGAAGTGGAAGAAGAGAAAGAAATATTCACACTCATGTCTTTAATGTTTTATTTCTTTTATATAGTGAAATTTCATGATTATTTTTAATTTACTTTATTAGTGATTTAATAATGGCACACTTAGTAGAACACAGACAATACACTTGCAAGGACCTGCGTTCAAGCTCCTACTTCCCACCTGAAGGGCTGACACTTTAGGAGCTTGTTTGCAGGTGTCTGTCTTTCTCTCTTTCTAAGTCCTCCTCTTCTCTCAATTTATCTCTGTCCTGTTAAAAAAATAACAGAAAAATGGAAAATTGGACACTGGGAGCTGTGGATTTGTAGTGTCTGGACTGATCCCCAGTGATAATCCTGGTGGCAATAATATAATAATAATGGTTTACTTCCCAAGAGTCTTCCACTGTGGGAACTCTCCTGGCATCTCTGCACACATTCAGGTACACTTCAGCTTGGGAGAGGCAAACCATTACTTCATTGCTGAATTTATAAATAGGCACTTGGAGAGTCAGGTGAGGGTACACCTGGTTGATCACACACATAAGCACACTCAAGGATCCAAGTTCAAGTTGCTGGTTCTCACTTGTACAAGGGACATTTCAGGAGCAGCGAAGCAGTGCTTCAGGTGTCTCTCTGCCTCCCTCTCTATCTCTCCCTCCTCTCTCTCCTATCTAATAAAACAGAGAGGGAAAAATGTAGCTACTGGAAGCAAGGTGCATTATTAGTGCCAGCATCTAGCCCCAGCAATAACTTTGGCAGCAGATGGAGGAAGAGGAGAAACAGGAGGAGGAGCAGGAGGAAGAGGAGAAAAGAAGAAGTAGAAACATGACTCATATAGTACTATATGTCAAAAACATCTAGCTCCTCTTCTCTTGTCCCTCTCTTGTTACAGCCATCCTGTGGTGTGGAAATACAGATACCAGATTTTGGTAAATATATGTGATCTTTTTGTGTTAAGTCTACAGTTTTCCAGGCCCTACTGTGACTACATAAGTATGTCTGTGTGATTCAGGTGGAACTGTAACCAAATGGAAGCTAAACTCTGCTACCAGCTTATCAGTTGCAAGGGTGACACTTTGATCTCTATTTGCTTATTGTCTTTTTTTTTCCAAATTATTTCTGAAGTCAAGAGAAGATAGGGGGTAATTTATTTGTCCTCTGAAATGTTGACACATACCATCGTGGGTAAAGTAAATAAGAGATAAGGCATAAAAGAAAAAAAAAAAAACTTCATAAACTGTAGCACAGCCCTACCTTAGATATGGGTAAGACTGTAATTAACGATGAAGTAAAAATAAATAAATACAAAAAGATGAAAATCCATGTTATTTTAGATGAATTATGGAAGGAAATAATAGAGAAACATCAATAAATCACATACTGCAGAAAAGCAATGGAGTCGAGACTAAATGTAGACACTGTTGTATTCAAAGAATCACAATCATGTACTTTTGATTATTAAAATTAATAGGATGTTTCTTTTTTATTTGTTTTCTTTTATTGGGGGATGAATGTTTTACATTTCATAGTGAATATAATAGTTTGTACATGCATAACATTTCTCAGTTTTCCACATAACAATACAACTCCCACTAGGTCCTCTGTCATCCTTTTTGTACTTACAGTCCCCCAACCCAACCCACCCTCTGGTCTTTTACTTTGGTGCAATACACCAACTCCAGTTCAGGTTCTACTTGTGTTTTCTTTTCTGATCTTGTGTTTCAACTTCTGCCTGAGAGTGAGATCATCCATATTCATCCTTCTGTTTCTGACTTATTTCATGTAACATGATTTCTTTAAGCTCCACCCAAGATGGGCTGAAAACAGTGATATCACCATTTTTAATAGCTGAGTAGTATTCCATTGCGTATATATACTACAACTTGCTCAGCCACTCATCTGTTGCTGGACACCTGGGTTGCTTTCAGGTTTTGGCTATTACAAATTGTGCTGCTATGAAACTATTTAATTAGGTACTTTATCATGTCTTTTGGGGTCTTTCTACTTGTTTGCTTCATTTATTGACTCACTGCAAACTATTGTGTACTTTTGCTTTAAGGTGTGTGTTTTCCCCCAATTTGTGGATACAGGTGTACATATGCCCAATCTCATGGGCCCTGGTATATATTTAGGTTTTGAGATTTTGTTTAGAAGTGCACCACCCAAAATAGAATTAAGGAGTCCTATGAGCTAGGAAAGGTCCCAAGTGAGCAATTTCACCATCCCTCCATTCTCATATCTTAATTCTTCTGAATTAACAGATTACCTTGTTGATGATAAACCTCTCATCATTTGCAGTGTTGAAACAGTTTGTGCTTTGAGCATTTTTAGCAGGACAAACCTTCAACATACACTGAAAAAAATTGCTACCTTGCTTTTTTAGGTTTCACTTTATTTATCTGACCTCACTGCAGAGTACTGCAATAAGAATTGCTAATCTTTGTCATTTGTCTAGAAACCAAGTTTTAAAGGGAGAAAATTTGGTCTATGGAATGGTCTGTTTTGTGTAGATTATGGTGAAAGATCATGGATTGAAAGCAACTACTAAACCTTGTAGCACTAAGATGCGAGAGGGAGTTATGAGTAGGTGGATAACTTGTGTTTGGAATTTTCTCTGTCTCTTGTTTCTTCTATTTGAAAAAGTCCTTGTCCTTTTCTTCCTGGTAGCTTCTTATGTGTTTTTCAAAGCCCACTTTAATCATGACCTCTTCTGTAGTGTTATGCATCGCCTCTTTTTTTTTCTTTTTTCCCCTCTCATATTAATTAAATAATGATTTATCTGACTACAAATTGATAGGAGTTATGCATTGCCTCTTTTGAAATCTCTCTCTTCCTCTCTGTTTACTTCCCCTAACCCAGGGGAAACAACATTCTTTGGACTTTGGTAATCATGTACTAAACCTTAAAACAACCCCTTGTTGACACATGCTTCATATTGAATTAAAGGTTTCTAAGCATCTGACACCTTCCATCCTTCCCTCAGAGTGTGGGATTCACAAAAGTAGAGATGATACCTTACTTCTCTTTTTTTCACTTTGGAGATTATGTGCATATGGCAGTACATAATGGCACAACCAGGAAGAAAATAATTGGTGAATGAACAAAGTAATTGATGAGCAATGGGGCACCTTCTTTCATTTACATAAAGACTGCTATCTAGTTATGTATTAATTCTATTGAACTATTCAATCCAGCAAGTAATTCTTCTGAATAATGATACTAGCTTTGCCAACTTTCCACTTAACCAGAGTAAAACCTTGGGGATAATTTTTATTCCTCTTTCTCACTGTATCTCCTCCTATTTAGTCAATGCCCTTCTTCTCCACCAGTGTTTTCCATAGAACTTCTCTGTCTACTTAGCAGCATGACAGCTTGTCTACAGCTCATTCAAACCCTTTGACACCGACACCATTAAAGGGGCTGTTTCATACCGAGAGTATAACAATGTGTTTACATAACCAACTTGAGAATACATTTGTTATACAAAGCACACAGTATATGACAATAAGTCAAAATTATCTGAGATGCTGGTGATGCTGATATAATAAATTGGAAAGAGATGCATATGTGGGGCCTACGTTTTCATGACAACAGCAAAAATTCAAAAGCAACCTCCCCTGTGTAACTGAGGGAAACATCTTATAAGATTATAATGTTCCAAGCACCATTGGCGCTGACAATGGCATTAAAGTTTCCCACAAGAAGTCGAAGTAATGCTGGATCTGATAACAAGGAGCACTTACATGGATGCACAATAAGAAGAGGAAAGACACAACTGTTGCATTAAAGATGGTCCTGACATGTTGGAGTGCCACACCATTCACAAGATCGTTCGTGGGTGTAAGTTTCTACCTGACATTTTAGTAACACACATATCTCATTTTAACTGTTTTGTTTTGTTTTTTTTAACATATGCTTTCCCCTGGCCTTTCTATTTCTTACCAGAAGCAAATAGCCTATTATCGACTCTTGGTAATACGTGATAGTTTTAGCTTAAGATTCTGAAATTGAGCTCTGGGAACTGGTAAACAAGACAACATTTCTCTTCATATTTTGTGAAGAGAATGTGATATTTCTCTTATTTCCAATGCCTTAGAGAGCTCAGTATGTTACTGAACTTTAGTAGAGATACAAATGTGCTGGTAAACTTGGCATTGATTAATCCCGGTACTGCCTGCAAAGGAAAAATAGAGATTGTTTTGTAGTTTTGCAGAAGAAGCAAAGAGATGGACTTCTCATACCTCTGTTGAGTAATCTAATTGGTTTTAGAAATTTGTATGAAGCTCATTGGTGAAGAATGAAAGATGCACAGAGTTCTGAAAGCAGCTGTAACTCATTTAATTATAAGAAACTATTTCAAGGGAGTTTAAGCCAATCCCTTGTTCCTGGCATTTCATGGTTTTTGTTTGTTTGTTTTACATATAATAGAATAACATGTTACTAATTTGATGCATTCTGAATAAATATCTACTAAATTTATCCATATGTGAGTACCTGAGTTCAATCTTGGGCCCCTACCTGTTTGAGGAAGCTTCACATGTAATGAAAAGTGCTAAAAGTGCTATAGATGTCTCTTCTCTTCTGTTTCTTGCTTCCTGTCAAAAAAGAAAGAAAGAAAGAAAGTAAAGAAAAGAAAAGAAAAAAAGATAGCTGCTGAGAATAGTGGAGTTGTGCAGGTACTGAAAGCCAGCAGTAATATATATATATATATATATATATATATATATATATATATATATATATATATATGATGTGTTCATTTTAATGACAGATTATAGTACTGTTCAGCCCTGTCATAGGTTGATGGCAGGGATTAAATCTCAAGACATCTAAAGCCTCAATAAGTTTTTCTAACGTCACATTCAAAGACCGTGATATTTTCTTCCAAATCAAAATTTGGCAGTTTAACATCTTTCCGTTTCATTAGTAGTAAGTATAAGGTCATTTTAATATAATTTTATGTTTTTTTTAAGAAATGAAGGACATATCATAATTATCATGGCTGGTTAGGTGGAGAATGTGCTGTCCAGACCTCTAATAATTAGATAATTATCTGCCATAGGGAGATTTCCAAATGTCAAAGCGTAGAAGGTATGAGAACTTTCTCATACTTTCTCTATACTAAGTGGACCTTATGGAATGCACCTGAGAAAGGACTTGGCTCTACGGTGGAAAGTGAGGAGTTTGAGCAGCATAGACAGTGAAAGGTCATCTTTTTTATTATTATTATTTTTTTATTTTTATTTAAGAAAGGATTAATTAACAAAACCATAGGGTAGGAGGGGTACAATTCCACACAGTTCCCACCACCCAATCTCCATTTCCCACCCCCTCCCCTGATAGCTTTCCCATTCTCTGTCCCTCTGGGAGCATGGACCCAGGGTCATTGTGGGTTGCAGAAGGTAGAAGGTCTGGCTTCTGTAATTGCTTCCCCACTGAACATGAGCGTTGACTGGTCGGTCCATACTCCCAGTCTGCCTCTCTCTTTCCCTAGTAGGGTGTGTCTCTGGGGAAGCTGAGCTCCAGGACACATTGGTGGGGTCTTCAGTCTAGGGAAGCCTGGCCAGCATCCTGATGACATCTGGAACCTGGTGACTGAAAAGAGAGTTAACATACGAAGCCAAACAAATTGTTGAGCAATCATGGACCCAAAGCTTGGAATAGTGGAGAGGAAGTGTTAGTGGGTTACTCACTGCAAACTCTAGTGTACTTCTGATTTCAGGTGTATATTTTGCAGTAGTTTACGGATACGTGTGAACATATGCTCTCTCTCACAGAAACTGGTGTATATCTAGGTTTTGGTTCACTTTCTAACAAAGTCCCAAACAATTTGTTTGGCTTCGTATGTTAACTCTCTTTTCAGTCGCCAGGTTCCAGATGCCATCAGGATGCTGACCAGGCTTCCCTGGATTGAAGACCCCCCAATGTGTCCTGGAGCTCAGCTTCCCCAGAGACACACCCTACTAGGGAAAGAGAGAGGCAGACTGGGAGTATGGACCGACCAGTCAACGCTCATGTTCAGTGGGGAAGCAATTACAGAAGCCAGACCTTCTACCTTCTGCAACCCACAATGACCCTGGGTCCATGCTCCCAGAGGGATGGAGAATGGAAAAGTTATCAGGGGAGGGGGTGGGATATGGAGATTGGGTGGTGGGAATTGTGTGGAGTTGTACCCCTCCTACCCTATGGTTTTGTTAATTAATCCTTTCTTAAATAAAATTAAAAAAAAAGAAAGTGAACCACCTGAGATGAAATTAGATTATACTATGAAAGGAAAGGTCTCACCCGAGTAATGAAGTTAAAAGGTTGTCATTCCACATGTGAAATCTCTGGACACAGTCTGAAGTGAAGCATGTTGAGGTGGCAATCATTGTGTTGGTTAGATTGTGATCGGCAGATGCAATATTATTTGATATGGATTGGGAGAGGCATACAGGAAAGTGGGCCCTATCCAAGGGTTCCAGGACTGGGGGAAGTAGGGGCTCTATAGTAGAGATGTGAGGTTCCTGCTGCCTTAGGGTTCAAAAAGACAATCGATAGTTAATGTTATCATCACATTAATTGGTAATTGGGTTAACTTTGAAAAGTACTTTTGTTAGGGTTTGCTGTACAGTACCCAGTATCTTGTATATAGCTGTGCTATTGGTTGCTTCTGATCTACTTGGTCTAGGCTTTTGAGAGAGTCTGCATATCAATTACACAGCCTATATATTGAAAAGATTCAGTTTGTGTTTTGAAAAACTTCGAGACATACAATTAGTTTTCCCCCTCTCGTATTAATTAACTAGTGATTTATATGACTACATTTTACTAGGAGTGTACATAAACACCATTCCCACCACCAAAAGACTGTGACCCATCCCTCACCAAAAGACTGTGACCCATCCCTCCCACCCACTCCCACCCCCCACTGGCCCAGGAAGCTGCATGTCTACCCCTCACCACAGGGTTTTTATAGTTTATGCTTAGCTAAATCTAATGCAGTATGGTAACTCTCTACTGAAAAACAATTAAAGTATCAAGTCAGTGTTTTAGTCTAAAGAAGTATCATGAAAAGCATATGTATAAAAAGCCTTAGTATTATATGTGTACAAGATAATTAGGGAGAATGCCAACGCTGAGTTATCTTCTCGAGGTTAGTGACTTAACAGGATTCATCCAAATGGTCTCTTCATTCAGAGGATTTGTGGCCATAATTTCAGAAAGAAACATCTTACCTCGTACATTATATACATATAGCAATAAAAAGATGGGTATGTTATTAATTTCTTAGTAATAATGATTATCCATTTGACCATTTGGAGTGCAGAGGACATTTTGCTAGTTTGAACTTGTGTCACAATATTACCTGATTCTTAGTCACATGGGTCAGAAGCACAGAGCCTACCTGTGGATATGTTTTGCATGATCCTATTTTGTGTGGGTTAACTGACAACTTTCCTCTCCACCCCAAGGTAGCAGCCTACTGAAATGGCAAGATAAAACAGCAGGACAGGATTCTGGACATATACAAACATCTGGGAAAAATTCTAGTTTTCTAAAGCTGAAGTACATGCTTATTTTCAGTCTTATAAACTTTTAGAGTATAATCTTTAAATTGATTATATGAATACATACTTAGGTGATAAATCAAAGAGGGTTAACAGGAGAATTCTAACTTGAACTCCTAACACCTGTACTATAGAGTGATCCATGGATGAAGCAAAGGGTGAATTGCTATTTGCAAGAACTTTACCTGAGATAAGACGTGGATTTGGGAATCACAGCCTAAGAAGCCTACCATACCTCCTATTGCTGATCATCCCGGATGTCATACCAAAAAGAGTACATCTCAGAGTGACAACAAAAATCTCAGCACCACCTAATTGCAAAGGTTACAATGGCCAAGTGTTGACAACTATTTTCTTCCTCCATAAGCAAAGCGAGATGGGTTATACTAGCAGTGGAGTAATGATGCTAAGAGACTGAATGATTAAATGCCAGTCTGCCAGCCAGAGTATATTTGTTTTCTGCTTGAAAAAGCCACTTTCATTTTGTATGACAGCTTTCTTAACTTCAACATAGCTCAGAAAATGACAGAGAGCGAATGAGAATAAGTGATTGTAAACTGGCAAACAACTATTTGCTACTATTTGAACTACCATTAAACTGTTCATTCAATTTTTAGTCAGAAGCCATCACTCAACTGTGGAGCTAGTGTGTAAGCATTATTTATTTGGTAGCATTACAATGCCATCTAATCTTGGTGAAATAATTTTTGACAAAAATCAGAATATCCAAAAATCAGCTTAACATTCAACAGCAAAATACAGTACTAAACCATGAATTCTTAATTCTCTATATTCTTTTTTCACTATTATTTCTGAAATACTTACGTACTATTTTCATTTTAATGTTAGACATTAAAATGGGATTTTTCCCAATACTCTCTATCCTTCCAGGTATTATTAGCAGTGGGAAAAGTTACAGTTTTGCAAAGTATACATAGACTCCCATTGGTATTTTTACCTTTCTGTGGGAAAAATGTCCTTTGACAGCTTGTACATTATGATACAGAATTGCTTTGCATTGAGGAAATAGGATTTACAAAGAGCATGAGGTAAAGTATTAGGTACTCTGTATACTTCATCTTATTTAGTTTTCTTAAAATTTCAAAAAAAGAAAAAAAGGATAGTCTTGACTCTGTTAGAGGCAAATAAATACTATTACTATTTATTTTTACAAGAAGATGGTATTTGACCCCAAGTCTGATTGATTTTGAGCCCAACCTACATAAGTACTTGAAAGAATCTTCCTAGTGATTTGACCTATTCCACAGAAAGGAAATATGTTTAAATAATTGAAGGGTTTCAGTTGGTAAGTACAGAACAAATATTTTTTAAGTAAATATGACAGTCACTATTTTATATGAGAGTCATGTCCTTGCTTGTGAATATATACAAATATATTAAAGATTGTGTTCTTATTCTAAGTATATTCACTACTTTGAAAGCAATTTTATTTTATTTTAAAATTTGTTGTTACTAATAATGTTACAGGATTGTAATATTGCAATATATAGTTCCACACCACACTCTCCCACCTCCCAAAGATAACCACCAGTGTTCTGGCATGTCTTAGAACAGTTTGCTTTCTTCTGTTTTTGCTGTTGTTATTGGCTTTTGGCAAGTTCATGTGTATCAATCAGAGCTCTAGATTCCTCACATGAGTGAAACTATCTGGTAGTTGCTTTCCATCTCTTTACTTATTTTGGTAAGCATAATCATCTCCAGTTCTATCCATTTTGTCCCAAAGGACACAATATCATCTTTTTCATTGTAGAATAAAATTCTATGAAATATATTTCCCATAATTTCTTTAGCCAGTCATCCAATGATGAGAATTTAGGCTGCTTCCACTTTTTGTCTATTGTGAATAATGCAGTTGTGATTATATGGAATCCACTGGATAAATGCCTAAGAGTAGTATTGCTGGATCATAAGGTAATTCCATTTTTAGTTGTTTAAGAACTGCCCATACAATCTTACAAAAGGTGTGCACCAGTTTGCATTCCTGCCAGCAGCACAGCAGAGTTCCTTTTGCTTCACAAACTCTCTAACAGCTATCATTTTCTGATTGGTTTATGTAAGCCTTTCTCTCAGGTGAGTGATGGTATCCCAGCATAGTTTTAATTTGCATTTTTTTAATTACAAGAAAAGTAGAGCATTTCTTTATATGTCCGTGGGCCATGTGTATCTATTTCTTCTTTAGAAAACTGTCTGTTTACTTCTTTGGCCCACTTCTATATTGGATTATTTTTGCTTCTTTTGTAAATCTGTAGAAATTCTGTATAGATGTTTGAAATCAGTCTCTTTGTTTGATATGTGATGTGCAATTAACTTTTTCCATTTACTGAGTTGCCTGATTATACTTGTGTAGTTTGCTTTTGATGTGTAGAAGCATTTTAGTCTCATGAAACTCTACTTATTTGATCTTGTGTTCACTTCCCACATCCAGGGCTTTGAGTCTCCAAATACATCTTTGACATGGAGATCTTGCGAAGTTTCATGAACATTTTTTTCTATAAACTTTAGTTTCTGGTGTATTTAAATCTTTAATGCATTTGTATTTCACCTTGGGGTGTGGTGTTAAGTGGTGGTCTAGTTTCACTTTTCTACATGTAGCTATCCAATTTTCCCAGCACCATCTTTTGGAGAGACTTTCTTTACCCCATTAAATGGTTTCAGCATGTTTTTTATATATTTGGTTACTGTATATGTGTAGACTTGTTTCTGGGCTTTCGGTTCTGCTCCATTTTTCAAGTGTCCATTTTTTCCCTGTTTTTTATTAGTGATTTAACAATGATCAACAAGATTGTGAGGTAAGAGGGGTACAATTCCCACTACCAGAATTCCCAAGTGTACATTTTTATTCCAGTACTATACTGTTTTGATTACTATTGCTTGGAGAGAATGATACTGCGATATTTTTCCCCTTTTCTTAGAAGTACTTTGGAAATTTTGGCTTTTTGTGGTTCCACACAAAGTTTTGGACAAGTTGTTCAATTTGCTTGAAAAAAGCCATTGGGGTCCTGATAGAGATTGCACTGAATTTGTATATTGCTTTTAGTAGATTGACCATTTTAATAATGTTTATTCTTCCAATACATGAACAGTGAATCTCCTATTTTTGTGTGTCTTTCTCTATTTTTTTTTAACAATGTTCTATAGTTTTTGTCCTAAAGGTCCTTCATCTCTTTCATGAGATTCACCCCAAGGTATTTTATAATTTGGGGTTCAGTTGTAAATGAGGTTGATTTTTTTTTATTTCTCCTTCTTCTGACCCCTTGTTTGTGTGTGTATATATATAAATGTCACAGATTTATGGGTATTGCTTTTATATTTTACAACTTTACTGAATTTATTACTTCTAGTAGTTTTTGGCAGTCTTTTGGGTTCTCTTGGTATTATATCATTTCATCAGCATATACTGATAATTTGATTTCTTCTGAAAGCGAGTTTAGAATATTTTATAAGACCTATTAGTCTGTAGTTATAAGTATTTTATTGTGGACTTTGATTTTTTTTGCATACTTATATATCTGCTTGTATTTTATATGGGCTATATACCCATAGCTTTTGTTTTATCTTTCAAAGGGCTTTTTTTATTGGTATCTTTCTTTCTTCTTGGTGTTTGGTGACAAATCAAATTAACTGGGAGCTTAATTTAGTACTAATAAATGGATCAAGGTATTTACATCATTTTGTGTCTGAATATAATTGGTTATAGAGTAAATGAATGTGTTAATGCACTTCATAAAATCAAATATATGAGTGATTATATTATATTTTCTCAAGGACTTAGAAAAAAAAGCTTCTGGGAAGATACATTTCGATAGATATATTAAGAGTTGTAACAATTACTTAATACTTGGCACAAGTTCTAGAGACTTTTGCTAAATAAGTAAGTAATGATGTATACTGAGGATTTTCCCCCTTTAGGCCACTTATCAGCAGAAAGCAGTGATGAGAATGTGATGTCACAGAAATATCCCTTCATTGTTAGTGGGGATACAGAATGCACAATCACTATGGCAGCTTGGCAATTTCTTATAAACCTAAACTTTCTTATATCAAGCAATCCAGTAATAACTCTAGTTTATATTTACAAAGGTTATCTGGGACTTATGTCCATACAAAAATGATATTCTAGTGTTTATAGAAATTCTCAAAAAATAATTGACAAGATTTCAAAGCAACCAAGGTGTCTTTTTTTAAATATTTATTTCCTTTTGTTACCCTTGTTGTTTTATTGTTATGATTACTATTGTTGTTGTCATTGTTGGATAGGACTGAGAGAAATGGAAAGAGAAGGGGAAGACAGAGGTGGAGAGAAAGATAGACACCTGCAGACCTGCTTCACTGCCTGTGAAGTGACTCCTCTGCAGGTGGGGAGCTGGGGGCTTGAACTGGTTTCCTTATGCCGGTCCTAGCTCTTTGTGCCACCTGTGCTTAACCTGTTGCGCTACTGCCCGACCAAGATGTCTTTTAATGGGTGGATGCATAAGCTGTGCAAGTGTCAGTTCAGATCAAGTCAAGCTTTTCTTTTTTCTTGCCTTCAGGGTTATTGCTGGGGATTGGTGCCAGCACTACAAATCCACTCCTCCTAGAGGCTATTCCCCCCCTCTTTTTTTGCCGTTGTGGCCCTTGTTGTTGGATAGGACAGAGAGAAATCTAGAGAGGTGGGGAAAACAGACGGGGGGGGGGGAGAAAGACACCTGTAGACCTGCTTCACCACTTGTGAGTTGGCACCCCTGAAGGTGGTGGAGAGCTGGGGGCTCAAACTGTAATCCTTATGCCAGTCCTTGTATTTTGCGCTCTGTGCGCTTAACCGGCTGCACTACCGCCCAGCCCCCAAGTCAAGCATATTAACACACACTTTGGGGAGATGTGAAACTGTAGCTTGAGACTACAACAGACTTGTTTCATATATATATGATTTAGCAAGTTTCATAGAAAGACAGGAAGGAGATTCATATTATTAAGCGAAAGAAGCTAGACTGGAAATCTCTCATATGAGTGTACCACTGTCATGGATCATAGATTCTGGAAAAAGTAGAACTGTGGAGCCGTAAAATGATTAGTGGTTTTCTGAGATTAGAATAAGAGTAGTCAAAACACAGATAAATTTTTAAAGATTTTATTTATTTATTAATGAGAAATATAGAAGAATATGAGAGAGAGAGAATGAGAATTAACCAGACTTCACTCTGGTACATGTGCTGCCAGGGATTGAACTTGGGACCACATGCTTGAGATTCCAATGCTTTATCCACTGTGCCATCTCTGAGACCACCCACAAAGAATTTTTAAGACAGTGAAACTGTTCTGATTGATGCCATAGTTGTGGATACTTGTAGTCATACATTTATCAAAACCCTTAGAATGAACAATGCATCGAGTTGAACCCTAATGTAAACCATAGCATTACATAATAATGAAATAATGGTATATACTTGGCTGTGACATAGGTATCATTCTAATTTGATAAAAAGGGTGGGGCCTATACTTGTGTAGATTTAATGAGCAAATATGTGGGGGGATATAAACTAACATGCTTTACAAATAACAAAAAGACATCCTTAAGTTTCTTGTATGTGCAAACTTAAAACCACAAATTGTAAAGGGAATACACTTGTTATTAAAGAGAGTTAGCTGCATTAAATTTCTACAAACTTCAGATGGACTCGGGGTGGGGATTATAAAAGTATCCAAGCAGAGTTTGCAAATATTTTCTTTTTTTTAATATTTATTTATTCCCTTTTGTTGCCTTTGTTGTTTTATTGTTGTAGTTATTATTGTTGCCATAGTTGTTGGATAGGACAGAGAGAAATGGAGAGAGGTGGGGAAGACAGAGAGGGGGAGATAGGACAGAGAAAATTGGAGAGAGGTGGGGAAGACAGAGTTGGAGAGAGAAAGATAGACACCTGCAGACCTGCTTCACCGCTGTGAAGCGACTCCCCTGCAGGTGGGGAGCCAGGGCTTGAACCAGGATCCTGATGCCCGTCCTTGTGCTTTGCGCCACCTGAGCTTAACCTGCTGTGCTACAGCCCTACTCCCGCAAATATTTTCTTTTAAGGAGTACTTTGTAAATCCATCTGACTGCATTCTGTCTGGTTTTTGACATAAATGTTCAGTTCTGTAGTGTGAAAGCAGCCACTAGAAATATATGAACAAACAAGATTAATTGTGTTCCTATAAGACTTTATTTTTAAAAGCAGGTAGCTCACTAACCTTTCCTTTGAAGTATGGGAAAGAAATGTATGGTGAATGTGAAGAAAAGGAAAAAAAAAAAAAAACGAAAACAAAGATTTGAAGAGACAATGAGTAAATCTGCTAATATCGTGAGATTGACACAAGAGACTGCTGTTAGAAATGGAAATAAGACTTTTTTTTTCAGAGTTTGTGGAATTCTAGAATCTATTCGGTTCTAGGAAATTTGAAAACAAGTGTCAGTTCTCTCTAATAACACCAGCAGATGTACTATTTGTTTTCTAGGAACTAGTTAATCATTTAAAATAGTTGACGAATGATAACTGGTAAAGAAAAATAAGTATTATTTCCCTCCCTCAGTAGGGAATGAGAACAACAACAAAAAATATCTACTGAATCACTAACTTCCCAGAATTCATCTATTTCAATTTCTTTCACAGGAAGTTTTACAAGTAGATGTCGCCAGTCTGTCTGGGGAAATTATTACCTAAATCAATGCATTTTTCTGTTACCAGACAGAGGAGTTGAGTCAGACTCATGCTTAAGTAAAAGAATTTACCTAAATTCAAGCTCAGGTATATTATATACTAGAATTATATAAGTTTTGTTGTTGTTGGATTTAAGTTGATCTAATGACACCTTTCTAGTTTGATTTCCCCCATTTCCTTCTAATTCTTTGAAGATGGCTTGATAGAAATTCCCATTGACAGTGGTATTACATTAAATGAAGCATTAGTTCTCTTGTTAAACCTCAGATCCATGCGTCAAAACAACTTTGGGAAGAATTCATAGTATATAAACTTGTTAACCTTAATTACATTGCTTCAGAAGTAAACACAGAAATGAAACACATTCTCAACTGTACTTAAAGTTTATTTTTGCAAGCTTTCTTACAAATGCAAAAGACTAAAGGTGGTAAATATTTTAACTACAAAGTGTAAATGAAATGCCCTGTGCATGTTACATTATATGTAAATATACAAATGAAAAATAAGAGTTTAGTCAATAAATATAATTCCAAATGTCCTCATGGGTATACTGAATCAGTACCACAATGGGAATATTTGATAGAGATATATCTAAATATTCTATTTTTTAAAGATTTTATTTATTTGTTTTATTTATTTATTTATTTATTTGTTTGTTTGTTTATGAGGTAGGAGGAGAGAAAAAAAGAGAGAGAAAGAATTAGACATCACTCTGGTACCTGTGCTGCAAAGGTTTGAACTCAGGACCTTGTGCTTGGGAGTCCAGTGCTTTATCTAATGCACCACCTCCCGGATCACAAGATTTGTCTAAATATTCTATCTTCAAGTGTTCTTATATTGCTATATATGATGCTCTTCCTATGTTAAAATGAAATCAAAAGAAAATGGAACTCAACTCTTTTATTTATTAACTTATTTTTATTGCCACCAAGGTTATCACTGGAGTTTGATGCCTTCACTATAAATCCACTCCTCTGGATGGCTGTTTTATTTTTTCCTTCCTTTCATTTGATA
Organism: Erinaceus europaeus; assembly: GCF_950295315.1. NCBI lineage: Eukaryota > Metazoa > Chordata > Mammalia > Eulipotyphla > Erinaceidae > Erinaceus > Erinaceus europaeus. The sequence continues at coordinate 67,110,427 of NC_080176.1, forward strand.
AAGCAGAGAGAAAGTGAGGGGGAGATAGAGAAGCAGAGATAAAGATACCTGCAGCACTGGTTTTACCACTTGTGAACTTTCCCTCTCCCCTTCACTTAGGAAGCAAGAGCAGGTAGCGAGTGTGCATTACTGAGTGTACCACCACTGGCTCCAGAACTCAACTCTTAGAGCTATACCTGGTCATGAGTCTCCTGATGGAGCGACTCAGTCATGTAGCTTATGTCTTAGAAATTAATTTTACTTGCTGGGGTGAAGGAATTGCTCACTGGGTGCCGGGATAAGTAGACCATGTGACAGAAACCAAGATGGTGGAGACCTGACATAAGATAGTCCACCTGTGACAGACACAGTGAACCTTAACCCATATGAATCATAGGAGCCGAGTCAGACCATTCAAATATGAATCGGCCAATCACAAACAATGTATGGTAGCACTAAACCCCCTTTTATAAACCAGTAAGTCTCAGATCATAAGCATTTATTTTATTTATTTGTTTCTTTGTTTGTTTGTTTATCTCCAGTGTTGTTGCTGGGGCTCAGTGCTGGCAATACTTATCCACAGCTCCTGGTGGCCATTTTTTTTTTTTTTCATTTTATTGTATAGGACAGGGAGAAACTGAAGGGGGGAGGTAGGGAGAGAGAGAGATGCCTGCAGACCTGCTTCTCCATTTGTGAGGGAGCTAGAACCCAGATCCTTGCACAAGTCCTTGCACTTAGTTCTATGTGTGCTTGACCAGCTGAACCACCACTTGGTGACCCATTTTTTAAACTTTTTATCTGGATTTTTTAGAGAGTTAATGATTTACAATGCAGTTGTTAACAAATGGATACAATTTCTGCAGATCACTTTCATGCCCTAATCCCAATACCTTCTCTACCCCATCCCTTGCTTTCCTCTCAGAGTCCTTTGCTTTGGTGCAATTACACCACACTGAGTCCAAGTCTCACTTTGTGTTTTCTCTTTCTGCCTTCATTTCTTAAGTTCTACCTCTAAGTGGATAACCAGGTATTTGTCCTTCTCTTTTTGGCATATGTCACTTAACAAAATTCCTTCAGGTTCCATCCAAGATAAAGCAAAGGAGATAACTTCATCATTTTCAACAACCATGTCATTCCCCACGCACCCACCCCTCTCTCTCTCCATATATATGTACCACAGCTTTATTTGCCACTTATCTGTTCTTGGGCATCTGTGTTGCTTCCAAGTTTGGGCTATTACAAGTTGTGGTACTGTGAATATAGGTGTCAATAGATCTCTTTTCACATTTTTCTGCCTCTTTGTATAAATCCTCAGGAGAGGTCATAGGGCACCTCCATTTCTAGTGTTCTGAGAAATCTCCAGGCTGTTGTTCACAAGGACTGGATCAGTTTACATTCTTATCAGCAGTGCAGAAGAATCACTTTCCCCCCATATTCTTGCTAACATTTGTTGCTTTGATCATTTCTAGTGTATATCATTCTCATGGCTGTACAGTGTTATCTGGTTGCTTTTTAAAAAAATTAATATTATTTTTAATATTTATTTATTTTCCCTTTTGTTGCCATTGTTGATTTTCATTGTTGTTGTAGTTATTATTGTTGTTTTTGATGTCATTTTTAGATAGGACAGAGAGAAATGGAGAGAGGAGGGGAAGGCAGAGGGGGAGAGAAAGACAGACACCTGCAGACCTGCTTCACCGCCTGTGAAGCGACTCCCCTGCAGGTGAGGAGCCGGGGGCTCGAACCTGGGTCCTTACTTTGGTTCTTGCATTTTGCACCATGTGTGCTTAACACGCTGCACTACCGCCTAACTCCCTATCTTGTTGCTTTTATTTGTATTTCTCTGAGAATCAACATTAAGGACAGAGCATACTGCCTCCTAGTAAACTTCCCTTGAGCCTTATTCTAATAAATTCTCTCTTAAGACACTAGTGGTTCCTATGCTCACTGGCACTTCTTAAACTTGATTAAATCTTAATTAAAGAAAGTAAGAAATTGAAAGTCCCAAAAGGGACTAATAAACTTTGTGTAAGTACATATAGTGTGCATACCTTCTCATGTGTGCAGCCCAGGTTCAAGTTCCAGGGTCTTATGGAAGTGCTACAGCACCAGGGATAAGCTGGTGCTATTGTGCTCCTAACAAACACACACTCCCCCTCCTTGACTTGTTTCTATCTTTCTATGTGAGTGAAAAAGTGGTTTGGTAGTGATGAATTGCACATATTCAGGATGTTGGATTATCAAAAAAAAAAAACAATTTAGATCACTGGGCTGAGGATAGACAGTTGTGTTCTGAGCTTTACCTGTATATCTATCAAACTCTGATTTATAAAGTCAAGAAATAAAAATCTTTATGGAAATAAATATTCTTTTCCTGATTTTAAGACCCTAATAGACATGATGGATGTGAAGGTGACCTGGCTGCAACAGCTGTCACTCCACTGATTGCCACAGTTCCTTTGGCTGAATTGGCTGCTACCTGAGTGTCCCCTTCCAGCTACATAATTTGCTAAATTAGGTATATTAAGTGTATTTTTTGTTAATGTTTTTTAATCTTTAATATTTATTTATTCCCTTTAGTTTCCCTTGTTGTTTTATTGTTGAAGTTATTGTTGTTGTGACTGGATAGAACAGAGAAATGGAGAGAGGAGGGGAGGTAGAGACAGGGAGAGAAAGATAAACACCTACAGACCTGCTTCACCGCTTGTGAAGCAACTCCCCTGCAGGTGGGGAGCCGGGTGCTCGAACTGAGACCCTTACACTGGTCCTTGGGCTTTGCGCCATGTGTGTTTAACCCACTGTTCTACTGCCGGACTCCCTATTAAGTGTGTTTTTAATCTCCAGTGGATTTATCAGGATATAATCACATTGTAAGTTGAGGAAGACATACATCTGTATATGTATACTTATCAATGTAAATATGCATATATGTATACATATCAATGTAAATGTACATGGATGTATATACATCAGCATAAAAGTATATGTCTCTACATAAAGGGATTAATGAATTAATTAAAGATTGAGTAACTCAAGACTGGAACATCAGCTGTCATTTTTTTTTATATTTAAGAAAGGATAAATTAACAAAACCATAGGGTAGGAGGGGTACAACTCCACACAATTCCCACCACCAGATCTCCGTATCCCATCCCCTCCCCTGATAGCTTTCCTATTCTTTATCCCTCTGGGAGTATGGACCCAGGGTCATTGTGGGTTGCAGAAGATGGAAGGTCTGGCTTCTGTAATTGCTTCCCCGCTGAACATGGACGTTGACTGGTCGGTCCATACTCCCAGTCTGCCTCTCTCTTTCCCTGGTATGGTGGGTCTCTGGGGAAGCAGAGCTCCAGGACACATTGGTGGGGTCTTCAGTCCAGGGAAGCCTGGCCGGCATCCTGATGACAGCTGTCATTTTTAAGGTAATTTTACTGTGTCAGTGTTTTAGAGTAAGTGTACTATTTATATAATCAAATAAATCTGCTTTCATTATGAAATGTATGTACAACACTAAGTATCCACATCCCTGAATCTCATATCTCTAAGTTGACCACCACTATACTTTTTTCCTCAAGTGCTTATTCAAGTGGAGCAACAATTAGGCATAATCATTTGAACAACATGCAATTTATTCCCTCCTAGCCTTGTTTTCAGTCTGGGACTCAGGCAGAGCTGTGTACTTGGATTATTTTGCATTGTTTTCCACTCCCTCAGCCACACACTTCTCCTGTTGGCATTTCAACATTGTTTTAAATGGAGCAAACAAAGCATATCTACTGAAAGGCTAACTTAGTCAAGATCTACTACATAAAGGCACATAAAAGAACCTTCTGTTATACCAAATTCAAAAAAGCTTTTTTCTATAGATTTTGATATGCTCATATACTGTGTATAATTTGACATTTGTAATGTTTTCTATTTTTTTTCCTGTCAGAATTCCTTTAATACAGATTTTGAAACCCAACTTTAATCACTATAGACCTGTGCTTTTAAACCTTCATTTTTCTTTTCTTCTCATTATTGCTTAAGCAAAATGCCTTTGAAGGTATTTTTTTTCCTAATCCAATTACTTCCCTTCCCATGAAATTTTAATACAGTAGATATGCTGGGCCTCTTTGTTGTTTTTGTTCATGTACCATATGTTTATTTGTACTTTATATGGAAATGAGTAAGATTTTGTCTAACCCCCTCCCTCTAGATTTGATACCCTTTGGGCTTGCATACTGTAGCATACATATTGTAGCCTGTGGTCTAAAGATACTTAGTTACCATCCCTCCATCTTAACTTGGCATTATGTGTAATTTTCCCTAGTTCTCTAATTGTGTATCTACATACAGAAGCTAGAGTATAGACATAACCAAATATATTTCTTGGATGTGTTTTGACAAAGAATCTCTTGTTCATATATAGAGTTTAAAATATCATTAAATGTGATTCGGGAACTATCGTCAATGGTGTAATTATTAAAATTGTTTTCTTTTTGTACTTGAAGAAATGCTGTTTTACAAGGCTGGTATAACAGAAGATTCTTTTATGTGCCTCTGTGTAGTAGACCTTTAAGAAGTTAGCCTTAGGGGTACATTCACTCTTCCCCAAATTCATATTAGCAATCATTGCTATTCTTTTATTTTGTAAATACTTTTTTATTTGTTTATTTATTGGATAGACACAGAAATTGAGAAGGGTGAGAGACAGAGACAGAAACTCCTGCAGCACTGCTTCCCCACTTGTGAAGCTTTCCCCTTGAAGGTGGTTGTCTGGGGGCTTAACCCTGGGTCCCTGCACAGTTCTGTTTTAGGTATTTCCAAAACATGCATTTATTTGTTTTAAACAAAATTTCTGCTATCACAGAATTTATATTCCAGTAGTACAAGAGTCAAATAATAAATTAATGTGTGCTTAACTGGATGTGCCACTGCCCAGTCCCTCAGTGCTACTCTTTACCATTTACCAGTGGCACTGACAGTAGAGAAATTCTTTTGTGATTAAACTTTCCTTATACTTAAGTTAAAATTATCCTGAAATATGCTGCTGTCACTTGAGAAATGAAAATATTGAGTTAAATACAGGTATTTCTGACATTTAAAATACGTGTCTGAGAGTCAGGCGGTAGTGCAGAGGGTTAAGCACAGGCGGTGCAAAGCTCAAGGACTAGCTTAATGATCCCAGTTTGAGCCCCGGCTCCCCACCTGCAAGGGAGTAGCTTCAGAAGTGGTGAAGCAGGTCTGCAGGTGTCTATCTTTCTCTCCCCATCTCTGTCTTCCCCTCTTCTATCCATTCCTCTCTGTCCTATCCAACAACAACAATAATAAGTACAACAATAAATCAACAAGGGAATAAATAAATAAATAAATAAATACTAAAAAAATAAAATACATGTCTATGGGGACTGGGTGGCAACTCTCTCCTTAGAGCATGTACATTACCATACTCAAGGACCAGATTCGAATGCCTCTTCCCTACTTTTAGGGACATGTCTTGATGTACAGTGGAGCAATGCTGCAGTAGTCTCCCCTTTTCTCTGCCCCTCGCTTCTGTCTGTCTCTCACCCAATGACAACAACAACAGAAGAGAGGGAAAATGAAACTTCTGGGAGTGGTGGAGTGGTCAACTACTGAGCCCTAGCAAGAACCCTGGTAAAAGAATCTATGTATGATGAATGCAGGATGGAAGAGAACATACATAACAAATACTGGGCATTTTTCAGTCATAAATGATTCTTTTTGAAGTATATCTGTTACTGCTTGTATATAAACTTGTGTTATACCAAGGTCCTCATATTTTATGAGGGTTTCATCCATTGTCATCTCTATCAGTGTTTATCCATCTTTGCTGGACTCTTGATCTCAATACCTTGAAGGGACACAAACTAAATTACAAAGAATTTCCAAGATAATAAGAAATTCCATGTTTCAAAGCATGTAACTTCTGTTTTGGTGCACTTGGACTTCAGAGTGCCAAACAGTGTTCAGGATTGATGATGGGCACAATCATTTCAAGGCACAACAGAACACTTTCCACTTAACTGAAATTATCTACATCCTAAATTTTTATTTGAATTGCTGTAAAACACCATCAAAAAGTATAGTGATGAATGGATTTGAGCAACATGGAGATTTCTAGATGACTTTTCAAAGAGAACAATATTGACTTAATGTGGAAAATGAATTCACAAAAATAAAACTGTCAATAATTGATCTAGAAGAGTTGACTCTCTTCCACTGTTTGATATAAAAATCAAAATTTCAAGATAGATCTAATTAATTATTTTATTTATTCATTTCATTGATTGCTTTTATTACCACCAGAATTATTGTTGGAGTTCATTATCTGCATCATGAGTCCATTGTTTGTGGCATCCATTTTTTCCTTTAAATTCTTTGAGGTATCTCATTTATTTATTAGTTATTTAATAATGATTGACAAAATTATAGGATAAGAGGGGTATAATTCCACACAGTTCCCACCACCAGAGTTTCACATCTTATCCCTTCCATTGGAAGCTTATGTATTCTTTATCTTGGAGTATGGACCAAAATTCTTTATGGGATGCAGAAGGTGGGAGGTCTGACTTCTGTAATTGCTTCTCCACTGGACATGGGCATTGACAGGTTGATCCATAACCCTAGCCTGTTTTTATCTTTCTCTACTGGGGTAGGGCTCTAGGGAGGTGGGGTTCTAAGACACATTGGTGATGTTGGCTTCCCAGGGAAGTCAGGTTAGCATCCTGGTAACATCTGTAACTTAAGCAAAATATTTGTTTAGTAATTGGGAACCTAAAAGTAAGAATAGAGCAGATGAGATTTGAGATCTTTGTGTTGGAAGAAGCTAGTAAATATATTTTAGATATTCCAAGGGGCCCATGACTTTATTATTATTTATGCCTGATCCCTATAGCTCACATGTAAGTGGGCTGAAAATATTATCTGGAAAGATGGTGTCAGAGTTGGAAATAGGACTAGAAAGCTGGATCAGAACTGGGTCAAAAAGATAAGACTTCTGTAGCACTGCATTACAACTCATGAACCTTTACCCCTGCATGTAGAAAATGAGAACTTGAAGTAGGTGCTTAGGAATGGTAATATTTGTGCTCTATTGGGTATGAAACTGCCTGGCCCTGAAGATTTTGGAATTCAGGAAATTGATACATCTTACTGGAAATGAATGCAGTGCCATGATTAAAAGGAAGTATTGAGAAAAGATATTATTAAAAAGAAAGCAAAACCATAGACAAATTGCATTAGAACTTGAGTGCTAATGGCTTTCTTTTCAAGTGATTATCAAAGAAAACTTAAGGCATTTTAATCCATTACAGAGCTATGGAGAACGCTGAGGTTATGTCAAATGTTTCTGAAAATCAAATAAGGGAGAAGTTTTTTAAATATTTTATTTACTTATTTATTTGTCGTTGGATAGAGACAGCAATTGAGAGAGAAGAGGGAGATAGAGAGGAAGAGAGACAGAGAGACACCTGCAGACCTGCTTCACCGCCTATGAAGGAGACTCCCCTGCAGGTGGGGAGCCAGGGCTCGGACCAAGATCCTTAAGCTGGTCTATGCGCTTAACCCGCTGTGCTACCACCCGACTCCCATAAATGAGAATTTAAGAACAAAATGTTAATAATGAGAAACACATATTTGTAAAGATAATAATACTGTTACTTATCAGTTCAAAAATTATTTACTGAGACTCTTATCAGGGTAGAGTGCTGATCTAGGCATTTCCAAAACATGAGTTTATTTGTTTTAAAGAAGATTTCTGCTGTCACAGAATTTATATTCCAGTATTACAAGAGTCAAATATAAATTAAGAGACTCAAAATGTAATTAAATTATAGAGCACATAAGAAGGCTAGATATTCTCTTGAAAAAGGAAATATAGAGTGGGCCAAGGAGTACCATTTGCTCTGGCACACTACCGTTTTCTCAGAGTGGTGGGCATTTGTTATTTTCAATAACCAGGAGAAGTATCAATAGCAGTAGTTGTAGTAGTGCTTAGCAAAGATATCAGGGGAGGTGAAAGGAAACTCTATGTTGATAGTTGGGAAAGCTCGACTCCAGAGGATAGATTAAGCGATATGAGAATCTCTAAGGTGTAGACATCTCTGCGGTACTCAACAGCCAGGAAGCCAAAGTAGCAGAAGCAGAGGGGAGTGAGGGTATGAGATTAACTCTTTGTCAGGTTATTTGTTTGTGTGTTTGCTTTATACCAGAACACTGCTGAACTCTCGCTAATGCCAGGATTGAACATGAGACTTTGGAGCCTCAGGAATGAGAATCTCTTTGCATAACCATTGTGCTATCTTTTGGTCCTGGTGCTGTTTTGGATGTGATACTTAGTTTGTTTGTATGTATTTGGGGAGTTGTTTATTTATTGTTAAGGGGAAGGGAGAGGAAGAAAGGAAATCAAACAAACAAACAAAACCTCATCATTACTAAGGCTTTGGATCCCACCTATATAATTATGGATATCATCAAGGGATCCTAATAGATGATGTATCAGGACTTTGGTGCCTGTCTCTCTCTTCCCTTTTCCTATCTCCCAGAATTAAAGAATAAAAAATTTGGCTGGAAGATAGCTCAGAAGAACTGTACATGAAAAAAATTTAGTTCCCCTGCAACAAGTTTAAAAAAAGGACTGCAGAGGGAAAACGGAGTATGAAATAAAAAACTCTGTGTATATAGTTAGTAGGTCAACATACAGAATTATTGACTATACTACTGTAGACAATCAAAAAATGAGAACTAAAGGAATGAGTTTCTAGATAAATAGACTTACTTATTTGAGATGTAATAAAATTGATACAGTGAAAGCATTCTCTATTGTGGTGGTCTAATTTTCTCATTAATTAAATATATCTTCTAAATTATTTTGTTATTCTTCATTATTTTCTCAAAGGTGAAATGAATTCTGAAAGTTACTGTATTCAGTCTATCATAATTCATGGAAATATTTCCCTTGAAAAAGAGAGAGAGAGAACCAGAACAATAACAAATAACATATACATTAAAATTCAACCATGAACCCTAATGGCTTGCATCCCAGAGTTTTTAAGGGGCTAATTTGTCCTGTTGTAACAGTCAGAGCTAAAACATTTTGTTGAAATTATGCAATTCATAAATGATGGAAAAATGAGCTTCCTACTTAGAAAGGACGGGAGTATGGGGGCTAGTAAATTTGGAACAGAAAACTGTAGCCATAGTAGAGATATCTTGAACATAACTGGCAGAGCAGTTAAGAAAGATAAGCAGAATTATCTAAATTCCCAAGTGATTGTATGTACCTGGAATTAGCCTGCACTGTTTTGTAAAAATCAGATGCTTCAAGGGAATCTGTGACAAGCAGAAGAAAACACTAGATATAAGAGTTTTTCATCCTTTTCTAAATGACAACCCATCATAACAACTTTTATGGAATGGGTGATAGCACGATTTTGTGGGTGTGCAGCTAGATGTCAGGAGTATTTATCCGGGGAGCATCAATTCTTCCTGACAGTGACCACACCTATGGGAGAATCTAGATGGACTAAAAAACTGCCATAAGTTATATTGCTCTGTCCCATCTTAATCTCAAAGTCTTTTAGTAGGCTTTTTGATGCACTGGTTAAGTTGTTTGGATAAAGATGAATCACCTGGTTGGAACAAGCGCTTTTTTTGATCACCTGCTACATGAAAAACTCTGTGGTAAATGTTAGGAGAGGGATGAAGAAATAGATCAAACTTTCACAAACTTATATTGAGTTCTATCTGAAAGCAATATTTTATGCTATACATTCTGGGAGGAAAGCATGGGTTGAAATTATAAAATAAATAAGTGGTCCTCATAAGGGAGATATTATTTAGAAGCTAAGATAGTACTTTTTGTCTTTAGTGAATGTTTTTAAAAATCTATTTGTCACAAGGGATTTATTATTTGTCAGTTGAATTTTTATCTATGGACAAAGTATTACAGATAGATGTAAAGGTAAGTCCTGAGAAAGAAGGCAGGAATTCATGAAAAATGGGTAGGATTTCATCAGAAGGGGATGTATGCCAAGTGTGGTCCAAACAGCAGGAAGAGAAGAACAGTGAGTGGTATGAAGATGCTAGAGCATGGCTTGCTTTCAGACAATCTAGCAATGGATTTTGACCAAAGAGTAAGGAATGTAAAGAGTCTTAAAAACGGGATAACACATTCGTGGAGTTGTCTGCCCAGGGAAGTCTGGTTGGCATCATGTTAGCATCTGGAACATGGTGGCTGAAAAAAGAGTTAACATATAAAGCCAAACAAATTGTTGACTAATCATGAACCTAAAGGCTGGAATAGTTCAGATGAAGAGTTGGGGGTCTCCATTTTGTAGATAGTAGGCCTATTTTAGTTATATTCCAAAGGACCCATGACTATACTAGTTTCACTAGTTTGTTTTTCTGAGCCTGACATCTGATATGCAGGTGGATCCAAGTTATTGTCTGGGGAGATGATGTCATGGCTGGAAAAAGACCAGAAAGCTGGATCAGGGAAGAGAGTAGCTCCCAAATACGGGAAATGTGTCCTGGAGCCTCACTTCCCCAGAGCCCCACCACACTAGGGAAAAAGAGAGACAGGCTGGGAGTGTGGATCAACCTGTCAATGCCCATGTTCAGCAGGGAAACAGTTACAGAAGCCAGAACTTCCACCTTCTGCACCCCATAGTGACCCTGGGTCCATACTCCCAGAGGGAGAAAGAATAGGACAGCTATCAGGGGAGGGGTGGGCTAAAGAGTTCTGATAGTGGCAATTGTGTGGAGTTGTATCCCTAATATCCTATATTTTTCGTCAGTGTTGCCTTTTTATAAATAAAAAAGAAATAGAAATAAAAAGAAAATTTAATCATAAGTAATTTAACTTAATTATGATAAGAATATAATAAATATTTTGGAGAGGAGGAACAAGCTCATAAATGAATATTTGAAGTACTGGTCTGCTTTCCATATATAAAATCAATGGAAGACTTAGTAAAAGCATCTAAGTTGACAAGTTTAGAATGGAACTAATGTAGGGCCTTTCATGGTACTTGTGGAAACAGAAACAATGATGGATGGCAGAGATTTGTGCAGGTTTTAGTCAACAGAGAAGACCTGACTGATGAACTACTTCAAAGACACTTTAAGTTCAATATGATTTCAGAAAATGAAATTAACACTGTTACCATTTAGGCTACTGTCCTACGGTTCTGTAAGATACAGTTAGAAATTGGCAATCTGACAGTATGATTTCAGTTCACAAATTTCAATTTCCTACATACAGAATTGGTTTCCCCCTCAGAGTTATTTTTAGATGGCTGGGTTTTACTTGGTTTCACTGCTATGAAAGTAGATACTAGAGGTTATTATTATTGCCAGAAAAGAGTGAAGAACTGTCAGGTGAGGACATTTATCCCTGTAGTAACTAAATGTTTAGTAACTAAAATGGATGGAGACACTAACACATAAAGATCATTTGACGTAAAGACCAGTTGAAGGGCAGGGATGCAAGACTGTGAGATGACATGCTTGTATGTATGAGGTTTTGGTTTGATTTCCAGCACCAAAGCAACTTAACCATAACAAACAGTAATAATAATAAAAAGTAAAGTGAGTCTAGCAGTGTTCTGGTTAAAAAAGAAAGAGTAGGGGGTCGGGTGGCAGTGTGGTGGGTTAAGCACACATGGTGCCAAGGCAAGGACCAGCATAGGGGTCCCGGTTTGAGCCCTTTGTTCCCCGCCTGCAGGGGGGTTGCTTTGTAAGCCAAGAAGCAAGTCTGCAGGTGTCTTTCTTTCCCCTTCTCTGTCTCCCCCTCCTCTCTCCATTTCTCTCTGACCTATCCAACAACAATGACATTGGTAACAACAACAATAATAACTACAACAACAATGAAACAAGGGCAACAAAAGGGGAAAAAAGCAAATATAAAAAATAAATAAAAAGAAATTTTAAAAAAGAAAGAATAATCCAATTTTGCCTGCTTCATATGTTGCATTTTGAATAAAGTTCTGAAAAAATGCATGTATACTTTGATTTTTTAATCTCTAATATTCTTTTTTTCTTATTCACTTATAAAAGGAACACAGAAAAATCCAGGGGGCAATTTTTGAAGGAGTTAACTACAATTCCTTCAATTCCTGTTAGACTGAATATTTACTTGACTAATTGTTGTGCATTTATGGTGTTGCAGGTAGTGGTTCTAGGGATACAATGGTGAAAATATTAAGTAGTTGGCATCCAGTCTTCAGGAGGGCAGCATCAACAACAAATTGTACTTCAATATAAGTATTTATGATCTTCCAGTTAGAATACTGTTAAGTATTCAGCCCACCTCTTTATTATTCTTTCCAGATTCTAAGCAAAGAGTGGGCCCACTTGAGACTTGAGTGCCCTAGTCTCCCTTTCTCAAAACAGTGGTTTTCATTATTGGATTCATTTCACCATATTTGTGATGTTGTTGTTAATTTATCCTTCACAACTTTACATAGCTACAGGTGGTATTTGAACATCATGAGTTTGAATTTCTCTGGTTCACTTCTATATTGCTGTTTTTAAAATATAGCCACTGGGTCCTCATTCATGGCTATAATCAGTCATGAATGTCTGCTGGCTGATTCCCCCCCCCCCCCAATCTATTGCAAAACTGCATATTCTGAAGACCAATTAACTCTAAGTTACATTCAGTCTTTTACTTGGCTAGGGAGTTGGTAACCCTAACCTGAGTCTTCCAAGGGTCAGTTGCTATCTTAAGGTAATAGGGAGAAATTCATAGGTGTTTTGCCCATGTTCTGGATGGAAGACAATTTTGAAAAATAATAACATCCTCCTTCTTCCCTTTATTGGGAAGGGTATGTTAATGGATTATAGTATAGTTGTTGACTCATGAGTACAGAATCTCATCTCCTTGTGATACCTGTTTACAAAACACTCTCACCCCCAACTTTCATCCTTTTCCACCATCATGCTCCAGGACCCCAAAGTGCCCCCACCAGTCTCCTCCATCCCCATGCTTTCCCATACTCCTCTGCTTTATTGAAATTCAGCAATAACATTCTTTGTCAGGAAGGAAGCAGGTGATATGGCAAGAAATAAGGGGTGTTGAATTATTAACCAACAGACTATGCCATGATTAAATTCTGATACTTAGTATTTAGTGTTTTAACACGATCATTTCTTATTGATGATTCCGTCTTGATAGCATGCGGTGAAAATTAGAAATGGGCATACACTCAGATACTGTGATGTTATCTGAATGTAATAAATAAAATTTCTATTCTGAAAATAAATGGCTATTGGCCATAATTGTCGGGCTATGGGTAATATGCACTGACCATTGTCATCATTGTGATCCTCATCATTGCTGTGAGTCATTTCTTTCTTTTTTTCTTTCTTTATTTTTCCCTTTTGTTGCCCTTGTTGTTTTTTATTTTTGTAGTTATTATTGTTTTTGTTATTGATATCATTGTTGTTAGATAGGACAGAGAGAAATGGGGGGGGGACAGAGAGGGAGAGAGAAAGACAGACACCTGCAGACCTGCTTCATGGTCTATGAAGTGACTCCCCTGCAGGTGGGGAGCCAGAGGCTCAAACTGGGATCCTTAATGCTGGTCCTTGGGCTTAGCATCACCATCCCGTGCCTTAACCTGCTGTGCTACCGCCTAACTCCCTGTTGGGAGTCATTTTCATCAGACCACATTCATTAATGTCTCTTAGGCAAAATGCTTTATTAGCTTTCTGTTTTTCTCTAAACCATGGGAAATGATTCTTTTATAGACCTTGGAGTAAAAGGAGGATAAATGTGCTCTGGCAGGTGTGTTCTACTAGATAAGCTCCTGAAAAGTTGACTATACCCTGAATTTCTTAAAGTTGAATCAATTTTAAAAGCACTTGGGGATATTGGCATTTAAAGGAACAATGTAGTGAATCTGAGTTGTTAGGGCATATTTGAATTACAGAAACTCAATTCTAAATTCAACAGTTCTGTAAATGGTTTCTCATGTTTGTTTAATTACTTATTGAAAGAGAGAGAGAGAGTGGTGAGAGAATCAGAGCACCTGTAGGCACTGTGGTTTTAAGCATATGATCTGATCTGGCATTATGACAGGCTGAATGAACAGTCTTACTGACCCCTTCATGTGTGGGTTTTTAAACTGGATGTATACTTATCACAAAGTCATCTTGAATTTGATTATTTTTATTATTATGAAAATAGTTTCACTGTTATCTTACAATTATTTTTTCATTATTATTCATTTTTCACTTTCTATTTTGGATTTAATTCAAGTGCAAATTGTTTGGGGAATTCAGAGTATTAAAATATTAAAAATAAAAAAGAGGTCAGAAGTCACAAACTTAGTGTAATGTAAATACATCTCAGAAATGATTCATGTTAAATTTTCTCCCCCCCCCCGAACATAAAACATTTCTTTGGAATGCAGCCAAAGTGAGGTGTAATGGATGCTTCAGTCCCCCCTTCCTGAGATTCTCCTAGGAAAGGCAAGCTAACAATATTTTCTTGTGCACGTTTCAAATCAGTTGAAATCAGACTGCTTGGGACAAATTCTAAGCTTTCCACCACTGAGGCAGACTTGAGTTACTTTGGTAGCTCAGTACCTGACTTGTAGCAAGTACTCAGAAAAGTTGGCTCTAAATATTGCCATCTACAGAGGCACATTCACAAGATACCATGACCCTAAACACATCACTGGACATTTACGCCTTGAATTCCAACCCCTTACTTTACCAATGAGTTAGCAGAGACTGGGAGATCACCTGTTTTCCCTCACTCATGTCAAAACCCTGACTTGTGACAGGAAGGACATTAAACTTTAGACTTTGAAAGTCCACTCTCAAGGTTTTTACTGTGACTTCACTTCATTGGAGATTATCTACATTAAATTCCAGGGACATAAACACAAGACATGGCAAAGCTCAGTTTTGAGCGGTTTCTTAAGCTATATACCACTGACATTTTAAGTTGTCTAATTCTTTGTGGTAGGAAGTGTTCTGTGCATTCTAGGATTCTCTTAACAATGCCCATGGTCTATCTACAGTACATGCTGGTAGGAGCAAAATGTCTTGGACTTTGCAAAATGTCCTTTGGAGGGCAAAACTGGCAGCACTTGAAAATCACTGCGTTAGCATGGGAGAGTCAGAAAGATGCTAGCATACAAGCCATACACTGGCAGCAAGGAACTTAAAATGTAATACATCTCACTTTTTTATTTTATTACTATTATTCTGTGTGTGTAAAGCCAAGTCTCACATATGTGTGATTTTGCTACTCACTATTTCATTTGTATGGAGAGGTGGGGAGAGACAGCACAGCACAAGAGCTTCTCTTAGTGCCCTGGCAGCTTCCACTGGTGCCAGGACCCAAACCAGAGCTGCACACTTGACAAGACACATAGGATACCAATGAACTTGCTTTCCCACCTACATATCTCATTTATGCACATGTTCCAACTCCTTTGCAGACTTTAAAATAGAAGAACCAACTGTGTTTACTGTGCAGACCACATATTTATGAAGTAACCACTTATCAGTGTGATACATAGCTTTTCCAAATAGATTTGAGTTTCAGACTACGAATATTTTAACCTGACACATGGCTACCTATTTTAAGCCCATCGTTATTATAAGCCACATGAACAAAAATTCCTGAGCCTCTAGAATCATATGCAATAGAATTTTTCTCAGAGTGTGGAAGACAGTACAAACTTTAACCTGGGCATTCTTGGAGTCCAGAGCCCTGCAAATTCTAAGTCTCTCTTCTCTTTCATTTTTCCCCATTCTTATCATATATAGGAACTTCTTGGTTAATATTCATTTTGTATTCTTAAAAGGAACATCTGGTAGAGAACACAGACTCAATTATGGAATATAATTATCTAAAAAGGTGTTAAATTATTTCCCATCAAATATTCTATTGTTTACACATTCTGGTGTATATTGCATCTTTAAATTATTGTGTTAGCACTCTAATTTGTGTGACACATTTTAACTTACAAAGCTTTTCCATCTCTATTACTTTATTTAACCCTAACAGTTATACTTAAGGAAAAAAAAGTAAATTCCACAGTTAACTAGCTATTTGATATAACCTAATCAGTAGCAAAACATTGCTTTTAGTCAGATTACTGTAAATATTATCTATATAATTCTACATTACATTTTCTTTTAAAATTGTCAAAATATGCTTTATATGTAGAATATATTGTCATTTTTCTGAACCATTTTTCTCCAAACTACCTTTGGAGAGTATCTACCTTTGGGAACTACCTTTGGAGAGTATCTTTAAATTCTGTCACATAAAATTTCAATATAGGCTATTATGTCTCTCCCCCCGCAAACTTAAAATGTCTGCCTGAATTGTTGATTGCATCAAGTATACTTTTAGGAGTTTGGAGGTCACTCACTCTGTAGAGCACATGTCTTAACATATGTGAGATCCTGAGTTTGAGCACAGACACACCACGTAGAAGTGCCATAGGTGTAAACATTGTGCTTCATGGAGGGTACAGTGGCACTGTGCTCTCTCTCCTCATTCTTTGTATATATCTCCCCCTCTCATCTCTATCTCCATCTCTACCTCTGGTTCTCTGTCTTAATGAAAAAAATGATCACTGACACCAGAACTATTTTACCTTAAGTATTCTGAAATTATTGTTTGAAGAAAAAAGTAGGATAGCAAGTAAAGTTGTCAGACTAAGAGAAAAGGAAAACATCTTTGAAGAAAATTTTCTATGCATAGTTTTCACAGAAAGAAAGTGGGTGGGGGATGGGGAGTAACTGATCTGGCCTGACCAATTTGATGCTCTAACTCAGGCTTCATTAAATAAACAGAATAATTAGACACTGTGAAAAAAAAATGGACCCAGGAGGCAACTCATCAGTATCACTTGTGGGAGGCCTGGAGTTATTCCCCAGTGCTGCATAAAATGAAATAATGAAACCTATTTTATTATGTAGTTTATAACTTACCTCTAAAAGCAGTGCTAAATAATAATGCTAATAATGATAGTTTCTATGAATATTTGGAACAATTTACAACAGTAGTTTTAAAAGATATTTTAATGACTAACATTTTTCCCTCAGTGAACTTGTTGATGCTTAGTTAATATAAAGATAAGTAGCCCTTAGCTATAGGGAATGATACAAAGTAAGGGAGAAATGTTACATACCTCTGATAGAACTCCTGGGGTATTGTGCACATTCTAATCTGGCCACTTTATCAGAAATAACTTTTTCACTATTTTATTTATTTTAAATGAGAGATAAAGAGAGAAAACGAGAGGGAAAGGGAGAGGGGGAGGGGGGAGAGGGAGAGGGAGGGGGAGGGGAGGGGAGGGGGAGGGGGAGGGGGAGGGGTAGGGGGAGGGGGAGAGGGAGAGGGAGAGGGAGAGGGAGAGGGAGAGGGAGAGGGGCTGAGAGACCAGAGCACTATTTAGTTCTGACTTATGGGGATTGAATTGGTGACCTCACAGCCTCTGGCATGAACATCTTTTGCATAACTTTTTATGCTGTTTCCTCAGATTCAGAGGTATCTTTTTTGTTTGTTTTATGAGAGACAGTGACCAGAGCAATGGTCAATCACATGTGGTGCCATACATTATATCTGGGGCCTCTTGGATATAAAACACATTGTTCTACTGAGTCACCTAACATCACTGACCACAGTAGCCTTAAGCAAATGGATACTAATTGGGTATTAACATTTGCTCTGGCATGCTTGCTGTTACGCTGCAAGTCTATGATGTATACCACTTCATTGAACATAATATTCTGTACTATGGTAGTTTCCTTAATTATGTAAGTTTAGTCAGTTGAATGTTGATGTTTAATTGAATGTGTTTAAGTCAGTAATGCATCTAGAAGGGCATGTACAATAAAACAAAGAAGTATTGTTTTGAATCTGAAGGAAGGTACACATGCCTGATTATAGACAAAGCTGAGATGGTGGTTTTTTTTTAATTTCTTTATTGGGGAATTAATGTTTTACATTCAACAATAAATACAATAATTTGTACATGCATACCATTTCTCATTTGTCCATATAACAATAAAACCCCCACTAGGTCCTCTGTCATCCTTCTTGGACCTGTATTCCCCCACCCCCACCCCAGAGTCTTTTACTTTAGTGCAATACCCCAATTCCAGTTCAAGTTCTACTTGTGTTTTCTCTTCTGATCTTATTTTCAACTTCTGCCTGAGAGTGAGATCATCCCATATTCATCCTTCTGTTTCTGACTATTTCACTTAACATGAATTTTTCAAGGTCCATCCAAGATCAGCTGAAAATGGTCAAGTCACTGTTTTCTATAGCTGAGTAGTATTCCATTGTGTATATAGACCACAACTTGCTCAGACACTCATCTGTTGTTGGACACTTGGGTTGCTTCCAGGTTTTGGCTGTTACAAATTGTGCTCCTAAGAACATATGTGTACACAGATCTTTTTGGATGGATGTATTGGGTTCCTTAGGATATATCCCCAGGAGAGGAATTGCAGGATCATAGGGTGGGTCTATTTCTAGCCTTCTGAGAGTTCTCCAGATTGTTGTCCACAGAGGTTGGACCAATTTACATTCCCACCAGCAGTGCAGGAGGGTTCCTTTGACCCCACAACCTCTCCAGCATTTGATGCAGTTACCTTTTCTGATGTATGACATTCTCACAGGAGTGAAGTGGTATCTCATTGTTGTCTTTATTTTCATTTTTCCTACAATCAAAAGACTCGGGACATTTTTTCATGTGTTTCTCAGCTTTTTGGATATTTTCTGTGGTGAATATTCTGTCCATGTCCACCCCCCCCATTTTTGGATGGGGTTATTTGTTTTCTTGTTGTGAGTTTGGCAAGCTCTTTATATATTCTGGTTATTAGCCTCTTGTCTGATGTATGTAATGTAAAGATCTTCTCCCATTCTGTGAGGGGGCTCTTGGTTTGGGTAGTGGTTTCTTTTTCTGTGAAGAAGCTTTTTAATTTGATGTAGTCCCATAGGCTTATGCTTGCCTTAGTCTTCTTTGTAATTTGATTCATTTCATTGAAGATGTCTTTTAAAATTCATGCGGAAAAGAGTTCTGCCAATATTTTCCTCTATTTATCTGATAGTTTGTGGTCTAACATCCACGTCCTTGATCCACTTGGAATTTACTTTTGTGTTTGGTGAAATATAGTGCTTCAGTTTCATTCTTCTGCATGTTTCAACCCATTTTTTCCAACACCATTTATTGAAGAGACTCTGCTTTCCCCATTTAATAGTCTGGGCACCTTTGTCAAACATTATCCATAGGTGTGGGGGTCTCAATTCTATTCCACTGGTCAGTGTGTCTATTCATGTTCTAGTACAAAGCAGTTTTGATGACAACGGCCCTATAATACAATCTGAGATCTGGGAGTGTGATGCCTCCAGTTCTGTTCTTTCTTCTCAAGACTGTTTTGGCAATTCTAGGTCTTTTTTGGTTCCAGATAAACATTTGTAGCATTGCTTCTGTTCTCTTAAAAATGTGGTTGGGATCTTGATGGGGATAGCATTAAATTTGTAGATGGTTCTGGGTAGTATATTCATTTTGATGATGTTAATTCTTCCGACCCATGAACATGGAATATCTTTCCACTTCTTTGTATCTTTTTCTATTTCCTTTAGTAGTGACTCATAATTTTCAGTATACAAGTCTTTCACTTCTTTGGTTAGGTTTATTCCTAGACATTTTATTGTTTTTGTTACTATAGTTAAAGGAATTGATTTCTGGATTTCAACTTCTTCTAACTTAGTATTTGCATAGAGAAATGCCACTGACTTTTGAATGTGAATTTTGTAGCCTGACACTTTACTGTATTGAAATGCTTCTTGCTGGATTCTTAAGGTTTTTCTATGTATACTATCATTTTATCTGCAAATAGGGAGAGTTTTACCTCTTCTCTTCCAGTCTGTATCCCTTTATTTCCTTGGCCCTGCCTGATTGCTATGGCAAGCACTTCCAACACTATGTTGAATAGTAATAGTTATAGTGTGTAGCCCTGTCTAGTACCTGATCTGAAGGGAAATGCTTCCAGTTTTTTACCATTGAGTATGATGTTGGCTGTAGGGTTGCTATATATAGACTCCACTATCTTCAGGAATTTTCCATCTATTCCCATTTTTGTAGTGTTTTGATCATAAAGGGATGTTGGATTTTGTCAAAGGCTTTCTCTGAATCTATTGATACGATCATGTGTTTTTAATCTTGCTTTTGTTGATGTGGTGGATCACATTGATTGATTTATGTATATTGAACCAATCTTGCATGCCTGGGATAAACCCGACTTGGTCATGATGAACAATCTTTTAAATATAACACTGTATCCAGTTGGCTAGAATTTTGTTCAATATTTTAGCATCTATGTTCATCAGAGATACTGGTCTGTAGTTTTCTTTTCTGGTTGTGTCCCTGTCTGCTTTTGGTATCAAAATGATGTTGACTTCACAGAAGCTAGAAGGGAGTATTCCAGTGTTTTCAATCTTCTGGAAGACTTTTAAAAGTAGAGGTATTAGTCTTCATTGAAGGTTTTGTAGAATTCATTTGTAAAACCAGAGATGGTGGCTTTCTTTACTGATATTTGATACTTAAGATGGTTCAGTACGTATGTTGTACAATATTTAAATTAGTCATGAAACTAGTCTCACTTTTTCCCTAATTAAATTTTTATTAGTTTTTCTGAAGTTGCCTCATAGAATTACTCGGTTTTGTTGTTTGAATGTTGCTGATTTAGGAAGGCGTAATTCAGCTGTGGTTTTTTGACATGTTTGTTGTCTTGTGAGAGTATTTATTATTTTATAGTTTTTTTTAGCATTTTTTTTCTCTTTTAAAATATATTAACTTTTACTTCTTTTTTTTTTAATTTTTTATTTAAGAAAGGATTAGTGAACAAAAGCATAAGGTAGGAGGGGTACAACTCCACACAATTCCCAACACCCAATCCCCATAACCCACACCCTCCCATGGTAGCTTTCCCATTCTCTATCCCTCTGGGAGCATGGACCCAGGGTCGTTGAGGGTTGCAGAAGGTAGAAGGTCTGGCTTCTGTAATTGCTTCCCCGCTGAACATGGGCGTTGACTGGTCGGTCCATACCCCCAGTCTGCCTCTCTCTTTCCCTAGTAGGGTGTGACTCTGGGGAAGCTGAGCTCCAGGACACATTGGTGGGGTCTTCAATCCAGGGAAGCCTAGCCAGCATCCTGGTGGCATCTGGAACCTGGTGATTGAAAAGAGAGTTAACATATGAAGCCAAACAATTTGTTGAGCAATCATGGATCCCAAGTTTGGAATAGTGGAGAGGAAGTGTTAGGGAGGTACTCACTGCAAACTCTAGTGTAGTCCTGCTTTCAGGTATATATTTTGCAGTAGTTTATGGATACGTGTGCACATAAGCTCTCTCTCACAGAGACTGGTGTATATCTAGGTTATGGGACTTTGTTGGAAAGTGAACTACCTGAGATGAAATTAGAGTGTACTATTAAAGGAAAGGTCTCACCCGAGTAATGAAGCTGAAGGGTTGTCATTCCACACGTGAAGTCTCTGGATACATTCTGAGGTGAAGCATGTTGAGGTAGCAATCGTTGCTTTGGTTAGGTTGTGATCGGCAGATGCAATGTTATTTGGTTTGGATTGGGAGATGCATACGGGAAAGTGGGCCCTATCCAAGGGTTCCAGGACTGGGGGAAGTAGGGGCTCTATAGTGAAGATGTGAGGTTCCTGCTGTCTTAGGGTTCAAAAAGACAATCAATAGTTAATATTATCATCACATTATTTGTTAATTGGGTTAAATTTGAAAAGTCCCTTTGTTATGGTTTGCTGGACAATACCCAGTATCTTGTATATGCTGTGCTATTGGAAGCTTCTAATCTTTGGTCTAGGCTTTTAAGAGAGTCCGCATATCAAATACATAGCCTATATATTAAAAAGATTCAGTTTGTCTTTTGAGAAACTTTGAGACATACAATTGTTTTCCCCCTCTCATATTAATTAGCTCCTGATTTATATGTCTACATTTTGCTAGGAGTGTACATAAACACCATTCCCACCACCAAAGGACTGTGACCCATCCCTCCCGCCCATTCCCACCCCCCACTGGCCCAGGAAGCTACATGCCTACCCCTCACCACTGGGTTTTTACTTTGGTGCCCTACTTACAATTTGATCAGGTCCTGCTTTTAGTTTCCCTTTCAGATCTTCTTAGTCAGCTTCTGTTGATGAGTGGGATCATCCCATACTCATCTTTATCTTTCTGACTTAGCTCACTTAACATAATTCCTTCTAGTTCTGTCCAAGATGGGTCAGAGAAGGTGGGTTCATTGTTCTTGATAGCTGCATAGTATTCCATTGTGTATATATACCACAGCCTTCTCAGCCACTCATCCGGTGTTGGGCACCTGGGTTGCTTCCAGGTTTTAGCTATTATGAATTGTGCTGCTATGAACATAGGAGTACACACCTCTTTTTGGTTGGGTGTTATGGAGTCCTTGGGGTATAACCCCAGGAGAGGAATTATTGGGTCATATGGAAGGTCCATGTCTAGCCTTCTGAGAGTTTTCCAGACTGCTCTCCACAGAGTCTGTACCAATTTACATTCCCACCAGCAATGTAAAAGGGTTCCTCTGTCCCCACATCCTCTCCAGCATTTGTTGCTGCTGTCCTTTTTGATGTATGCCATTCTTACAGGAGTGAGGTGGTACCATAGTGTTGTCTTGATTTGCATTTCTCTGATAATCAGTGACCTAGAGCAGTTTTTCATATGTTTGTTAGCCTTTTGGATCTCCTCTGTGGTGAATGTTTTGTTCATTTCCTCTGCCCATTTTTGGATGGGGTCATTTGCTTTTTTGGTGCTAAGTTTGCTGAGCTCTTTATATATTTTGGTGATTAGTTTCTTGTCTGATGTCTGGCATGTGAAGATCTTCTCCCATTCTGTGAGGGGTCTCTCTGTTTGTTTAATAGTTTCTTTGGATGTGCAGAAGCTTTTCAATTTGATGTAGTCCCATTGGTTTGTTTCTGCTTTGGTCTTCCTTGCAATTGGGTTTGATTCATCAAAGATGTCCTTGAGGTGTATGTGGGAAAGTGTTTTACCAATGTTTTCCTCTAAGTATTTGATTGTTTCTGGTCTGACATCTAGGTCTTTGATCCATTTGGAGTTGATTTTTGTTTCTGGTGAGATAAAGTGGTTCAATTTCATTCTTCTGCATGTTTCAACCCAGTTTTCCCAGCACCATTTATTAAAGAGAGCCTCCTTTTTCCATTTAATCCTTTGGGCCCCCTTATCAAAGATTAGATGCCCATAGGTGTTGGGATTTACTTCTGGGATTTCAATTCTGTTCCACTGGTCTGTATGACTATTTTTGTTCCAGTACCATGCTGTTTTGATGATGATGGCTTTATAATATATTTTAAGGTCTGGGAGTGTGATGCCTCCATTTCTGTTTCTTTTCCTTAAGATGGTTTTGGCAATTCTAGGTGTTTTCAGGTTCCAGATAAATGATTGTAGTGTTTGTTCTATTCTCTTAAAGAAGCCTGGTGGAACTTTGATCGGTATTGCATTAAATTTGTATATGGCTCTGGGGAGAATATTCATTTTGATGATATTTATTCTTCCAATCCATGAGCATGGGATATCTTTCCATTTCTTGGTATCAGTTTCTATATCCTTGAGTAGCAACTCATAGTTTTCAGCATACAAGCATACATTTCACTTCTTTGGTCAACTTTATTCCTAGGTATTTGATTGATTTTGCTGAAACAGTAAATGGGAGTGATTTCTGGATGTCTTCTTCTTCAGATTTAGTGTTTGCATAAAGAAATGCCACTGATTTTTATACATTGATTTTGTAGCCTGATACCTTGCTATATTGCCTAACAACTTCCAGTAATTTTCTACTGGATTCTTTAGGTCTTTCTATGTATACTATCATATCATCTGCAAATAGTGAGAGCTTGACTTCTTCCCTTCCAATCTGTATCCCTTTGATTTCTTTCTCTTGCTTGATTGCTATGGCAAGAACTTCCAATACTATGTTGAAGAGTAACGGTGACAGTGGACAGCCCTGTCTAGTCCCCGATCTGAGGGGGAATGCTTTCAGCTTCTGTCCATTGAGTATGATGTTGGCTGTAGGTTTGCTATATATAGACTCCACTATCTTGAGGAATTTCCCATCTATTCCCATTTTCTGTAGAGTTTTGAGCATGAATGGGTGTTGGATTTTGTCAAAGGCTTTCTCTGCATCTATTGAGATAATCATGTGGTTTTTGGCTTTGCTTTTATTGATGTGATGAATGACATTGATTGATTTACGGATGTTGAACCAGCCTTGCATTCCTGGGATGAATCCCACTTGGTCATGATGAACAATCTTTTTGATGTGTTGCTGTATCCGGTTGGCCAAGATCTTGTTTAATATTTTGGCATCTATGTTCATCAGAGATATTGGTCTGTAGTTTTCCTTTTTTGTTCTGTCCCTATCAGCTTTTGGTATCAGGGTGATGTTGGCTTCATAAAAGGTGGAAGGGAGTATTCCTGTTTCTTCAATCTTATGGAATAGCTTAAGAAGTATGGGTATTAACTGTTTCCTGAAAGTTTTGTAGAATTCATTTGTGAAGCCATCTGGTCCAGGACTTTTGTTGTTGGGGAGATTCTTAATAACGGTTTCAATTTCTTTGTCTGTGATTGGTGCATTTAGATTTTGTAGTTCTTCTTGGTTCAGTTTTGGAAGTGCATAGGTTTCTAGGAATTGTTCCATTTCTTCCAGATTCTCTAGCTTGGTGGCATATAGTTCTTTATAGAAGTTTCGCAGAATTCTCTGGATTTCTGTGGTGTCAGTTGTGATATCTCCTGCATCGTTTACAATTCTATTAATTTGAGTCTTCTCTCTTTTTTGTTTGGTGAGTCTGGCTAGGGGTTTGTCAATTTTGTTTAATCTTTCAAAGAACCAACATTTGGCTTCATTGATCTTTTGTATGGTTCTTTTATTTTCGATGTTGTTTATTTCTGCTCTAACTTTAGTGATTTCTGTCCTTCTGGTTGCTTTAGGGTTCCTTTGTTCCTCTTCCTCTAAGTCCTTGAGGTGTGTAGTAAGGTCGTTCATTTGGGCTTCTTCTTGGTGTTTAATATGTGATTGTATAGCTATAAGTTTCCCTCTCAGTACTGCTTTAGCTGTGTCCCAAATATTTTGATAGGTTGTGTCTTCATTTTCATTAGTTTCCAGGAACATTTGAATTTCCTGTTTGAGTGAGTCTCTGACCCAGTGGTTCTTAAGGAGCATGTTGTTTAGTTTCCAGATTCTATGTTTTTTAATAATTTTCCGTTTGTTGTTAAAAGTTAGTTTTACTCCACTGTGGTCTGAGAAGATACTTGGGGTGATTTCAATGCTCTTGAATTTATTGATGCTGTCTTTGTGGCCTAACATGTGTTCTATCCTTGAATATGTGTTGTGTGGATTTGAAAAGAAGGTGTATTCCAGTTTTTTGGGGTGGAGGAGTCTGAAAATGTCCAAGAGGTCTAGTCTGTCAATCTCTTCATTCAATTCTCTTGTATCTTTATTGGTTCTCTGCTTTGTTGATCTGTCTAAGTGTGAGAGTGGGGTATTGAAGTCTCCCACTATTATTGTATTACTATTGATGTATTTTTGAAATTTTTTCAATAGGTGTTTAATGTATTTAGATGGTCCCTCGTTGGGTGCATAGGTGGTAATAATTGTTAAGTCTTCTTGGCTGATTGATCCTCTAATCATTATGTAATGTCCTTGCCTATCTTTTATTACTTTATTTAATTTAAAATCTATCGTGTCTGAGATGAGAATGGCTGTTCCTGCCCTTTTTTGTGGACCGTTAGCCTGTATGATAGTTTTCCATCCTTTCACTTTAAGTCTGTGTTTATCTTGTTGTGACAGATGGGATTCTTGCAAGCAGCATATGGTTGGGTTATGTTTTCTGATCCATCCCCCCACCCTGTGCCTTTTGATGGGTGAGTTTAAGCCATTGACATTTATTGATATTATGGATTTAATATATTGTAGTGCCATTGTTCTAAAAAATGATTTGTTTACTCTGATATATTACAAGTATTATAGTGATGTTCTTGTTTATAAGAGGTCTTTTAGTACCTCTTTCAGGGCCGGCTTGGTGATAGTTGCCTCCTTTAACTGTTGTTTGTCTAAGAAGGTTTTGATCCCTCCATCTAGCTTGAATGAAAGTCTAGCAGGATATATTATTCTTGGTTGAAACCCCTTTTCATTCAGGGCTCGATAGATATCTTGCCACTTCCTTCTGGCTTTTAGAGTTTGAGTTGAGAAATCTGCAGAAAGTCTTATGGGTTTTCCCCTGTATGTGACTTTTTGTTTCTCTCTCTTGCAGCCTTTAGGATCCTTTCTTTATCCTTACTTCTTCTCATTGTGACTATGATGTGTCTTGGTGTTTTCAGGTCTGGGTTGATTCTGTTTAGTACTTTCTGGGCCTCTTGCACCTTGATATCCTTTCTGTTATTCAGGTCTGGGAAA